>NC_044303.2:228910659-229214977 GCF_007474595.2 Lynx canadensis | reverse complement strand
TGTTCTAGTGATATTATGAAGCTATGATGTATTTTCTCAAATATGTAATTAAAATGTTTCCCTTTTATCTTGGTAAATAAGCCAGGCCAATGAACTCAATCCAAATGATGAGAAATTTTAGTCTGTATTTGGGGAAAAGCAACATTAGTATTCTAAGACTTCATTTACTATCTCTCCATGGAGACATAATAACTAGGAATTACATCATACAATGTAATCTCTTGAGAATTTTGAAGAGAACTTTCAAGCATTCTAAATATATAAGAGAAGGATAGATATGCAGCTTGAGGCATCATATCCACACAGATGAATTGTCAATGCCACCAGAATTTACTTCAGAGGTGATCAACCCTCTCTTATATTTTCTGAGCTACTTTGCAATGTCAGAATTGTTTTACAACCTCATCAACAAAAATGACCAGGCTTGATCGTGTATCAAGTTGCATCACATCAAGGCTTAAGAGCTTACCAAAAACTCAGTGAGAGACTTCACTTAAGTTCTGCCATCTCACTAGCATCTTCTCCAATGGGGGGAACATAAAATAAAATCTGCACTTCCACTGTTGAGGCAACTGCATAACTCTAGCAGTCATCTCTACTGTGATTCCAGAATCACAGAGACTAGCTTCAGGAAACCCATGTTTGGTGTAACTCAGCATGTCAGTAATGGATTTGTGCATGCTGGAGGGTTGGAGGATCAGCTCTCTCAAAATATACACAAAGCACAAATCAAATCATGCTGCACTGATGTTTGCCAGGAAATATTTGCAGTCAACAGAGCCACCAGACTTGCTGCTGGGACCACAGTTATGTTATGTGAATATGACAGCAAAGGAGGTACCAGAACAGTCCCAACCGCTCCCTAAAAGCATTCTCTACACCAGTCGTGCGCAATGCCTATAGCTAGCTCCACCATCACGGCTCTTCCTCCAGCCTAGGACACAGTGCAAACACTCCTGGGAGAGAAAAGGTGGTAGGCATTCATCATTTTTTGGAGGTTAATATAAAACCTTGACCTAAGAGCAGAGAGCATGTGTCGTTGATGCAGTTGGTGTTCTGCCCTGACCACTATCAAGCAGAGCACCCAGCTTAACCTATCCTCCAGATGAGTCTATCCTCCAGATGCTTGGAGTGTTGGCTGCTAATGGCTCACAGCTGCCCCTCCTGCAGACTGCCCCTACTGCAGTAGGCCTTGCCTGAAACGTTAGGCAGCTCTCACCCCGGGGGGGCGGGGGTGGGGGCAGTGGGCCGCCCATGGTCAGTCACTGACTGACACATGGTACAAACAGCCACCTCACATACCTCAAGGCAAAGTGAGCCTATGGTGCAGGTCATGCCCCAGAGCATCCAAGCCAAGACCACATCTATCAGGGTTTTCCCACACACTATCCTGCTTCCTCATTCCACTTCTCCTGAGAGCCCTCCCTCAGTATAAGGCATGCATCTGAGTCCCTGGCTCTCCTTCTAGGAACTCAAAATGCAGTGGCAAGTTTTGATGGAAGGATAATGGAGACATATGCCCACGGCAAAGGGTACAAGACCGGTTAAAGAGCCATCAAGAGACCTTTAGCCAGAGGCCTATAGACAGGTGCTGAGGAGTGGACCTGCAAGATGGTAGAGAAGACAGGGGGTGCAGAGGGGAAAATTCTCCTGCCTCCCTCTCCTCAGGGCAGCCACAGTGACCCGGAAGAAGAGCCATGTTCCACAAAATGGCATCGATAGCCAAAGGTGTGGGGCCACAGAGGGTGGCAGGCTTTGCAAAGACTCCCAGGAACAGCAGGCAGTGGTGCATAGTCCTCGGGAGTGAATGTCTGCCATTTCAGTTCCAAGTCTGGTACATTTTGCTTCAATTGCCAAGCTTCCTCACCAGACTCATAGTTCCATCTCCCAGGAAAATTGCCTAGTTGGCCTTCACCTCCCTAACAAACTCGTTTTTGATGGATTGGCCCCTCTGGTATTATAGTTACTGTACAGAGAGTAAATTTGTTTCGCTTGCCATTCAAATCTGTACTTCCTATAAGTCTGAACCTCTTTCACTCTCTCCTGCTCTCACCGTATCTCCCAGGAGAAATGAACCAGCTGGAGGACCTGTCCATGGTGCGGATGGATGATAACACACCTGATGGCTTTCGGTTTCTCTGTCTCTTGTCTTTGCCTTATTAGGATTGTGTCAGGAAGGCCAAGAAACAAGGGAAATGGAAAACTTGAGTAAAACCCAAGTAAAGTGCAATATATAAGTAAAGGAGTTAGTCTCTGAGTTGGGCGTTTTCCCTCGAGAGTTCAAGCAGGGGAATTGCTAATGAGGAAAGCAATCAATGATTACCCTGAAGGTTAAAGTAGAGTAATTGCAGAATAACGGAAATAAATACAGTCATCCCAAAGAACCCTTCCTAGATTTTTCCCTCAGGGCTCCTTCTAAAACCCTTGCTTATAGTTTATTAACCTAGATGTACCCAACTTTAAGAAAAAGAGATAGAAAGAGAAACAGGTTTTTAAAAATGTGAGTGATCACATTCTCTTCCAGCGACTGAAAAGTCATTCCTGAATTAAATCAAGAAGGTGACAGCTTTGAAATGCAAATTATCACTCAATTTTAATTTACAGAGGTTCGTTTCTCATCATTGGTTTGTGTTTCCAGATGATGTTTCTGTTTTCAGATGATGAACACTTGTGCAAACGCTGACTCCATGATCCAGCTGGAGCTCAACATTCCAACTTGGTTGTACTTGCCGCGTTTCCCTGCTCTCACCCCATGGCCACAGTATCTTTCTTTATTACAAATATTGTCACGTGCCTCTGGTACTTGAAAACCTCTCAGGTGCTCATGGCACCAGGATGGATAGCAGACCCCTCTATAGTCTTGCTTCACTTCTTAATTTCTCCTTCTCCAAGCCCCTCCCTTTCCCCCATCTCATTCCCCAGACACCTGAAAAACACCAAATCCCCTGTGAAGACTCACCTTAAACATCTCTTTTCCATGCCTTTACTAACCACTCTGTCGTTTACACCCAGTGGTACTGTGACTCCAACTTACAGGGCTGCAAAGACCTGCTCGTATACTCTAGCGTCTTCTAGATGGTGGGCTCCCTAGAGGGTAAATCAGGTTTTGAAGTTGAATCTGTAGCACCCATTACAGTATCTGACATTAGCTAGGTATACAGTAAACATTTGCAGAGTTAATTAACGAATTTCACATTAAATTGCAAAACATTCCCTTGTCTCAGGGCATCAGCAGCAATACAGGATTAAATTCTACTTGACCCAATCAACAGCAAAATTCAGAAAGGCCAACTTTCTGCCACATAACCTTTCCATGTTAGAGTCTGAAGACTCAAATTTCCACCAAAAACGTAAAAAGTAGAAACCTGACATTCTGGAATGATACGTTGTTTGATGTTTAATATCTTGCTGGAAAAAAAAAAATCAAAGCTGTAACATCAAAGCTTTAGCTCCTTAATTTCTAACAAATCATTATGTTTTTAACTTTGTCTTCATGGCAGTGATTTGATGTATATTGGACACTGTAGTTTTCAAGGTCATTTCTCAAGTATTTAAACCTAAAAGGAAATCAGAGGGCGGGGGGGGTGGGGGGTGTTCATTTAAAACACCAGAGTTTGATTCTAGTGTTTCTACTCTATTTTAGGTTCTGTAATTCTTTGTTGTACGAATGTGAGGTGGATTTCACCTTGTGGCTTTGGATTCAATAAATCATTGTTTTTGAAAGAATCTCATTGTCTGCCTGTGTAATGCCCAATACAAAATATTCTGACAAAAATGGGGCTCAAGTAGAGAAAAAGCTGGACAATATGTTAAATCTATTTTCCAGTACTACTATTAATTTCAATGTATACAATGAAACTCTAGCTAATTCAGAGTTCTAAGCATTGCTTTTGAAGATACTAATGAGTCACACATCAGTATGCCTACTTTAGAAGATTCATGATGCGGAGAGTCTCTTACTCTAGCTTGAGACCTTAAATAGAAGTTGTGATTACATTCCTCAATGTCTATGGAACTTTAACATGAATACCTCACCACCTTATAGTGATTAACCTTATAGTAGGGCTTTGATGAGCATGTGGAAATATAAAAATATACTTTGCACCAATACCATCGATTACTATGACTTTATGGAGACAAGTGCTCCATGGATAACATCAAAATAATAGTAGCTATGATTTAATCACTACTTATACAATATACCAGCCACAGTACTGAGGCCGTTGCATACCTTGTCCTACTTAATCCCCTCAAAAATCCGTATACAGTAGATACTTTTAAATCTGTACTTGGCCATTGAGGAAACCATGGCTTAGACAGGCTGAATATGGTTTTGAGATTTCAGTTGAAAAAATATGATCAGACAATAGACCAACTCCCAAAAATATAAAGAGGAAATCTTACATTTGCAAAGCTATGTTTCTGAGGAAAGAAGAAAGAGGAGAAGAAGGAGCACAAATGCAGTATTACTGTTCCCAGTATTCCTTCTGACAGACCCTATGAAAGTTGCCAGACTTCACCCCACTCAACTCAAGGTACAGACCACCTAACATACATGCTAGCCAAGAGAATTCCAGGTTTCTTGGAAAGACTCAATAATGCCTGCACAAAATGCCCAACAGCTGTCATGGACTTGTGTGTTGAGTCTGCTATGAGCAATGTATCCTTCCTACACACCAGGAATACATTAGTAAACAAGGCAAGCAAAGCCCCTAATCCCAAATCACCTGCTTTCTGGAAGGGTTAGGCTTGTGCTTGGTTCAGGTTGTGTGGGCCTCCAGCTTATCCAATTTGGGAGATCTCTTTCAAATAGGAATACCAGAAGTTATTAACATAAAATTAGGTGCAAACGTGAATATTAATTTAGAAAGAAACAAATTTTCTATTTTCAAGACCTAGGAAATACCACAAATATTGAAAAATACATAACATTTTTTGAAAGAGAGTATAACATTTTAGTTAATTACCTACTTAAATGCATACCAGATTATTTTTTCCTTAGAGTTTGACTGCGTACTCTTTTTTTATTGTTTATTTATTTATTTTAAGGGAAAGAGAAAAAAAAGAGAGAGAGAGAGAAAGAATCCCAAGCAGGCTCTGCACTGTCAGCACAGAGCCCAACACACGGCTTGATCCCACAAACTGTGAGATTATGACCTGAGCTGAAATCAAGAGTCAGACAGTTAATGGACTGAGCGCCCCCCCCCTCACTGACTGCATACTCTTTATCTCTCATATGACTTTTAAGTATCTTCTCCTATAAACAGAATAGGAAGATAATCTAGTCTTTCCTCTAGCGTGGTTTAAAAAATTTGTATTTGTTATTGATAGTACAGCCAAAGTTTATTTCAGCTCCATAACCTGATACTGGGATGACATTTTTAGCATTTTTGTCAATTTGGGGAAAACCTTTATCACGTTTCTTTCACATATGAGCTGTTAGAGATAACTCTGCCACAGATATGTGCACTGTGAACAGAAGGAATTCTGAAAATTTCTATACTGTGTGAGTACCATCAAAAGAAGAAACTGGCCATACTCCTGACAGGGGAGAATACTCATCTTGAAAGCTGATAAGAAGCAAATCTTCCTTTTAGAATTTTACATATTTAACGTCATAATTTTCCATGAAGTAGCATCTCTCTTCATACGTTCAACTCCTCATACTGGGTGCCATAGGACATGTTCATATCAGGGTGTGATGTCTGACCCTTTACCCTTGTGTGCCTGTTCCAGGTAAGCCAGCACAATGGGCAGAGGACGTACTACTGGAAGCCTCTCCTACACCAGTACAACTAGAAATAACTTCATACTCAAGGCAGTTACCACATTCACACATCCCTCTACACTTAACTAAAACCAATTTAGCTAAATCTCCAACATATATATGGCCACTCGAACACAACGTAAATGGAGGAAAATATAGGGTGGAAAGAGACTGTACCCTTAACTGATTATAGTTCAGGTATCTTACCTTTGGAAAATTATACACACACTCTCCATATGAACACACTGTGGGACCCCTCCCAGAGCCCCGGGAAAGAGCAGCTATACTATAAACCTAGCTGCACCATGGGTTATATAAGTGGTTCTCAACAAGAAAGGAGAGTAGAATTTTTCCCAGGGGACATTTGACAATGATTGGAGATGTTCATTTTCACTTGTCATAACTGCGGTTAGGATGTGAGGATGCTAATGGCAGCTAGTGGGTTAAAGCCAGGGATGCTACTCAACATCTTCCAGTGCACAGGAGAACTCCCTCCAATAAAGTATCATCTGTCCCACAATGTTAATAGTGCTGAGGTCGAGAAGCCCTAAGTTAGGTAAATAAAACACAAGTAACGAAATCAACGAGCAAGATAGTTCAAACAGAGATAAATACTGTAGACCCATTAAGTCACAGAATATGGTAAGGAAGGTAACACCAAAGAGGTGGAGGTGACTTCCGAGCTGAGATCCAAGCAACACGGAGGAGCCAGGGTGAAAAGACATGGAGAAGAAGCACTACAGGCAGAATGAAGGGTTGGTGCAAAAGGCCGAAGGTGGTGATAAGCTTGCTGTATTGAGAAACAGAGCAAACCAGCATAACTGGGTCCTAATGAGCAAATGACAGAGTCCAAAAGTGCAGGGCCTCATAGACCACGGTATAGAATGCGGTAGGAAAGTGAAGTGATCTGACCTAAGGTGCAAAAAGCTATGCTGATGCTGTGTGGAAAATGGAGGACAGAAGAGCAACACAGTTTTCAGGGAGACAGACTCGCAGGTCCTTACAGTGGTCCAGGAAAGTGAGGATGGTGTGGCCTGGAGCAGGTGATACCAACGGAGAAGAAAGGAGTTGACAGAAGAGGGACTTATTTTGGAAGTAGAGCTTAAAGTTCTTGCTGAGGGATTCAATGTAAGAATAAATAAATAAAGACCTATAGAATGACCCCATAGGTGTTGTGGATAGACGTTCTTGAGCAACGTGTTCTTGAGGTCTTCTGAGATGGGGAACAGAGGTTTTGAGGGTGGCAAAATCTAAAATTTCTGTTTGGCCATTGTACATTTGAAACGTCTATTAGACATTCAAACGGAAATGTTAAGGAGGTAGACAACTGGGTGGTATTTAGAGCACTGAAAATTCCATCAGCTATATAGGCTTAAAACTTACATTACAATGAACATTAACTACTATTTATTTCACCTAACAGAATTTGAGCTGTGGTTGGTCAAAAACTGCCAAATGACTCTGAAATTCCAGGGACTCATTATTTAGGGACAAAATATCTACCAGATGAAACTAAATGCACATTCACCTCTCAGGAGCCAGGAAGCTAAAACTGGAAAACCCTAAGCCCACAACCTGAGCCCAGATTAATCCCTTGCATTCCAAACCCTAAATCAAACCACCGACTCAACAACATTCAACACAATTGCCATTTTAAAAGATTTTCCTCTGTGGAGAAACGGGAACCCTCTTGCACTGTTGGTGGGAATGCAAATTGGTGCAGCCACTCTGGAAAACAGTGTGGAGGTTCCTCAGAAAGTTAAAAATTGACCTACCCTATGACCCAGCAATAGCACTGCTAGGAATTTACCCAAGGGATATAGGAGTACTGATGCATAGGGGCACTTGTACCCCAATGTTTATAGCAGCACTCTCAACAATAGCCAAATTATGGAAAGAGCCTAAATGTCCATCAACTGATGAATGGATAAAGAAATTGTGGTTTATATACACAATGGAGTACTACATGGCAATGAGAAAGAACAAAATATGGCTCTTTGTAGCAACGTGGATGGAACTGGAGAGTGTGATGCTAAGTGAAATAAGCCATACAGAGAAAGACAGATACCATATGTTTTCACTCTTATGTGGATCCTGAGAAACTTAACAGAAACCCATGGGGGAGGGGAAGGAAAAAAAAAAAAAGAGGTTAGAGTGGGAGAGAGCCAAAGCATAAGAGCCTCTTAAAAACTGAGAACAAACTGAGGGTTGATGGGGGGTGGGAGGGAGGGGAGGGCGGGTGATGGGTATTGAGGAGGGCACCTTTTGGGATGAGCACTGGGTGTTGTATGGAAACCAATTTGACAATAAATTTCATATATTGAAAAATAAATAAATAAATAAATAAATAAATAAATAAATAGATTTTCCTCAGGGCACCTGAGTGGCTCAGTTGGTTAAGTACCCAACATTGGCTCAGGTAATGATCTCACAGTTCCTGAGCTCGAGTCCCGTGTCTGGCTCTGTGCTGATAGCTCAGAGCCTGGAGCCTGCTTCAGATTCCGTGTCTCTGTCTCTCTCTTCCCCTCCTCCACTCACAGTCTGTCTCTTGCTGTCTCAAAAATAAATCAACATTAAAAAAATTTAAAAGATTTGCCTCACCTTCCAAACCTGGGTTAGTTTCTGTGTGTTCCCAAAATTGCCAATGGAATAATTTAGAGCAACTCCATTTGCTATCCAGAGAAAAATGTAAATGTAGTTCTTTCTACAATAACAGTAACAGCTAATGTTAGTGACCCATTAAAATGAGGTGGGGAGTTTCTGATCCATATAGTCCTACAGGATTCAGATTGAGGAACCCATACATATGGTCATAACTGTATTCAAGGGGACTGGGCAATGTAATCTCAGGCCAAGAACCCACTTCCTGGCAGCAACTCTACACTATGGGAGAAGACATAGATCTCTGGTGCAAACCTAGACACATCTTCTACCCATTTATTGGTCTGTTCCTACCTCCAGAGTATAAACTCCCTGAGCATACGGATTGTGCCTTGTTCAGCTTTATGTGCCCAGCAGTCAACACAACCGCATAGGAGGCATTGATACCTAGTTCCAAACTATGGATTCCAGTGATTACCTAAGCCCCAAATTATTATCCTATAGGTAAGTATCGGAGTCTCTTTCAAGGTTTTGTAGTTATGACTAAGACTGGGAAAAAAATTACTGCCTATCTATATTCTGAAATATCTACTATGGCTAATCCCAGACTTGTCCACCAGGAGTACTGACTTCAGCAGAAAACTTAAGGCTAATAAAATGGCATTAATATTCATATTAAATTAAGAGTAAAGGGGTGACCAATGAAGAACCCAAGAAAATAGAGTGGTTCCCAAACTATAAACAAGAGTGTTTTTCAATGAATGATGCCTTTGTGAAGCATGGCATTGATTTCCCAAAGGGAACTGTCACATGACCTCTGCCATTCTACCTAGCCATGTAGCTCCTCTGTGCATAAAAGCCTTGGCTAGAAGAAATGCCTGGAGGCCCACACTGATTTTGACAGTGAAAACATTAAAGTAATGTAACACAAGACCGGATAGGCGGCATATCTCACCAAACACATTTGTTTTTCTATGGTATGTAGCCAAGCAGTGTTCCCAAGGGTCCAGATAGTCTTTGCAGAACCATTGAGGGAAGAGCATATTGTTTTGGGATATTACTGAGAACTGAAACTCCTTGGTTCCATTCCAAAGCACAACCTCATCTTAGTGATTGGTTTAATGTGAATTGCCAGACATAACACAATCAAATAACAGGTTTCATTAAGTTAGAGAAGCTGTGGGCAGAAACTTTACAGCAAGCAGGAGGCAGAGAAGAAAGCAAGTGTAAAGTCTTATTACACTCAAGCAAAAATTGAGCTCTAAGTTCAGGCAAACATTGAAGGGTGACTTGAAACACATTATTGAGTGGGATTTGTTGAAGTAGAAGTTGGAAGGCTTGGGCATAGGGAAGAACTAGAACTGATTCTGGTTGAGCCTGGAAAAATCAACATGGTGAAGAGGCTGGTCTTGGGAAAGTAAGGCACAGCCAATGAAAGCGTGTGTAGATAGAGACCCAACAGATATGATGCTGCCAACATGATACCACTGACTATCATACAAAGATAACACATTGCAGTGAAAGGAGGTCCATCCATCCATAAGGTATTATGTAACTCCTCTGATCAAAGCCCTCTAATAGCTCACAAGTATAGTCAGGTGAAAACCAGTCTTATCAAAGGTATCTAAGATCCTACCAGGTATGAGCTCATTTCCTTCCACGTGGGCCATACTGACCCCTTTTCTATTCCTTAAATTTGACAATCATGTTCCCACCTTGGGTTTTGTTCTATTTTGTTTTTAAGTAAGCTCTGTGCCCAACATAGGGCCTGAACTCACAACCCTGAGATCAAGAGGCACATGCTGTACCAACTGAGCCAGCCACTCACCCCTCTCACCTTGGGTTTTATATGGCCTGATCCCTCTGCTTAGAAGGTTCTTCCTATGTGTACTGCCTACTCCCTACCCCTTTAAGTCATGTTTCCGTTAAAAGTCACATTCTCAGTGGGGTTCTCCCTGCCTACTCTACATTAAATAGCAGCTTCCCTCCACACATACCTTAGCACTGACCTTACTTTACTTATGCCCACAGTCCTTGTTGCCATCTGACATACTTTAGTTTTCCTATAAATCTATTTGTCTTCCTCCCTCCCTAGAATGTAAATCCTGAAGGAGAGGGACTTTTTTTTATTTACCTCTAGAGCCCCACTGCAAGGACAGTGCCTGTATCTGGGTAAAAAATATCTGCCAAATGCATATGACGGGACTATAGCCCCTGGGCCTCAATGTGTTGTGAGAGTGATTTGTGAGTAGAAACAGGGTGGAGAACTAGTACGAAACAAAAGTACTTGTTAATATTCAATCTACCATGGTTAGATGTTGTTCCAGATATTATGTTAGGTGGGGCTTCCACAAATTCAATGAAATAGGCATTGTAGTATCTACATTAAGGATGGGAATACTAAGTGAGTGAACAGATAGTAGTAAGTGACAGAGCAGGACTAAATCTCAGGCCAGAATGACTCCATGGTAAAGAAATCTTAGATAAGAAGGAGGGAAAACTTGGGTGATTAAATATGCTTTAATCATTATTCCTTTCCCAACCCCCTAAAGTAATACAGAAAAATTGCCAAAATGATCATTTAAAACCTACATAGGTAAACAGAAATTAAGATAAAAAGGCAAAGAAAGACAAAGGGAGGGATCAAAACATTTTGGGACATGGGATGACATTGGACCTGATGCATCTGTAAAAGCTGATTTCTAAGAACTACAGAGGAAGAAGCCATAGATAAGAAAATCTGTCTGAGACTCAGAACCCAGGGAAAACTCAGATTTTGGAGGTGTCAGCTACACAGAGGGTGAAGTTAGTGCAAGAGGCTCAACACAAATGAATTAGTGGAAAGTCTACGTAAGGAGAGCTCACATACCGCCTTCCCCCAGCACACTCTCCCACCACGATTACCCTCCTCCAACCCAACAGGAGATGTACAGTTATTCTGTGGGAATACTGAGCCAGATGGGCTTTAGACTGAAGAAAACAAACAAACAAAAACCAAAACAGCAGGAGAGAAGTGCCTTACTGAAAACAGAAGCATAAGTTAAGGGAGTAATAAAAAGTGAGATCTCCAGGCACTTTCTCCCACTTGACTCCCAGAGATGGCAGCCAGCTGAGAAATGTCCATGGAAAAGTCCAACAAGTACTGACAAATAGTCAGAAAAGTCTCCAATCAATAAGACTTACCCATATCCATACAGCTTCAAACTGGATTTTTAAATGCCTTGATCTTACTTACAAATAGACAGTTCAGGCCACCAGACAAGGGAGGGACATGAATGAGACCAACACAAATCAACGTAAAAACTGAGAAGAATCAGATATAACGTAACAGAAGAAATACTCCTTAAATCTTTAATGAACGTCTCCAGAAAGATGAGAGTTCACCCATGGAATGTGAAAAATATCATATATAAAAGAAATCCAAAACACTCTTAGAAATTAATGATCATAGAAGTAGAATTATATACTAGAAAAAGTAGAAGAAAAACATCACCAGATATAATAAATAAATAAATAAATAAATAAATAAATAAATAAATAAGAAATGGGAAGTAGTAGGGAAACAATAAGAAATTTAGCACCCTTAAACATAGAATCAACATCTACCCAAGTTATCGGTCCAAGTTATAATACATATGAAAATAGAGATGAAACTATTAAATAAGTTATAAAATATAATTTCCTAATTGAAAGAGCATGACAAGTCCCAGTCCAATGAGAGAGAAAAGACCCACACCAAGACTTATCTCCATGAAGATCCAGAAAACCAAGGACAAAGCCGCTATAAGTTTCTAAGGGTTGGGGATTTGGGGAAATTTTGCAGTAAAAAAATAAGAAATAAAATGGAAAGCAGAGGGAAATTGAGCAACAGACCCAAAATTTCAAATAGATTCCAACCCAGAATTTTAGACCCAGAAAGCTCCTAAACTAAGTGTGAAATCATAAAGAAAAAAAAAATCTTATAATATGTAAGTTCTCAAAAAAAGTTACCCCTCAAATTTTTATCTTCTATGATAAGACAATAGATAATGTCTAAAATAGGCAAACATAGGAGCACCCAGGTGGTTCAGTCAGTAGAGCATGTGGCTCCTGATCTTGTGGTCATGAGTTTGAGCCCCACATTGGGTATAGAGATTACATAAACAAACTTTAAAAAAATAAAATAAAATAATAAAATAAAATGGATAAATATGGGAACAGCAAGCATATGCATTTTCCTTAGAAACATGGAAATAAATGTCAGGGGAGGAATAAAGCACTGTTGATTTAGAAATGGTTAGCCCTCTGGAGTGGAACTTAGGGGTGGGAAAGAGTGGGGCAGGGGACAGCTGATTTTCACTAAATCTTCTCCATACTATTTGACTTATTAACCTTTATACTCATATCACAACAATAAATGTTTTCAATTAAGAAAGAGAAAGACTGACAAATAAATTTGCTATGTTATCACCAAAATGGGCTTCCCAACAAAGTTCAATTCTACTGAATTTCTGATGAAACAAAGTTTTTAGTACTGGATTAAAACCATCCAGAAACATTTGACACATACATACAGAACCTGGCTTCTCTGCCTGAGTTCCTGAGCATTTGTGCTACAGAAATCAGTCTGTGCTGAGAATGAAGGCAGGGACTTTTCTACTACTCTAAACAGGGCCCAGGCCTGTCATTATAGATTCTGATACAAATGTCCTGTGTGTCATCTTCACTTCGACTCATGGTGGCAGGACTCTGCCCAGCATAGTATGACAAGAGCAGAAATATCAGCTATATTCTCTGAATCATCTTGTGCTGAATTTTCATTAATAACCACAGAGGACTCACAGAGGTCTCCTTTACCCAGTGAAATGAACAACAGTTCAATAGCCCTTAAAAATTCTGATGTGGACTCTACTCATATCCCTGCACCCAACCCAGTTGGAAACTCAAAAGAGAACTACATATATACTCCTCATAGTTAACAAGCGATAAGTCAACAGGAACTATTCTTCAAAATGAATGGTTGCACTTTGTTTGAGTTGTTGTGGCTCTGTATCATGTAAAGAGGTGGAGGAGAGGGATGGGGACACTTGAGTCTCTTTGGCATCTAATTATAGCCTTTGTTAAAGGTTTGCTTTTGTGTCACCTGCTTTGTTCACCCTGAAAGCCAGCAGAGGAGGAGGTGACAGTTTTTAAGACCCTGATAGAGCAGAATTTCTCTTTCCTTTGCTCTTAAGAATCCTCTGAGAAAACTTATAGCTTCCATGGATATTAAAAATAGACAGCTTTTGGTCAGGAGCTCTCATAGGGGATGAGCTAGTTCCATGCTCTCATCTTTTTTGAGAAGGAGAGATGGAAATCCTTTGGTTCCCATTGGGCTGTCCAAACAAAAAGGGAAATGTGCCACGCTACCTGCCTGCATTGTTGAAAACTGAAAAGCACAATGAATATGGGAGAAGAAACTCTTTCATCAAAATAAAATTTCAACATGCCTTTTACTCTAAATCTCTTCTTCCTAGAAGGTTGTAATCAAAACTATTATTTCATGAAATAATTTAAAATCAAGTAAGATGGTTTGAAAGAAGATAGAATTGATCAAACTCCTATCAAGAGTAAAACACTTCACCATCATCATCACTCTTACCCTGCACAGACAGAACTATTGTCACTAATTTAGAGATAAAGAAACAGATTCTCAGGTCACCTAAATCACCCTAGATGGCTCCATCTAAAGGTAATTGGGGCATAGGGCAATCTCACCTGTGAAATATAAACAATGCAACTTTACTTTTGTATCCCTCTGGCCCTTTAAAATAGTCCTTTAAAAATGGATGAAAAGTCAGGCTGACTCAAGACTTTGTTGGTCACTGTAAGGAAATTAAAGTCTTATAGTCAGTTGATAGTCACAATTCAGTAATCATATATGATCACTTCCCAAGCAAGAAGCACAGAAGGGGAAACTTGATCTCTTTTCCTGGTCACTCTTTCCCCTTCTTCCTGTCTACCAGGTGACCTATCTACCTACACCATGGCTACCTCTAGGTTTCTTCTTGATCAGATATAGGGCGGGAGGAGGGGAAGGGCACAGAGACTTTCTACCTGCTGGCCCTGTCCTCCGCTGACTGCCTGCTAAAGACCTGGCACATGAGAAAACTGAGTCCACCTCTAGCATGCACCTTCATGACCTCTCTGACAACTCCTAAGACCCAGTAGGTGCACACTTTCCCTCTTGGTGTTCCTGGGCCCTCCAGTGCTGTTCACTCCACAGAAATGCTCTGTCCACTGCAGTCCTATCATTCCTTACAGAGATCTTCTCAGGAAAATGGTAAAATGATTCCAGATCAGCTCTTTCACATCAGAGCCATAGAAAAAACCCATGCAGGACCCAAGATAGCCCCTCTTCCATCCATGCAGCCCTCACAACACTTTGCAAGCCACTCTCTTGAGGTAAGATTTCTCAGGTGACTGACAACTCCAGGCTGCTGTGCCCAATCTCAGAAGAACTTCACGCTATCCAAGTGGTCATGTTAAAGCTCCAAATAATTTTATTAATAGCTTGTGGAGGTGGGGTTGAGACTCAAAGAACTCCAAGTACTTTCTTGAAAGCCACTCTTCTCTCAAATGTTTTCTCTCATTTTTTTAAAATCTTTTCATATCCTCCTTACAAGTGACGAGTTTGGGGATTTGTGACACTGGTTTCTATTAAAAATCTTCCTCTCCATCTAGAAATACCTGTTAGAATTTTTTTTCCCAGTATCTCTTGGTGCTTCACTTAATAGTTAGAATAAAACCTTATGGCGTGGGCAAAAGACTGAAACCAGGATTCAAACCCAGGCCCAGTAACTCCAAACCTGTCTCTTTCCTGCAGACTATAATTATTCCAGGAACACTGCTGTCACTGATGAGACCACAAGGACTCCTTATAACTGGCACGAGATTTGTGCACAGCTTGTGTATTGACAGACAAATGGTCAAGGTATTTCAGATACAAAAGCTTAAATAAGGTTGACATTTTAAGAAATATGGGTTTTTGGTAGACATAGAAAGCTGATAACCTTCAGGGAAGCATCAATGACCATAAGACAGCAAGATACTCTATATACTTGGTAATAAATATACTAAACACAGCCTCATCTAATATAGTTATCAACGGGCCTACCTACAGGAGTTCAGCAATTCTGGTTGTGCCATTTCATGAATTATTAGAGCTGGAATGTCTGTTAGAGACCATCTGTCCAGCACCTTCATCTTTTTTTTTTTTATGTTTTGTTTTGTTTTGTTTTGTTTTGAGAGAGAGAGGCAGAGCACGAACAGGGGAGGGGCAGAGAGAGGGAGACACAGCATCTGAAGCAGAATCCAGGCTCTGAGCTGTCAGCACAGAGCCTGACGTGGGACTCAAACTCATGAACCGCGAGATCATGACCTAAGCCAAAGTCAGATGCTTAACCAACCGAGCCACCCAAATGCCCCCAGAACCTTCATCTTAGAGTGAGGAAACTAAGACCCAGAGAAGTGAATGACACATTCAACTAGCGTATGATAGAACCAGAACTAAGATTCAGGATTTAGCATACTTATTCACTATCTTCATAGCTTTCACTTTACATTTGGTGTGGTTTCCCAGCTACTTAAGAACAAGAAAAAAAAAAATCAAGTGATAGTAGGTATGTTTTGAGAAATCGTATTTGCAGTAATGAGGCTCAATGAAATTCTAAAATATCATCCGTATTTCTACTGAGTTTTGCATTATTAATATTATGCTGTCTTCTTAAGATGAGGGTATAAAAAAAGACCAGAGGTAAAGAGGTAATACTTGTTAGATTTCATTCATATGTCGTCTCTCCGATTTTATGAAAAAGCATCCCAAACTATGCATTTTTCTATAAAGATAATTTCCCCAGGTAGGCTGAAAAATGAAGCTAAATGATCCAAAGTATCATTTATGCTCAGCATGACACACCAATATTGTGCTGAGCCTAGTTAAAAAATAAGACTTTATTACAAATTTTATATTTTGAGCATCATTTACATATTTGTTTCCAATCTGTGAAATATTTGTCTAGTTAACATTGACATTTTCTGATGAGACAATCTATTCTGAAAGCTAGACTAAAATGTACAGGTGGGCCAAAATAGGTGTTTTCAAAAGATTATTTAGATACAGGCATCATTTCTATTGCATTTGCTGGAATACTTACTGTCCTGACACCAAACTCATTTGATTTTTCATTTCCTCGACTACTAAAGTGGCCACTTATTAAAAAGGGTCAGGGAATCAATAATTACACACACAGGCATGCACATATATATAATCAACATCCCTTAAATAAGAATGAGAAAGTAGCAAAACTTTATAATTAGAGGTTTTTTTAAATATATTTTAAAATGTTTATTTATTTTTGAAAAGTGGGGAGGGGTAGAGAGAGGGGGAGACACAGAATTTGAAGCAGGGTCCAGGCTCTGAGCTGTCAGCCCAGAGTCCAGTGTGGGGCACAAATCCAAGAACTGCGAGATCATGACCTGAGCCAAAGTCGGAGGCTTAACCAACTGAGCCACGAGGCACCCCGGAGGAAAATTTATTTCCATGAATGGGCTAATGAGCATGCACATACTCTGCGTGGGAGATGGGAAATTACTCTTCTAAGATAAATCATTGATAGTAATTGATTAGATAACGGGGGTCTAGAGGCACCATTTATTTAGCTCAATCTCTTTCTTATACAGATAAGGATAATGAGACCTAAAGATATTAGAAAGAGCCAGCCAAAGTACACACAGCTATCGTCAAAACTAGAGTCCTCTCTCTCAACCTGCATGCATATGTATTATCATTGAACTTTATAAAACATCAAGTACAGATAACAATCCAACAAATCCCTGTGCCCATGGGATTTAACTTTTTAACTTTAATTCTACACTGATTTTAATTTCTATTTTAAATCCCTGCTCTACCAGATGGTATAAACTAAACTGCAGCCAACTTAAGGACTTGCCCACGTTTCCACGTCCCCAGAGTAGCATCTGTGTTCTGTAAAAGCTTTCACAATGCCAAACATGATTGTGTGTGCACACTGTGGGGTTGTGATCCTTGGTCTTTGTCATCCACCCACATCAGCACACACTAAAACATTGTTCTAGTCACTGGTCCAAGTTGGTCACTGTGATTCTTCCACTCCTGACTGTGAGAACTAGCTCAGTCAAACAGCCTCTCCGTTGTTTGCAGGTCCCTCGCTGCTTGCTATAAGGAAAATATTAGGCTTCCATGTCTCTCTGAGACTGATTTAAGCTTCTAAGGTTCTTCTGTCCCAGCACCACAAAACCATTTCTAGGCTTTTGTCCTAGCACCAGGAAATTCCTGAGATTCTGGTATCTTGCCACCTCTCCAAGCTCCCCTTGAGAACAGGGATATAGGTTCTCCTCTGTTCCTGGGTTTTCCAAACCCATCAGGTGTTTGTGTCACCACCACCACTGGCCTGGGGTGAGAGGCCAGACTGAAACCATGGGATCAGGGGAGTTAAGCCAAGGAGGTATATGATGTAAGTTGCATTTTAAAAGATCATTCTGTTCGCTGTATAGCAAGTGGGCTCTAAGGGCACTAAATGGAAGGAGGAAAACACATAAGAAGGTTAACTGCTACTTCTATGAAATGAACAGGAATTACACCAGAGAAGTAGTGGAAAATAGCAAGAGGAGATAAGACATGAGGGATAGGCTAGACCAAAATAGATAGCATAGTGTAGGACAGGATGAAACATATATTTTTGGAGCTGGCCAAACATTTTGATAGCTTAGATGTACACTACAAATGGAAAAGTAAAATCTGGATAAAATCCTAGCATTTTGGTCTGGTGGTATTGCTGGGGAAACAGAAGTTCCCAGAAAGAAGAAATGGTCAACAGTGTCACATGCCACTAAGCAGTTGTGTATATGGTTGTACACAAGGACAGAAAACCAACCATGGATCTGGAAAGATGGAGGGCATCTAATAATGACTTCAGTGGACTTGTAGGGTTGAAAACTGATGGGAGTGGATTGAAGAAACAATAGGAGATGAGAACATACAGAGACCAATTCATTACTGCTAAGGGAGCAGAGAAGTGAAGAGGTGGAGGAAAGTGCGGTGATAAGAATGTTTTAACGAAGATAGGCATATCTGTGTAATAATGGCAGTGTGCCAGTAGAAAGGGAAGAACTGATGAGAAAAAGAAGTCTGGAAAGGGAATAGGAGAGGTTGAAGAAGGCAGTTGTAGGAGGGTAACAAAGTTCTTGAGAAATCAAGAGCAGACATGATCCAGAGCACATGGCAAGTTTGATCTCAGGCAGAAGCCAGCACTTAATGTGGACATTTCATTACAAAAGAAAGTGAAGAACTGGTATTTACAAATCATGTGGGCTAGTAGGTTAAGGACAGAAAGTTAACATTGTTCTTGTCCAACTGAATCCATTTCTTCTGTGAAGAACGAGGAGAACATATCAGCTGAAAGCTTAGGGGGCGGGGGTGTTAGAATTGAGGGAGGGAAAAGAAGTAAGGTGGTTGTCTCAGAGTGTTAATTTGAAGTCTGAAGTCTGAAATGTCCAGTTGTGAGATTTCCCTGAATATTATGTAGGTGCCCGGGCAAGCTCAGGACAAGCACCACTTTTGGTGTTTAGAGAGAGTTGATACAATATATGTGGAGCTGAGAAAACTTTGATGGATCATGCATGTCATGGTGGAAGTCCTGAGGAAAGATAAAGGGATGGTCAGAGGAAAAGACAATAAACCAGGTACTGAAGTCATCAAGGAATGAGGCCAGCACATAACAGAGACGAAAATGTGAAATAAGTGGAGAAGTCCTATAAAACACACTTTAAGGATCCAAAGTTTCCAAAGGAGAAAAAGAAATCAAATGAAGCAATAGGGAGTAAAGAGGACAGTCACCCCTCTACCAGGTCCTGAGATACCTAAGGTACTCAAAGAAATCATAGCTTTCTCCTCAGAGGGGAGTTCTTGGAGGAAATCCAGTTTTCAGGCAAGAGGGAAATGATGAAAGAAATGAACAAGAAAGAGGCTGTGAAAAAAAAAGAGCATAGTGGGAGATTTTGAGAAAGTGGAGAGGGGTGTGAGCTACGGCCCGATTCAGGGGTGTGCAGAGTAGTGAGAAAAAAGGATTCTTGCAATGAAAGATGGTTTGGGAGGTGAGAGCTTATAATGGTGACTCAAGCAAAAAAAAAAAAAAAAAAGTACTATTGTACAAATTCCATCATTTTAAAGTTATTTCTGGATTAAACAAAGCAAACCAGAGCAAGTCTGACTTAACCTATATTAACCTCATCACCCTGGTATTTATCCCATTATGTTGTGTGACTATGAAGCTATGAATTTTTTAACTTATATGACACAAAAGTTCATTAATCATTAGCATATGATTAAGTACAATTATAAAACCATATATTGACTTTTTAACATAATGTTCGATTAACTTATGACCTGGCCAAATAAGACAAAATGTGACAATGAGTGCCTTGGGCATAGTTAATCTCTGACACAGGGATGAAGTTTACAATCAAGTTAAAGAGCTTACATTTTCCATCAGAATGTAACTGAATCTTCCCATTCATTCTCAGGCAATAGGAAAAGCCTATAATTAGCACATGTGTTTCTTTTCATTTCTTTAAATTCCAGCTCTATTTAAAAAAATAGGGGAAGAGATGGGGAGAGGAGAGAGGAGGGTAGAGAAGGGGGGGGGGGGAAGAGAGGAGAGAAGAAAATAGAGGAAAAGGGAAGGATGGAAAGGAAAAAGAGAAGGAAAGATGGCAATGGGCCTGCACAGCAGGAGAGGAGAAAAGAGGAGAGAAGGGGAGGGGAAGACAAGACTCAGGACCGGAGGGGAGGAAGGTGGTGGAAAAGGGAAGAGAAGGGAAGGAAACAGGAGGTAGATCCTGGAATGGATATTCCCTTACGAGAGAAAGAATGATGCCAATGTGCCAGACCCTTTATTAAAAGAGATGCACAGTGTTTAATACAAGTTGCTTTTTCCTTTAATGTAAGAATTAAGGATGGATTGATAGTACCTGGAGTAAACAAAAATTAGAACTAGCTCCACTGGTAGCATTTAACTTGGCCAAAAAGAGAGAAACAGAAAGTCAAGCAAAATGGGGAGACAGAGAAATATGCTCCAAAAGAAAGAACAACACCAACAAAAACTCAGAAAAAAAAATTAAGTGAAACAGAGGTAAGCAATATGCTTGATAAAGAATTTAAAGTAATGATCATAAAGATACTCACTGGGATGGAGAAAAGAATGTTAGAATTCAGTAAGACTTTCAATGAAGAGGTAGAAAATATTAAAAAGAACCAATCATAGTTGAAGAATACAATAACTGAAATGAAAAACATACTAGAAGGAATCAACAGTAGATTAGAAGATGAGGAAGAATGTATCAATGATCTGGAATACTGAGTAATGGAAAGCACACAAACTGAACATCAAAAAAAGAAAGGAATTTTTAAAAATGAGATTAAAAAGAGATTAAAAATGAGATTAAGAGATTTCTTGGACACATCGAGTGAATAAACATTTGAATTACAGAGGTCCCAGAAGAAGGGAGAAAGATATAAAAAACTTATTTGAAGAAATAATAACTGAAAACTCCTCTAACCTAGGGAGAGAAATAGATATCCAAATCCAAAAAGCACAGAGAATTCCAAACAAGATGAACCTAAGGAGGTCCACACCATGGCACATAATATGAAAATATCAAAGATTAAAGAGAGGATCTTAAAAGCAGCAAGGAGACACAAGTTACCTACAGGGGAAAACCTATAAGACAATAAGCTGATTTTTCAGCAGAAACATTGCACACCAGAAGGCAGTGGCATAATATATTCAGAGTGCTGAAAGGAAAAAAACCTACAACCAGCAATATTCTACTCTGCAAGGTTATCATTCAGATTTGAAGGAGAGATAAAGACTTTCCAGACAAACAAAAGATAAAGTAGTTTATCACCACTAAGCCAGACTTACAATAAATGTTAAAGAGATTTCTTTAAATGGAAAAGAAATAGTCATTATTAGACATAAGAAAAATATGAATAAAAAGATACAAAATATGACAACATATACATAAAATGGGGAGAATGGAATAAAAAGGGAAAAGAAGGGGGGAAATAAAAATAAGATTTTCTTCTTTGTTTTTTTTTAACGTGTTTGAATTTAAATGACCATCAAATTAATATGGACTGCTATTTACTTAGGATGCTATGTGTGAACCTCATGGCAACCACAACCCCAAAACCTATGATAGACACATAAAAAATAGAGAAAGAAAACCAAAAAAACACTATCGATACTCATCAATCACAAATAAAGAAAGCAAGAGAAGAAGAAAGAAACAAAGAACTATAAAAACAACCAGAAAACAACATTTTAAAATCATCAAAATTTTAAAATCACTTGAAACCATCTACATCCTGCCTACAAGAGACTCACATCAGACCTAAAGATGCATACAGACTGAAAGTGAAGGGATGGAAAAACATTCACCATGCAAATGGAAGCAAATACACACACACACACACACACACACACACACACACACACACGTGTGTGTGTGTGTGTGTGTGTGTGTGTATCTGGGGTAGCAATACTTACATCAGACAAAAGAGACTTTAAAATAAAGACTGTGATAAAGAGACAAAGAAGGGTATCACATACTGATAAAGGGATGAATCCAACAAGAGGATATAACAATTGTAAATATCTACATAACCAAAACTGGAGCACCTAAATACATAAAGCAAATATTAACAGACATAAAGAGAGCAATTGATGGTAGTACAATAATAGTAAAGGACTTTAACTCTCCACTTATATCAATGGACAGATCATCCAAACAGAAAATCAATATGGAAACAGTGTCTTTGAATGACACATTGGATCAGATGGACATAACAGATATATACAAAATATTTCATCAAAAAAAACAACAGAATACACATTCTTTTCAAGTGCACATGGAATGTTCTCCAGAATTGATCAATATTAGGAACAAAACAAGCCTCAATGAATTTAAGAAATGCATACAATTCAAATTTCCAACCACAAAGGTATGAAACTAGAAATAAATCAGAAGAAAAAGATTGGAAAAAACACAAATACGCGGAAACTAAATAACATGACACTATACAACAAATGGGTCAATGAAGCAATCAAAGAAAATTTTAAAAAATACATGGAGACAAATGAAAATGAAAACACGATGGTCCAAAATCTCTGGGACATAGTGAAAGCAGTTCTAAGAGGGAAGTATATAGCAATATGGGCCTACATCAACAAACAAGGAAAAACTCAAATAAACAATGGAAACTCACACCTAAAGGAACTAGAAAAAGAAGAACACACAAAGTCCAAGGTGAGTAGAAGAGAGAAGATAATAAAGATCAGAGCAAAAATAAATGGCATAGAGACTTAAAAAAATAGAAAAAAAAATCTATGAAACTAAGAGCTGATTCTTGGAAAAGACAAACAAAATTGACAAACCTTTAGCCAAATTCATCAGGAAAAAAAGACAAAGAATCCAAATAAATAAAGTCAGAAAAAAGAGAGAAGTTACAACTGCCACCACAGAAATACAAAGGATTTAAAAAAAGAAATACAAATGATTATAAGAAAATACTATTAAAAATTATATGCCAACAAACTGGACAACGTAGAAGAAATGGATAAATTTCTAGATACATACAATCTTCCAAAACTGAACCAGGAAGAAACAAAATCTGAACAGACCAACTGCAAGTAATGAAATTGAATCAGTAATCAAAAACTACCAAAAAATAAAGTTCAGGACCAGATGGATTCACTAATGAAATCTAGCATACGTTTAAAGAAGAGTTAATACTTATTCTCCTCAATTCCAAAAAATATGAAAAAAGGTAGGAAAGCTTCTAAATATATCCTACAAGACCAGAATTACCCTGATACCAAAACCAGACAAAGACACCACAAAAAAAGAGAACTATAGGTCAACATCCCTGATGAACATAGATGCAAACATCCTCAACAAAATATTAGCAAAGTGTACACAACAATACATTAAAAAGATCATTCACCATAATAAGGTGGGATTTACACCTGGGATGCAAGAATGGCTCAATATTTGGAAATCAATCAATGTTATGTCCCACATCAACAAAATGAAGGATAAAAACCATATGATCATCTCAATAAATGCAGAAAAAGCATATGACAAAATATAACATCCATTCACAATTAAAATGTTCAACAAAATGGGAATAGAAGGAGAATACCTCAACATAATAAAGGCCATATATGGAAAACCCATATTTAACATCATCCTCAATAGTGAAAAACTGAGAGTTTTCCCTCTAAGGTCAGGAAGAAGACAAGAATGTCTACCTTCACCACTTTTATTCAACATAGTACTAGAAGTCCTAGCCACAGAAATAAAACAAGAAAAAGAGGTAAGATAAGAGGCATCCATATTTGTAAAGAAGAAGTTAAATAGTCACTATTTGCAGACGACAAGATAGTATGTATGTATATATATATATATATATATATATATATATATATATATAGTCCTAAAGATCCCATCAAAAGAACTACTAAAAATAATAAATGAATTCAGAGGATACAAAGTTAATACCCCAAAATTGGTAGCATTTCTATTCACTAGCAATGAAGTCACAGAAAGAGAAATTTTTTAAACAACATAATTTACAACTACACCAAAAAGAATAAATACCTAGGAATAAACTTAACCAGAGACGTGTAAGACCTGTACTCTGAAAACTATAAAACACTGATGAAAGAAAATGAAGATGACACAGAAAAACGGAAAGATATTTCATGCTCATGGAATAATTAATATTGTCAAAATGTCCATATTAACCAAAGCAATCTATAGGTTCAATGCAATCCCCATCAAAATACCAACAGCATTTTTCACAAAACTAGAACAAATAATACTAAAATTTGTATGGAATCACAGAAGACCTGAACAGCCAAAGCAATTCTGAAAAAGAAGACCAAAGCTGGAGGTATCACAATTCCATACTTCAAGATATAATACAAAGCTGTAGTAACCAAAGAAGTATGATACTTGTCACAAAAGTAGATACAGATCTATAGAACAGAATAGAGCCTAGAAATAAATACATAGTGGTATGGTGAATTAATCGGTGACAAAGGACGCAAGATTACCTGGTGTTCAGAATACTAGACAACTACATGTAAAAGAATGAAACTGGACTACTTTCTAACAACGTACACAAAAATAAACTCAAAATGGATTAAAGACCTAAACATGAGACTTGAAGCTATAAAAATCCTAGAAGAGAACACAGGAAGTAATTTCCCTGACATCAGCCATAGCAACATTTTTCTAAATAAATCTCCTAAGGCAAGGGTAGCAAAAGCAAAAATAAACTATTGGTACTACATCAAAATAAAAAGCTTTGCACAGCGAAGTAAACCATGAAAAAAAAAACCCAAAAAGACAACCTAATGAAATGGTAGAAGATATTTGCAAATGATACATCTAACAAGGGATAATGTCCAAAATATACAAAGAATTTACACAATTCAACACCAAAAAAATCAAACAATCCAATTAAAAAGTGGGCAGAGAACTTGAATAGACATTTTACCAAAGAAGATATATTGTTAACCAACACACATAAAAAGATGCTCAACATCACTAATCATCAAGGAAATGCAAATCAAAACCACAGTGAGATATCACCTCACACTCTTTAGAAGGACTAAAATCAAGAAGACAAGGAACAACAAATGTTGGTGAGGATATAGAGAAAAAGAAACCCTCCTGCACTGTTGGTGGGAATGTAAATTGGTACAGCCACTGTGGAAAATAGCATGGAGTTTCCTCAAAAAATTAAAAATAGAAATACCATACGGCCCAATAATTCCACTATTGGATATTTACCTAGGGAAAACACTAACTTGAAAAGATACATACACCTCTATATTTATTGCCGCATTATTTCCAATAGCCAAGGCATGGAAACAACTTCAGTGTCCATCAAGAGACAAATGGATAAGGAAACTGTGATATATATGCACAACAGAATATTACACAGCCATAAAAAAGGATGAGATCATGCCATTTGAGAAAACATAGATGGATCTAGAGGGTATTATGCTAACTTAAATAAGTCATGCTAAGAAAGACATATATCATATGATTTCATTCATAAACAGAGACAAAAATAAATAAATGAAAGAACAGAAAGCAGAATCAGAACTGTAAATTCAGAGACAAACTGATGGTTTCCAGAGGGGAGGAGAGTGAGGGGTTGGGGAAAATGGGTTAAAGGGAGAGGGAGATACAGGCCTTCAGTTATGAAATGAGTAATTCATGGGAATAAAAAGTAAAGTATAAGGATTACAGTCAATGAGACTGTAATGGCGATGTAATGGGACGGATGGTAGCTGTACTTGTGAACACAATGTATAAACCTGTCAAATCACTTAGTTGTACACCTGAAACTAATGTAAAATTGTGTGTCAACTAAACTCAAATTTTAAAAACTACATACAAAGCCCTAAAAAAAGAGTTGAACAAATTAAAGAGATCAAGAGAACAGTTTCAATTGATGGCTTTATAGAAAATGTACATTCCATGAGAACTTGTTCTCCATAACTTGTTAAATTTTTAGGGCATCATAGGGAAGATGGGCAATGCTTCAGGTCATTTCATAACATTATTTCCTACCCCTTTTTTTCAACTTCTAGTCGCTTTTTATTCCTTCTCCATGAAATTTGTACTAAAATCACCTTAACTTTTAAAAAATTACAATAAGCCACACAAAAGGACGGACAGTGTAAACAAAGATCATAGAATAACAAACACAAACTAGTTGTTGGCAACATTAATTACCCTCCAATGTGCACAATTTAAAAAATTATACAAACTTTGCTGAATATAGCAGATATATCTGACAAAAATTGTATTTTAAATTAAACTTACCTACTGTTTTTATTTTGTCATGTAAAGTGTTACTTTCTTATTATAAAAACAATGCATTTCATTAGTGAATATACAGATAAACAAAAAGAAAATAAAAAACACCCATAATGCCAGCCACTCAGAAGTGTCCATTGTATACACCAGAAGGTGTCTTAAACATCCTAATAATTGTTTCCATAAAAAAAAAAAAAATTTTATCAGATCACCTGGAGCCACAGCCATTCACATTCAATGAATGCCAGTGCAATTTTTTCCATTAAATCTACAAATCGTCTTCTTGCTTCCTCTTTAACCTACAATTTCAGGTTCTTCTTGGAAGCACCAAGTCATTCTGCTTCCTCTCCACGGGGGCTGGGTTCCTACTATGCTGAGCCGGCAGGAGAGCAGGCTGGATGGTGCCAGTTCATGAATCAGCTCTAGGTTGCTCCTGCAGCTGCTTTATCTCTAGGAAAATTTTAGCTTTCACTTAATTAGGTACTTTTACCTTTATGTATTTCAGTGTAGTCTTTAGTAGCAAAGACTCTTTGGGGAGGAGGGGGGAACCTCAGGATTTGGTTTTGTATGAAAGACAGACAGAAGGCATTCTACCATAGATCCAAGAACGAAAGAAAGAAAGAAAGAAAGAAAGAAAGAAAGAAAGAAAGAAAGAAAGAAGAGAGGGAGGGAGGGGAGGGAGGGAGGAAGGAAGGAAAGAAGGAAGGGAGGAAGGAAAAGAAAGAGAAAGAAAGAAAGAAAGAAAGAAAGAAAGAAAGAAAGAAAGAAAGAAAGAAAGAAAGAAAGAAAGAAGGAAAATGAAGATGTAACAGAGTCAAGAACAGGAGCAAAGTAAAAGATAAAGATGAATTAGGATGAACTGGAAATTGCAAAATGAAAGCCAAACTGTATTCTGAATACTGTGTGCTGACAGAAGACCCTAAATAATCTCCCATAGAGTCAAAATTTCCCATAGGAAAAAAAAAAAAGCTAAGAAAACTGAATCAACAGCAAAAACTACACTCTAAAGTTTGCTTGTGAAAACATGAGTGCATTTTGCAGAAGTGGAAAAAGAATTGACATATAGAGGGTCTTCCAACATTCAGAAATCTAGATAAGGTTTAGAAGCCATGATTTCAGCAGAAAAATGTGAATTATTCATCGACTTAGTCATTTATTCACTCATTATAATTTCTGTTTTTTCAAGTACATGACTACCTCACGAAATGGTTCTGAGTGCACTTATCTTTTAATTATGACAATGGCTTACTATTTTACTATACAACCTTAGCCAAGTGAGACAATCAGTGAAGAATCCTTCAAGATCTAAATTTAGGGCAATGTAATGAGCATTGGCTGTTGTATAAAATTATTGAATGACTATATTGTACACCCAAAACTAATATTATACTATATGTTAACTAATTGGAGTTTAAATAAAAACTCTAAAAAGTAGAAATAAAAAAATAAATAAATCAGGGCAATGCATGATCTAGCAATCCCACTCCTGCATATATATCCAAAGGAAGTGAAAACAGGATCTGAAATAGATATCTGCACTCTCATGTTTATTTCACCATTATTCTAAATAGTCAAGATATGGAAACAAGTGCCTGTCAACAGATGAAGGGATAAAGAATATGTTTGATAGATAGGAATATATAATAATAAATGTATAATAAATATATATATATTAGGAAATATTACTCAACCATGGGAGAGAAGGAAATCCTGTCATGTGCAATAACATGGATGAACCCAGAGGGCATTATGCTGAGTGAAATATGTCCAACAAAGAAAGAAAATACTGTATGATCTCACTCATATGTAGAATCTAACAAAGGAGAACTCATAGAAACAGTAGAATGGTGGTTACCAGGGGCCGGGGAATGAAAGTAAAGGGAAGATGCAAGTCAAAGGGTACAAACTTCTGATTATAAAATAAATTAAGTTCTAGGGTTTTAGTGTGAGATACAGTGATTAGAGTTAATAATATTGTATTATATACTTGAAAAGAGTAGATCTTCAAGGTTCTCACTAAAAAAAGAAATAATAATTAGGTGACATGATAAAGACGTTAGCTAACACTATGATGGTAATTATTTCACAAAATGTAAGCATCAAATCAACACCCAAAACTTACACAATGTTACATGTCAATTATATCTCAATAAAGATGGAAACACCAAATTAATAAATTAGGATGATGCAAGGTCCATTCGTGATTGCTACAGTATACAAGCCTAATCATCTCCAATGGCACATAATCATCTTTATCATCCACCTTTTCTCTCCCACGCTGAATATTACCGCTATAAGGCAGATGGAAAGTTCTTGTGTCCCCCACAATGCTTAGCAAAACACTTGCCAGAAAGTAGACTGATATTAGAAAAATGGCCAATAAAACCAATTTACTCTTTTACAAAGGCTACGCGTACGGCACAATTTTCAGCCATTCACTGTAAAGGTAACAGAAATCTCCATGATGAAACCATGAACTAACCTGGGCTGAAACATTCTAATGAATTCGAAATCATCAAAGGCATCTTATTTTTATTTTCCTTTCAAGATAGAGCTTGCAAGGCACTTACAGAATTGAATAGACTTTTATTTATTCGCTTTTTCACATTGTTGGGTGAAATGTGAATATCTAGTAATGGATTTCATTGATTTCTGTCAAGCGGGACAACAATTTGTAGAGTTAGTCTATCCTTTCAGGAAGAAAGGTAAAAAAAAAAGCCGCTCTATCATACCTTCTCCCTTGTCAGCAAGATATTGGGAAAATATTACTCTGCATTGACTTTTGAAAATGACCAGATGTACATCTCAGGATTCAAGCCATATGGCTCAGGCCACTCGTGATCCGGCTTGTCCAAACAGGGAAATAAAAAGAACCCTCCCTTACTGGTTATTTCTAAGTAGACTGGGGTGCCACAGGAAGTCCATCAGCCAACTCTACGCACTGTTCTGGTTCACAAATGATCATCTGGAATTCCAGGCGAGAGATTTCCAAAGGCAGTTGCTGCAAGACAGCAACACTACAGAAACTGACAAGGAGTGGCCGCCTGAGGGACATAATCTGCCCCACAGTATGGAGCACTCCAGCCCAGTTTGAGACTCAGGTATAGATACCACTTCTTTCAGTCGAAGAACAGAAGTACCATTCAGAGGGGAAAATTCAAAGGTAATAAACTATTAGAAGATGATTATTATAATGCTTTAGGGATCGGACAATTCAAGCTAAGAGGGAGAGGACTCCTGGGCCTCATGGGAAAAGTCTCAAAAATATAGTCCGGTAGTGCAACATTAACCACAGCAGAAGGGTGTTGTCAGGAAGGCCAACACCCTGGCTCAGGCTTAGTCAGGCCTGGAGTCTGTGTCCAAAGTCCAAACATAGAGAACTGGGCTGGACGAGTGATTCTAGCCAAAGCTTTGATTGTTTATTCCTGAATGCACCATAGGAACTAGCTGCCCATGTGTTGCTGTGCACAGCCAGGCACGGTGAGGCTGTTCCTAATACGTCCAGTGAAAATAAAACATCCTGTCAACTCTGTTTTCCAACCAAAGGCAAATAGAAAATCTGAAGTTCAATCAGGGCCAGGACATATATTTCCCCAAAAATAATGCTTCAAGCTCAGCAAAGTAACGGAACTAGAAGTTCTCAGAATAATGCTCTCCTGGGCATGACTCTTATCACTGAAAAACTGTATGTTGACAATTTTTCCAGTTTCCTATATTTATTAGAGTAGAAGCCGGTGGCAAGATACCTAGGTTCTTTTAAAACACCTTGGAAAAAGGAAATCAGACAAGGAAGTTTCATCTGAAGAGTCACGGAGGTATCCCACAGAGTCATCCCATGGAGTCATCTCCTGTCAAGGGATAACCCAGATGTCTCCAAGTATAATACTCAGAGTTTAAAAAGTAGTGGGGTGGGTACAGGACATTTTAGTTTTCAATGCTTTCTTCCCAGGTCAATATCTATGGTGATGGTGACTATAGTTAATAATGCTATATTATATCTTTGAAAACTGCTAAGAGAGTAGATATTAAAAGTTTGCATTACACACACACCAACAAACCTGTAGATGTGTTCTGATGGATGTTAATGTGACTTATTGTGATGATCACTTCACAGTATATACATATATCAAATCATTATGTTGTACACCTGAAAACAATATATCACGTATCAATTATATCTCAATTTAAAAAATCTGTGATGACTCGTTCATGGCAACTTGTACATGTTTGATGCAACTTCAGTATTGAAGTATTCTGCTCCCCTTCCCTGTCTGTAAACTTGGAAGCGGAGCTTTTTGAGTCAGCAGCTCTATTCGACACTCATTTCAACCACTTCCTCAAGTTACGTGTGCACCTCTTGCCTCCTGGACTCTCCTTGGGCCCAATCAGTCTTTTGCCCTTAATTACCACCAGCAGCTTAGCCCATCAGCCTTGGGTGAAATGGGTGCCTCCTGCCTGCTTCCAGAATTCAGACCACAAGGCGTAGGTTAGGCCACCGGTAATGTATACAGCTTGTACAAAATGGGGAAGTAAAAAGAATGCCACTTCACAGGATGGAAGGGGGCCACAGGCAGATATCCTTAGGGGCCACAGGCAGAGTTGAATAATGCAAGCCAAAAGTACAGGGAATTAACTCTCTGTGGAGTGAACTTTGAGCAATGGTCAACAGGAAACAGGAGGAAGCCAAACCCTACCCCATCGTGAACACCACGAGCTGTTCACATAGGCTTCTTTACCTTCTGGTGCTGAGATGCACCTGTAGGGCCCACTGTGTCTTTTCACAGCTCTTTGTAAAGCTGCAGCTGGTTTGGTGATGTAGCCCTACACGTCTTTGCTCACCTTTCCTCTCGCTCTCACCGCCCTAGTGTAGCACCTCCCAAGTAATCATTAGTACTTCAAATCCTTGCCTCAGATTTATTTTCTAAGAAACTGAGGCTAAGACTGAATTTAATTTCACCTAAACTGGATTCTTCAGTTATTTCCTTCATCCAAATCCTAGACCTAAAATATAACTAAGAGTAAGTTCAAATTAAGTGTGTCAGGTCCTTGGGGAAATATTGAGATATATACAAGCTCACTAATTTTAAATTAAGAAAATATCCTTGGAAATTTTTGTAATTAACTATCGTCCTTCAAGCACTCCAAATAGTGTTAATCAAAATTTATTCTCAAAAAATTGACAAGGCTAATATCAAAGATCTATCTCTGAAACTCTAGAGTGAGCAACCAAAACATTGTCAAAGGTTATTACTTCTCCTTCATCAACATCATAAAAATATAGTATTGGTGACATGTACAATCCCCATGACAATGAACTTTAAGGTCTCGACAAATGGATGTCTTGGGGCTCAAAACTTATATACTTCTTAAGTGGCTGGAATTCATATCCCCAGGAAGCTGCGAGTGAAATAGCTACGTCCCAACTTTCTAAAAATGAATTAGCAAATATAAACAACTGTTCTAAACACAGTTGAGAAGATGAAACATAACATGAATTCTCCAAACAAGCGACTCTTCGTACAAATGTTACAAATTGTATAATTTTCTTTTGGAAGGTGATCAGGATATTTGAGAAGGAAGGGGATGATGAGAATCAGCTTTGTAGTGAGTTGGGCCATCGGGACTCAGGAATGAATAACAAACAGTCCCTGCGTTTGATAAACTTAAAGGCTGATAAAAGAAAAGACAAATCAGAATTTAGAACTCACTGCAGTAAGTACTGAAAGTAATAGATTTCCTGTTACAGAAGCACAGATGAGAGTTGCTAATCCAACTTGGAGGAAGTCAGAGATACAGGTAGATGTTCTAGTTAACATGCCACTGTTAACTTGTTTGAGGCACTAATTTGCTTGAGGAAGGAAAATAAGTGGTTTGGTTTGGGACATGGTGAATTTAAAGTACAACATCCAGGTGGAGATAACCTGTAGACAATAGAAAATCAGGCCTGACGTTCAGGAGACACTTCTAGTCTAAAGAAGGAGATGTGAGTTGAGAGGGTACAGATTATAGTTAAGCACACATATGAGAAGGTCCAGGGAGCACGTGTCAAGAAAAGAGAGGGGTGGATTGGGTAGAGGCCAATTGGCCAGAGCCCAATTTTAGAATCCCTGGGAACATAGCTATTTAGGATGAGCAGGGAATTAGATAAAGAAAACAAGAAAGAATAGTCAAAAATTAGGAGGAAAAACAAAAGCATACATTATCTCAAATGAACGTTGGAAAGTTTCAAAGAGGAAACGTGTTCAGCAATTTCAATGCTTATAAACAGCCAATTGAAATAACTGATAAGAGGAAACTTACCACTAGATTTGGCAGTTAGCAGGTCACTCTGAGAGGACTTTTTCAGAGGCAGGATGGACCAAGGCCAAGTTGAAAAGGGATGGAGATAGAAAGGCAGGCAAGGAAGTGGAAAGGGTGATGAGTCACTAGAGTGAAACACTGATACTGCATCACTACATTGGGTCACAAAAGTAAACTGCATAAAACACGTCTGTCGTGTGCATGCGTGTGTGTGTGTGTGTGTGTGTGTGTGTGTGTGTGTGTGATAGCTTGTCATAGCTCTTTCTGGGGTCTGCATCATCGCAGCGGGTCTGGTCCCTTCTGCAGTTCGGTGCTCTTTGTTGGCTGCAACACACGTATCTTTCGGGGACCCTCTGGTTTCTGTGGACTTACACACTCAGCTCTCTTTTTACAGGCTTGAAGCAAGGAGGACTGGGCTGGAGAATGGGGCACAGGGACTCCCTTTCTGCCTCCAGTTTCCCAAGAGAATTTGCTGCTTCCTGCTTTGCCTCACGTTGCCCTCCAGGTACCCCCTGAGGAAGTGAAACACCGTGGCTGTCAGCACTCTCTCCCTCCCGCACCCCCAGCCTGCTTCCCTTACTGCAGGATGCTGACGGGGCCCCTGACAAGAAGAGATGGCAGCTGTAACGGGGAGAGACGTAGACCTCTCTCTGGCACAACAGAGGAGGAAGTAATAACTTAAATACAGATCCCTATTCTTCTGTGCCATTTCAGTTACTTTTCAGTGTTATTATTCCCTAGACCCTCATTTATCATCTACTGGCATAGAATCAAGTACCTTGATACAGAAACTATTTCTTAGAATGAAAAGAGAGACTTCATATGTCATAGGAGATTATCCTCATAGAGAAACTGTGCCGGTCATATACGTCTTTTGCCATCAAATCTGCTTTCCACTCTTCCTCTAAGGAATTTCACTTCCGCGTTTCCCTTGGCACCTGGATTCCGTATAACTGCAGCCAGGGAGGGCAGGAGGAGACACCTTGGGTATCTCTCCCTCTCTTGTTCGGCTGCATACAGCACCCCCAGCAACGGCTGTGTCTTCCCTCCAGGTTCATCGTGTCCCTGCCCCGGTTCTCACTCTCTGAAAGTCAGCCTGGTTTCTGAGTTCTGGGAACACCACTGCCTCCCATTGTCTCTCCAGCCTTATAAGTGGGCACAGAGCCCTGCTGTCACTAATCTTTTGGAGGCATGAACCACCCCCACGTGGCTTCTCAGATCATCCATTACTCAAGAACAAATTCTCTGAATTAAATCCCTTCTGTTGAACCATCTAGAGTCATTTCTGTCCTCTGATTGGACCGTCACAGAGAAACCATCATAACCAAATCCAGGAAGCAGAGTTTTAGAAGGATTATTGGCAAAGATAGGCACATATTTATCTATATCAGCCTTCCTTATCACTTTGCCCTATCCAACCTTCAACCAAAAGTGATAGTGAGCTCACAGTGTCCTTCCTAACTGGAAAGTGTAAATGTATTTTAAAATCAGGAAAACACGGATACAAGGGAAGACAATGCCCTGAAGAACAGAAATGCTGTGAAGTCAGGGCTCTCAGACAGAGGGCTGATGGCCCTAGAGGCAAAGTAGTTGAGGAAAAGGGGGGAACATATTGGAGGCTAAGAGCTATTAGAAAGGGAAGAGATGTGAAGCTGAGATGCATAGAAAAATGTACTGAGCAAAATCAGAGGAACTGGGGTTATCAGTCTGCCTAGTAAAGTTAAAATACCTGAGATCTGTGAGGTAAAGGGAGACAGGGCTCCAGGGGAGGGGAGAGGGAAGGAAAGAAATTGCCCTAGAATATAGAAGAGGGGGTAAGTATATTTTTACTCCAAGAGAAACAGTAAGTATACTAAATAGCTTAAGTCTCTGCTGATATAACTGGACAAATAAAACCTGTGTAAATGTAACCTCTCTCAAGGGCTAAGGACCGTGGTGCTATGTTTTCCTTATAAGGATTATCTGGGGTGATCCAACTGAATCACTATGGAACCTTAAAAATAAAACAAAATAAAAACAAATTCTGGAACGCTCACTCCAGAATTATTGAAACAGACTTCAAGGGGGCAAGGCTTTGACTCTGATTTTTAAAGAGCTCCCCACTTAGAGCTCGAGAGGTCCAGCTGAAGGACTTACCTGCATGACATCATGGTTCGAATGAACACTAGCGTAGTTGAATCATCTCCCAGTATCCAGGAGTACAGGAAAGCTTCTTTAACAGAAGTGGGGAAATCTGTCTGATGTCGGAGATCTCAAGATTTAAAAGACACATTTCACAAAAAATGTTTTTGGACACTCTGGACTGTGATGATGGAAACCTATTTCCAGTAGACCTGGGTAAGCCTTCTGTTTGAAGATTGCCTTGGGAGGAACCTCATTCTAGACCAGAATAAGACTTTGATATCTATGCATACTTCTTTGTTTACGATGTATATGTCTATATGTTGGTCCTCCATTTTTTTCCTGTATTTGTGGTTAGGTCCCGAAATAATTTCACCCAACTTTCTTGAAATAATTTTACCCAACTTTTTTTAAAAAAAATTTTTTTTACATTTATTTATTTTTGAGAAACAGAGTGGGACAGGAGTGAGCGGGGGACAGGCAGAGAGAGGAGACGCAGAATCTGAAGCAGGCTCCAGGCTCTGAGCAAGCTGTGAGCACAGAGCCCGACACGGGGCTCGAACCCACAAACTGTGAGATCATGACCTGAGCCGAAGTCGGACGCTCAACCGACTGAGCCACCCAGGCGCCCCTAATTGTACCCAATTTTTAATTCTCGGTCAGAAAGTTCTGGAACATTAAACAAAATTAAAAGGCTCTTTTAAAAATGGTGTTTTACAGAGCTATTTGCTGTACTTATTCTACATGCAGTATGATGATTACTTCTCTAGGCTTTTTTTTTTCCTTTTTTTTTTTTTTTTGTTTCGAAGTAACTAGATAAGGAATTTTTAGAAAACAGTCACAGACACCCATTACTAAATGCCTAGCACATTCAGGGGAGCTTCAAGACCATTTGTAACACCACTGAAGACATTTTCAATAACTGGCACAATTTTGAAATGGAAATTGCTCTTGGTGTTAAATTTTAAAAGCAATTTTGTTTGGAAATATTAGTGCAGTCTACAAAGAAACATCAAATCATACAGCTACGGGGACTAACAGCCTTTGAAGCTTTAGCTGTAGACTGGAGATTTCTCATTCTTTTCTTTCTGCTTGCTTGCCTTCCTTCCTGCCTGCCTTCCTTCTTCCCTTTGTCATGACAGATGTGAGGAACGCGATAGTGAACAAAACACTCATTATCTCTGCCTTCACCGAGCTGTAGTCCAATGAGAAAATTAGATATTAAGCAAATAATTATGCCAAAAAAAGTAGTTAGAAATGTGAGAGCGCCTGACCATGGATTTTACATAGTCAGGTTGTCAAATGAGAGGTTTCAGTGCCTTTCAGACACCTAGGAGAAGAGTTAGGGAGGCGAATGGTTAGATGGTTTTGAGTCAAAAGATAGGTTGTGGTTAGTAGATTACAGGCTGAAACTATCCTGATTAAAACTTGTTTCCTTTACATTGTCACTGGAAATCTATTCTTTCAAGCAATAATTACTAAGGATGTAGTACAGTGGTAGTTCACATGTGCTCTGCACTGACCTGGGCTTTGGTGCGAGTGAAGGGGAAAGAAGGGTATGTTTGGAAGGGTTACGTAGGAGGGGGGAGGACATGAAAAGAAAAAGTATTCTAGTGAGGGAACAGCTATAGGATCCCCTGTATTCCTGTGAAACCTCTCCTAAGCCAAAATGGCATCAAAGAAAGCCACAGTCACCATTAATTTATATGGATTCATTTTTGAGCATCCCCAGACCAAAAATAACCTCCTTTAGGTTTTCCTGATACCTTCAGACGTATCTTGCTAACGGCTGCACAAAATAAACGGAGACGGAGCCCCGATGCTCACAGAGAGAGTTCAAAGCTCTGGGGGCTGGACACTGAGACGGAGCTTGGTTCCCAGTCCCAAAGGCTGGCCACCGTTGCTGTTTTTCAGCTTGGCAGCTTTTACCATGAAAGTGAAAAGCCTCTCCGGATTTCTTTCAGTTAGCAAAAGCAAGTATGGTGGTGCCCCCCCTTATCTGTGGGGGGATACATTCAAAGACCCCCAGTTAATGCCTGAAACCGCAGACAGGACTGAACCCTATAAATACTATGTTTTCTCCAAACACACACGTCTATGATACAGATTAGCTTCTAACTCAGTCACAGTACAAGATTAACAGCAGCTAAACTATTAACACACTGCACTCACCCTTCTTCTGACCATGTGAGATGATAAAACGCCCCAGTGATGAGATGAAGTGAGGTAGATGACATAGGCACCGACACGTTGCCTTAGGTGACTATTGACTTTCTGACCCAGCGAAGGATCATCTGCTTCCCGGTCACGGTTGACGGCAGGTAGCTGAAACCACAGAAAGCGAACCCCCAGATAAGAGGGGGACTACGAATGCTGGTCTTCTGTAAAACCCAAGTGGTGGAAGCAAACTTTCAAAAAGCGGGGATACCAGTATACCAAAGCAAATACCGGAATAGAAGAAAGAAAGATCCTGGTGTGTATGCGGTGCTGTGAAATGGAGTAGTTGTGAAGTCAGTCAGCTCACAGAGCCAGTAAAGATATTGACTGAAGCCCACATCAGCGGGTGGGTCTGTATATGAGTATATGCATACAGGTATATGCACATGTTTATGTGTGTATGGATATAATATACAAGTATTTATTAATTAGTATGTAAGATGCAAAAATACTAAAAATTTTAGACGAGCAGACTCATAGACTGAGAACAGGTAAGAAGTTGAACCAAACTTTAGAGAATTTAGAAACTGAGCAGATAAGAGTTTAAATAAAACTAGACAACTCCCCCTACCCATCCCTCTCTCTTGCTGCCTTCAAACCCTTCCCCACCTGTTGTCATATTTCACAAAGAAGATATTGTTATGGCCATAAATTGCCCAGACTACAACTCAAGTCAGTTTGAAGGCTTCTAGAAGAGTTGACTAGCAGTGCAAATTTTCCAATACCCACTATTCCATTTTAAAGTCATCCTCAAAAAGAAGGGGAAAGTCTCATTACTGTGTGCATTAGTCCATTCAGGCTGCTATAACACTACCATAGACTCGGCAGCTTGAACAACAAACATTTATTTCTCACTGTTTTGGAGGCGGGAATTCCCAGCTCGCGGCACCTGCAGATTCAATGTCTGCTGAGACCCTGATCCCTGGTGCACGATGCAAGGGCCCCTATGTTCTCAAAACGTGGAAGGGGTCAGGGAGCTCTGTGAACCAGGAGCTAATCCCATCTTGAGGGCTCCACCCTCGTGACCTAATCACCTCCCGTAGTCCCAGCCTCCCAATACCATCACCTTGGAGGTTAGGATCTCAATGTATGAATTTGTTGAGAACACAATCATTCAGTCCATAGCACTCTGTATAGACCTGAATCGAAATGAAAAAAAAAAATGTATCTGAGTATTTTATATGATCAACATCAACTACCAGTCACCAAATTAAGAATAAAACATCAAAAATGTATCTATGTGTATTAAATGCCTTTGTCATCACAGAAATAATCCATCATTAAGGAAAGTCTTTTGATGTCAGAGATAGAAAATGAAAATGTGCTTTCTTTTTTCATAGCGTATTTAAGTATTACCTCTTTTGTAATCATACGCCTCCCAAGGCTATTCCAGAAGTAAGCACAAATAGAAGGCTTTTCTTATACAAATGATTCTTGAAAATGACTTAATCTTCAGCACAATTCTTTAATTATTCATTGTTATTTGTTGCACCCATCAGCCTTTTTCACTTTGTTTCACAATGAAGAGCTAACCTTCCAGAAAGGAAAGGAAAAAAGCACTTTGTAAAAGCACATGACTTCTCTGAGCCAGGAGCTCCTCCAGGGCAGAACAGGGCCAGCAGGGGCCGCTGTGGTGCCCGCTACAGCCAGGAGGCGCCCCAAGCAACTCACACCTATCCACTCGGTCCTCACCACGGAGAAGTGGCCATCCTCCCACGACAGGTGAGGAAACTGAAGTTGGGCTGCTTGCTCTTGGTCACATAGGGAAGGAGGGACAGCAAAGCGAAGGTTCAAGTCCAGGGGCTTCAGTACCAAGGTGCGCCGCTGGTCACGATGCTGCACGGTATAATAAACAAGCCAACCTCCTAGGATTCTTCTGCAGACCAAACCAGACAAATTACATAAAGTATTTCTTACCTTTTCAGGGACCATGCAAAAGTAAGTTATTTTTATTTAAGTGAGTGATGAAATGGAACATTCAAGGCTATTATAAATGACATTACCCCAAGACCTTGACTCAAAAGTTGCCTGATTTGAGATGTCAAATGGGGGTGGGGGGTAGAGACAGACTTTGCATGTTTCATAGTACTATAAAATATCATTACTGACCTTATGACTCACTATGAGTAAACGAAAGCCTTGATAATACGTGATACCTTACAGCTTTGGTGTTCCGATTAAATCATACATGGAAACTAGAACTTATTTTGTGAGTGAGGTCATGCTGGCTCAGGCTATAAAATTTTTATTTAAACTGCTTTATATTTTAGGTTAGTACAAGTTACATTTAGTATATTATCTGTGATTTCCTGAGAAATTTCGAAATCATTTTTTTGTAATTCATTTGAAAATCTGTAGTCCTGCTATGATCAAAATGAATTGTTCAATCTTGAATTTAGGCTTATTCTATCAATAAAGAAACCTAGCTTTCAAAGTTACGCTTTTATTACTATCCATTCTAACTTCAATACTTTAAAAGGTATTCCCCATTGTTTTTCGTCATTTACTTGTCATTGTGGCAGAGGTGAGCCAAAGCCACCTAAATTACCACAGAATACAATTTATAAAAATACAAACATGTGATACACAGTTAAGTAGTCATTAAGGTCACAAAACAAAATACATGATGGAAATTGCTCTATATTGATGCAAAACATCATAGCTTTCATTACCATTACTTTCAAACTTGTAAATAGTTTGATATCCATGAAGCATGCCTTCATAGATTTCAGAATCTTTGTATTCCTTTACACTGTGTCATATTTTAGAGATGCATTTTCTTTTCTTTTGCTGTAACCTGCTTCAAGACATCAGAGCAACTTGAACTTTGTTGAGCATTAGTTTCCCAAGCAAGAAGTTTGTGCGGCAAAATTGTGGAATGTCGAATGGTGTATAATCAAAGGGGCAACCGATGCAGTGTGGCAACATTGAAAAAATCCATTAAGGGTGCAAAATCCTAAATCCTCTTCAGGCGGGTTCTTGTCTGAGTAATTCACTTCATCCGTGGATGACCCTCAGGTAAACAGAAACATCTAAGAAACAGCACAGCCCGAATTCCAACACTACGGTAATTATTTGAGGGGCTGTAATACATGATAATTGTTTCCAGAGCTAAATGATATTCTGATATTAATTGTATTTAAGGATGATATAATTATAAAAAATTGACTAAGTGGTAACTATATTTAGGTACTTACTAAGGGCTTTATGCACATGACAGTTAAAAATAAAGAAAATGTATTCAGCTGCACATACAAGGGACTTATGTAGAGTCAGGAAATGAGATAGGTCATTAGGAAACTGGGTTCAATTTGATGATGTTTGATGATACTTTATTCCAGGAAGCTAAGAATGTTCCTATTTGGCTTTTTCACTAAGGCTAATGATGATTAACAGGAAAAGTGGAAACGAAAGGCACTTTATTAATATTAGCCACTGCCTAATAGACTTCTGAAGCAAAATTCCTGGTGAAGCTGGACAAGAGCCCGCATAGCTCAGGCTGAAGCTTAAAGAAGACTAGCTTTTCCTCCTTGCCTGGATTGCTGCAGGGCCCCCAGTGATGGGCAGAGAAAATCATAGGAAAGAGAAGAAATAGAAGAGTCGCCGCGGGAGCCACAGGTCACTTCCTAATATCACAGAACAGCAGCCAGAGAGGCAGAGACGTGTATGATACATATTTTAAAAATTAAAGAAATTTTCACTATGTTTTAACATATTCATTATTCTTAATGTTGGGAGAGACAGTAGCCAGAAAGCACTCCACAAGGGATTCTATCCTAGTTGGGGAATGTGATGGGTAACTTTATGCATCAACTTGGCTATGCTATGGTGCCCAGCAGTTGGTCAAACATTAGTCTTTCTAGATGTTGCCGTGAACGTATCTTGTAGCTGTGATTTTCATTTACAGTCAGTTGATTTTAAGTAAAGCAGTGAGCCCCATCGAATCAACTGAACAACTGAAGTTTCCTAAGAAGGAATTCTGACTCAAACTGTAATATCAACGGGGTCCTCGGTGGCTTGGCTGGTTAAGTGTCAGCTCCTGATTTTGGCTTAGGTCATAATCTCGTGGTTCGTGGGATTGAGCCCCATGTTGGATTCTGTGCTCACAGATTCTCTCTCTCTCTCCCTCCCTCCCTCTCTGCCCCTCCCCCACTTACGCTTGTGAGCACTCTCAAAATAAATAATAAAATAAAATAAAATAATCTGTAAGATAGAAACCCTGCTTGCATCCCCAAACTCCCAACCTGTTCTGCAGATTTTGGATTTAAGACTACAACATACTCTGAATTTCCAGACTGCCTGTCTTCTCTACTCCACAATCATGTAAGCCAATTCCTTAAAGTAAATATCAATCAATCAATTAATCAATATTCAAAGAGAAGAAAGAAAGAGCAGAATTCTGAATTATTTAGTATGGCAGAGATGGGGCATTTGACAAATATGTAAATGTTAACAATATATTTTATAACCTATCGGTGACATCTTTATTTTCACCTGGCTAAAAAAAAATATTTGCTTAAAATGGTCATATTTATGATTGTAAAGAAATTCACAATACATTCCCATTAGTAGAACTTTTTCTAGCTCACAATGCATTAACTAGTGATATAAGAACAAATGTATATGAAAACTCAAAAAACAAAAATAATAAAGGCAAATAAATATAACACAACCAAAAAGCTCCTAAACTCCTATGTCAAAGAGGAAAGTTACATCTCTAATTAGAGATCTTTGAGAATGAGATATATACCAAATGGATATATTTGACTTCCATACGATTGTGTCCCCCTATTGTGGCAGGATTTGGAGGTGGGGCCAATGGAAGGTAACTGAATTTGGATGAGGTTACAGGGATGGAGCCCCATGATGGAATTGATGCCCATATAAGAGATGAAGGGACCAGAGCCCTCTCTCTTGGTCTTATATGAATACCGTGAGAAGGTGGCCATCTATAAGCCAAGAAGAGAGCCCTCACCGGAACATAACCATACTACCACCCAGATCATACATTCTCAGCCTCCACAACTGTGAGAAATAAGTATTTGTTATTTAAGCCACCCAGGCTATGGTATTTTGTTACCATACCAGTGGTAGCCCACGCTAAAGATACTCAACCACCCTATTTTCTGCTGAAATAAAGCAACCAAAAGAAAGTGGTGGAGAAAACTGTATACCATAGTGGGAAAGTCAGGAGGTATTTTAACTGCTCATTCCAAATGTCAAGGAGCTCTCACTTTTAAATAATGCAGTGAAAATGAAATTATGGGTAAGGAATAGTATCACCAGTGCCACCACTGGCCACATCAGGAAGAGACACCACCAAAGACAGACACCTGCCCTGGATTGTTCCTGCAGAGAAAAATAACCTGGTCAAAAGATAATTTTTCAAAAAAGGGAAAAAAATAAAATTGTGGCTCTCATGCAGGTGTAAAAATGAACATGTTACAGACTTTATTTAACTCATTCATGAGGGAGCTGGAAAGGTGTCACAACCATGTCCAGGAGTTAATATTCGAAAAGTACAGAATTCATTTACATGTGTACAGGCAAGAATGATTTCACATCGCTTCCAGTTACCTGCAACTTACAACGTTGTAACATAGCTCCCACAAAATCAGAATCATACGATGTCATATTTAGAAAACTAGGTAGATGCTCCAGCAAATCACTTGTAGATGCATAATTTAACAGCTCTGGTTATAGTGACTTCTATGTAATATTAATAATCTACTCCGAGTAGATTTCCCTCATCCCCATCTATTTAACAGGTCATGATATTTATCCATTCAAGTTGAATGGTTGATATTGATATTATAGGCTGAAGAGAAAACCAGAACCCACTGCAACCAGAGTCTTTATAGTTTCTTTGTTTGAACACCAGGTTAGTTTCCATGCATCCTAAAATTCTGCCCTAAACCATATAAACTACACATGAAAGCCGAGAAATACTTAGACATGACAAAGGACAAAAGAATGACAAAGAAAATTTACGGGCAGGCTGAACACCTTTACCTGTTCATTCTGGATCCAGCATTATTTTAAGAATCTCTCCAATACGGTTTTTCCATCCACATGCAAATTCTTAGTACAAGCAACAGCATTTGTTTCCCTTTAGTTGCCCTGGCCTCGATTTCTAGGCATTTTAATATCTGTACCAAATTCCTTTAAATTGGAAGAGAGAGGTGTATACACATGGAAAAGAGTTCACAAGGATTAAGATATCCTTGGTTATTTGTAGCTATTCATGATTGCATGTGGATAGTGGGATTACAGGTCTTTTTATTTTCATATTTTTGCTTTATTTACTCCCCATTTTTTCTACAGCGAAATGATGGTGATTCAAATTGAGAACTGATTTTTTATCTGAAAATTTTTGAAGGCCAATGAACAATTTAGGTGTCTCTGAGAAGTTTGTGTTTGTTTCATCTGAATGTACCATGTGGAAAGCCTTAAGCCAGACATTAATTGATATATTACTCACTAAAGACTTGTACAGTTCACAATTTTAATAATTAACTGTACCCTGTTCCTGTTCAGGGGACACAAGTCCCACTCACTCCACCTCCAGAAAACAATGTGTGTCCTCACGAACTTTCATGGACTTCTTGCAGTTATTGAATTAATCATCAACACCATCATCATCATCATCGTCGTCATCATCATCAGAGCTAATTAAGTGTGTACTTTACAGATAACTCCCCAATCTTCATAACCACCCTACATGGTGTCTGCTAACATCAGCCCCATTTCACAGATGAGAACATCAAAATGGAGAGGTAAAGTCCCTTTCTCTTCTAGGTCACACAGCTAGGTGGTGCTGGAACTGAATCGGGTACCAGATGACAGACTCCAGATCCCAACCCCCAACTCTGTTCTGCTGTTGTGTGAAACACAGGAACAAAAAGGAGACGTGGGAGCAACAAGAGCTAACGTGAAGGTCACACACTTAGAACCAAGCAGAAATGAGCAACGTTTCTCCTGCAGCTGCATCCTAAAGTTCACACTAATGAGCTGCCCATCTTTCCAGGCATGAGTACCTTGAGAGTGGGCACTGTAAACCTTGACCTAGAAGTTTTCTGCTGGGCCATAGTTAATACATCAGGCCAAATGGCACATGGGTTAAAGAATGCTCTGAGTCCTTTAACGTAAACTTTGTATATGATATAGAACTGGAATGAAAAGGTAGAGTCCATCCATGGACAGGGAACACCTTGGGATTTTAGGGCACATCCTGCCTTCACAACCCATCTACTATCCCCCTGCTTGTAGCTCCCCTTGCCATCTCCAACTTAAATGCCATTTTCAGTCATTTTACAACCTACTCAACCATGACCACGCCACATTTCTGCTATGCCCACCTTACCATATACCAACCCTGGGGAAAGCTAATCATCTGTTCTTGTTTATTTCCAACTCCTACTTCAAGGCTGGCAGGAAATATGAAAAATAAAATAAATCCATGGCAGTTGGCTTGATTGGTCTCACTCTCCTTATCTATCTACCCCAGATTGGGCTTTCAGAAATGTTCACTACCAGTTTTCATTTAGTTCTTCACTATTTCCTTTTTTCCCCCATGGCAGGTGTCAGAAAACGTTTTCCCTCACGCCATCCTTCCACCTCTACTTCCTTCCCCACACTCAGCAGAGTGCCTGAGTCCTGTTCTTAGAAGGTTGGGGCTGTCCAAATGGGGTTTCCTCCATTTCCATCCTAGCCATTGCAAAATCTGTCTGGCATTCAATCTCTAGGTATTTTCATTCCTGCCCCCGAGAAAAGCATATCCATCCCCTTGACTGCAGCAGTCACCTCTAATTGAGTTCTTTGCTCCTCATCTTTCTGTATTTCCTTTATTCTTTATCCCTTTGCTCTTGGAAATACGTATTGTCTCCTTCTTTCCTTATGCTTTCGAAGTTGGCCATTTCCTGCTATTTAGGCCATAAAGGGTTACCAGCTTTCTGGCTTTCTGTATTTGAGCCTTAGTACTTTTGCTACACATCTTTCTCAGCCAACCAATTCTTTATCACGTTGATTTATTCGACAAATATGGACGAGCACTCCTAGTACCCAGCTCCATTCTACCAAGTAAAATAGGCAAAAATACCTGTCTCTTGAAGCTTACATTGTACATCCAATAAAATGGATGTAGAAGTAAAATATGCCATATGTTAGAGCATGCATGGAAGAAAACTAAATCAGGAAAAGGAGACATAAAATGTGAGGGGATAGGAGGTTCAAGTGACAGAGAGACTAGGAAAGAAGCACCGGAAAGAGGACTTTGAGTAACAGCCGGGAGGATGTAAAAGAACTTGCTGGGCAAACATTTAAGACAGTAGTGCTCCAAATAGGGGAGAAGCAAGTGCAAAACTCTTGAGGTGGGAATGTACCTGATGTACTTAATGAAGAAGCCATGGGGCTGGAATACAGAGTATCCAGAAGAGAGTGGTAGCTGGTAGCAGACAAGGTCAAGAAGACACAGAAGGTGGTAGCAGACAAGGTCAAGAAGACACAGGAGGGAGAGGTGGGAACCACATCAAATAGGGCCCTTGTAGGTCACTGTAAGGACCCAGCTGGCTCTGAAAATCTGTTTCAGTTAGAATGGAGAACTGAACCAAGAAAAGAGTGCCTTTGCAAAACTGGGGGTTAGTTTTCTCATATTCAACAAACATGCAGTTCAGGGACAAATAGTCCAAGACTATTTGGCTTCATAGGACTAGGGTTCCCAAGCTCCATTTATGTCTCTGTTCTGGCTTCATTAGCCTGTGACTCCCATCCTCAAGATTATCTCATAGTCAGAAGAATGAATGCTGGACCTCCAGCCGATGCCTATATCCCAGGCAGGGGCCAACTACATAAGCTCTTTTAAAAGGCATTCTCAGAAACCTCCCAAAGAATGGTTCTGACATATCACTGGCCACCCTTCCTTTATAATACAGGTTAGGAGATGTTGATTTTAGCTAAATACCTTGCCATCTCCCCAAATTGAGAGCTCATTAAGGGATCGAGTGGACAGCTAGCTACACAGTTAACATTTTTATAGCTTTCAGTCAGAAAATGAAGACATCACATACGTTTTTTAAATGGGGAATTCTGAATTTGGCAGTCACTTTATCCACAAAATAAATGTACATAACAAAAATATTATTTAAAATAAATAAGTAAACCAATTTTTGAAGCTATTTCAAAGAGCATTCCATCAGTGGAAATATATTAAGGAAACTTGGAAAGCTCTTTTATTTTGGTATGGGAATACAGCTGAAAACATGACTCTCAAAGATAATTATGAGCACAAAGGCACTCAAGAGAGGCATGGATCTACTCTATGCTTATTATGGCAGAGAAAAATAGTTCAATTATGGGGAAACCATTCCACAAAATGTGGACCAAACTGAAACACTTCGTGTCCAAAAATCCTCAGGAAAGGTTGTTATGCTTGAACGTCATTTTGCCAGCTTAAATGTTACATATTTGTGTGGTGATATCATAGAGAGGCCAAGAGAGAAAAATAGATATAAGAGGTGAACTAAGTATTCACAAAATTAAAATGGAGAGGCAATGTTAAAAATAGAGACAATCATTCAGTATCTCTGCTGGCATGTTGAGTAGAGGAAAGAAAGAGAGAGATGTGCAAGTTTAAGCTCTTCTTTAACAAGAGAACTCTTCGTGTCTAGGCTCTTTATTCCTGAAATCCTCTGTTGAGGTCATAAAATCCACTGAAGCCCTTGGGGCTCCCATTTCCAGGTTAATTTATTTTATAAAACTATTCCAGATCCTATAAGATGTTTTTCACTAAGACTGTACAAACTTCCAGTGCAGGGGAAGTTTCGTTTCTGTCTTCAGGAAGCAGTAAACCCGAGTCATTCTCTGTGGGCGCTCAATGAACATTAATTAATGATGAATGGAGGATACTTTACCATCTGTTCAGCACTGACTCAAAATACACTGTTGTTATTTAATTGGATTATTTTTAGTCTCCTAGTTTCAGCTGGGTGAACACTGATGGCTGGAACTGTGAGATGCCCAGGCAAATCACAACTCCCATTTCGAATTCCTTGTCTGGAAGGGTGGCTAATTATTGAATGATAAGTATCTCCAAATAGCAATGAAAGAAGGTCTTTTCTAACAATGGGTTTTCCAAAAGTAATAAAGCCTTCCCTCTTCAGTAAAATGATTCAGGTCATGTATAACATGAGACAGCCTGGAGCACTGGGAGCTAGTGGAAGAAAGACCAGAAAAATAATAATAAAAGGGGGGGGCGGTGGAGGGAAACAAATGGGTGTTACATCCACAGTAAACACGACAACATTGTCTTCTTTGTCATTAGCAACCCCCCACACCCCCATAGCATCCCCAGCACAGATCAAAGCTGCCATGCTGTGCTGCCCCCTGGAGGAGAGCACGGTGATATGTGGTGGGACCAGCATAACCCGATTTCCATTCAGTCATTTCAAATTTATAATACGATAGCCATTTCTCTGCAAAGGAGAAATGAAGCTGTTTTTAAAATTACCTAAGGCAAGAGGTTTCTGAGAGGTCACATTACCTTTTTTTCAGACTTTCAAATTAGAATTAAGAATAAGAAGTAAAGACATTTACTTAGGCATGCAAGGGGCTGTGGTTCAGTTGTAGTGTACTTTTTTTAAGTGCATGGATTGCAGTCTAGAATAATCAATAGCCCCGAGTGTTTTATTTGCCCCAGTGAAGGACTTTATTAAAGGTGTGATGCCCCCGAGTCTGTTTTCAGCTGCTCCAACACAGCACAGCCATCTCAGATATTTCATGATGTGAGATTTAAAAGACAATCAAGTCATGTTTCTAAGACAGATGCCCAGGTTAGCAGAGTCTATGTGGCACAGAGGTCAACTGCCATTGTTCATATTCTGGTTCCAGCACGTACCAGATAAGGTCACATATTTGACCCTAACCTCGGTAAGTGTCCGTTCTCTCCACTAAAAAAAAAAAAAAAAAAAAAAAAAAAAAATGCACATTTTAATACAACTCAATCACAAGGTTGAGTATCACATTAAACGGTGCATATTGGGTACTTTGTACAGTGCCTGGCACATCCCCTGTTTTCTATAGGTGGGGACCCTCTAGAAAATGCAGACCGCATCACTGTCCCAAGGGAAGCTTAACAGCCACCACCCACTCGGGCCCCTTCCAAAGGGTCATTTTCCCATAGGTCACATGATTTGAACCCAGGCCAAGGTGGCTTTGACCAGAGCAGGGAGCCCAGTCCAAGGACAGTTGATCTATAGGCTGATGAGAGACCCACAAGGTAGCCTAGTGCAAAATCTTTGCTCTGCAGATATGACAGTAACTAACTGAACTAAGAAAAAAATTCCTCTCGGCCAAGAAGAATGAGAGACATGAACAGAATCCAGTGATATTCGGGGCCAAAGCTAAGTGACACATACGTGGAAAACGCAGTCAAGAGACCTGAAGCAAGAGAATGCACAAACAAGCCGGAGCCAGAGGCGAGGAGGGTCAGCCTGCAGCGGCGGAGCTGGTGGGAGAGGCCCAGACAGTGAAACCGGGAGTCCACATGGTGAGCACAGGACGAGATACATGCATGTTGCCAACGGGGCCACAAAATACCCTGGTCCCTGGAGCTGGCTGCCTGTGCCATTCTCTCCAGCTGGGTCCATCCTGTCTGCGCATGGGCGAGGGCAGAGAGGGTGTTTCTGGCAGCAGGGGGCCCACATTCCTCAGAAACGAGGTCACCCTCTACAGGGCAAGAGGACAGCGAGCAGCCACTTTTCCCTTGGTCCTCAGTCCCCAGGGTTTCCACACAGGCAGCAACACCGAAGAGCAGACACGATGCATCTTGGACACGTGTGGACCTTGCCACAAGGACACGTGTGGACCTTGCCAGAGTCAGCAGGAAAAGCTACTCTTTTTCACTCCCCAGAAACTACCTAGAAAATGCATGTTCAAGTTAACCCTTCCTACCAGGCTTTTCACCCGACTCTCTCAACATTTGACTCCCCTCTTCCAGACCCTCACTTCCTGGGCTTTCCTACACCTTTGTGTGTTCCAAGCAAGCACCTCGTTTCCATGCTAGTACCATCCCTAATTAATAATAATTTAATAAGCAAATGGGGGGGGGACATTGAGTGCATCTCTTATACTAGACACTGGTCTGAGCACTCTACATGAATTAAATCATTATATTCCCTACAATGACTCCACCAGTTGGTAATGTAAGAATTTCCATTTATAGGTGAAGAAACTGAAGGACAGCAATTCTATTTTTTTTAATGTGTATTTATTTATTTTTGAAAGAGAGAGAGTGAGTGCATGAGTGGAGCAAAGGCAGAGAGAGAGAGGGAGAGAGAGAATTCCAAGCAGGTTCTGCATTGTCAGCACAGAGCCCGATGCGGGGCTTGATCCCACAAATCATGAAGGTGGGGCTTCAACAAACCTGAGATCAAGGTTTGAGATCATGACCTGAGCCAAAATTCAGAACCAGATGCTTAACCAACTGAGCCACGCAGGCACCCCTGAAGGACAGCAATTCTAAAGAATTCGTCCCACATCAATTCCCCAGAAGTTTGTAGGTATGGCTGTTCATGTTTGATTTCTTTCCCCCTATATCATTACAATAAAATCTGAATACCTGGTTTAACATATATGCTAAAATAACATGTAACATGTCTATTGGTTTCTTGAAGCCTTTAAAAAATGCCTGATTAAAATACTTTAATACATTTTCTATGCATATATCCTTAAATATTTTCCTTTGAAAGCCAGAATCAATACAAAGAGATTATCTGTTGATGGAGGTTCATAAAGAACCACACTTGGGCCCAATACGAGCGACCTTGATATGCTTAGGAAAAGGGGTTCCGTGTGGCATTACAGACAAAAACAAGAAGAGAGAAAGAGGAGGTAAGGTCAGAGTGGGGGCTGCTGGCTAGATCATATAAAGCCTTGTAGGGTGTGGTGAGGAGCTTAGTAAGGCCAATAGGATGGCATGATTTGCAGGACTTGAACAGAGGAAGGGCATAACATGATTTGTATTTTAAAAGGCTAACCCTTGCAGTCGTTTACAGAGCAAAAAACCATTTGGGAAGTGACAGTAAAAGAGGACAGAGCAACCAGCAGTCTGTGAGAATTATCCAAGCAATAAGTGTTGGCAGCTTCAATCTTGAGAGGAAGGGGGTAAGAGTGTTAAGAAGGGATGAGATTCCAGAGGCACCGGGATGGCTCTGTTGGTTGGCCATCTGACTTCAGCTCGGGTCATGACCTCGTGGTTTGTGAGTTCAAGCCCTGCATTGGGCTCTGTGCTGACAGCTCGGAGCCTGGAGCCTGCTTCCGATTCTGTGTCTCCCTCTCTCTCTGCCCCTTCCCCACTCACACTCTGTCTCTCTCAAAAATAAAAATAAGCGTTAGAAAAAATTTTTTAAAAGAAAAAAAAAAAGAAGGGATGAGATTCTGGATGTTTCGGAGGTGACTATCAGGATTTGCTGATGGATTGGGACATGACACGGGCATTCGTTGTCTATTGCTGCACAAAAAATTACCACAAAATTAGCAGCTTGAAACAACGGCCGTGTGTCGTCTCAGTTTCCGTGTCAGTTTCCGTGCACCAGGAGTCCGGGCAGGGTTCGCGTGAGCCCTGTCCTCAGGGCAGCACACACGGAAATCAAGGTGTCAGGTAGGCTGCGTTCCCATCTAGAGGCTCAACAAAGGAAGGATCCACTTTAAAGCCTCCCCGGGTTGTTGGCAGAATGACTTCCCTTGCAACTGCAGAATCCATGGCAGACTGCTTCTCCAAAGGCAGCGAGAGACACAGAGTCTCTGCTATTTAAATTCTCTGACTTCAGGAAATGTCTAGGGCCTCATATAACAGGTCCATCTGACAAGATTAGGGCCACCCAGGATAATCTCCCCTGTGACTAACCTAAAGTGAACTTATTGGGGAATCTTATCTTTTTACTTTTACCATATCACATAACATAATCACAGAAATTACATCCCATGCACTCTGCCATATTCTATAGCATACAAGCACATCAGAGGTACCATTCACACACAGGGGAGGAGAACGCACAGGGATATGCACACCAGGGGTGCAAAAATCACGGGGGCCACCTTAGGATACGACCCCCAGAAACTGTCAGAGAAAAAGAGGAGGCCTGGATGACTTCAGCCTTTTTGTCCAAGCAACTGGCAGAATTAAGCTTCCATTTACTAAAATAGGCAAGATAGGGTTGAAGGTTCGGCATGGGAGCGGAGAATCAAGAGTTTGCTTTCAGACATGTTTTTATTTGATATGTCTATTTGACATCCCAGTGGAGATGTCAGAGTAAGCAGGTGCAAATTGCAGGTGACATGGGGAGACTGCATAATTGTCCAGCCAGAAACCAACATGTGGCACCTGCCTGGGTGAATTACCCATGTTGTGGCTTCCTTGCCTTCCATCTTGATAGTTCTGAAATGTGATTGGGTCAGTGCTCCACTGCTCATCAGCCTGGGTCTTCTCACTCAGAAGAGATGAACATAATAACAAGAACATATTAATTCACTGTAGCAAATGTCACCGTAAAGCAGACTGGATTTTCATCTGAATACAGTGAACACTTCTCCTGAATAGGTCTTCGGCTAATCTTTGATCCAATGACTCCTTTTTTTTTTTTTTTTCATGAATCCATGACTGACCACCCCCCTTACCAATGGACACATTCTTTCCATCACTCAAAAATTTTCACCACCACAAAAAAAGAAAATAAAAATTCACCACCACTACCACCATATAATTCTGAAATGTTTCCTCAGTGGGACTACTCCCTCTCGAAAACCCCTGCCTTGGTTTTTAAATGGGATGCTGCTCCAAAATGTTATATATTACTTTCACAACTATCCAAGAACAATGTTATCACCTTGTTTCCCAGTTTTTTGAGGCTCACCTAATCATTACCACATACTGCCCAATACCTAATGAGATATGCATAATTTCCAAATTTACTGATGAAAATTGAAGCTCAAAGAGGTTGAATGACTTCTCTACATCCTACATCTAGAAAGGATCAGGAAAATTCACACTCAGTTCTAGAAAACCCCAAAGGTCACATTCTTTCTTAAACATATGCATTTTAAAAAGTGTGTTCTGTGGGGGGGGGGGGGGGGGGGGGGGGGGAAGAGAGGAGTAAGCTACAGAAAATTGGAGATGTCTTCCTTCCTGTGTGGGGCAATTAGAAGTTAGGTGAATAGTCCTACAGAACAATTGTCTGTCCTTCTCCCAACATAGTTTCAATAAGCAGAATAAGCAGATTAATACATCTTCAAATCCCTATTTCCTCCTAAAATCACTATTGATCCTTCAATATCTAAGTGCAAATGACTCTTTAGTGAACTCCCCAGACAAAATCAATAGCTCTCTCATAATGTTCAAAATATGCATCTATTTTGGGACCTCCCATATTTATTACAATTATTTCCCTTTCTGGCCGTCTCCCCCTCTAGTCTAGGAGTGCCTTAAAGGTGGATGTTGTGTCTCGATCAGGTTTACACCTTCAGCACTGAACGCAGTTCACCTGAGCCTAAAGGATGCTCAGAAACTGTTGAATGAAGGAATAAACAAATGAACAAATGAACGGGCAAATGAACAAATAAATGTTTTATGGCCCATCACTATCACTATTATTGCAATAACATAACACATAGGGCAGAATGGTCCAATATAGAAGTCTCTACTGTTTGCTATTTGCTAAAGCCAACAAGACACAAGTTAAATTGTAGATTCTGATTTTACAGCTTGAAACGTGTAACTTTAAATGACAAATGGTAATAGCTCTTATAACAACGGCTCTTATTTATGGAGTATATATTCACTCTGTGCCAAACACTGTGTTATACTTTTTTACCTACATCATCAGTTTTGATCCTGACAAAAGGAGTGGGTATTCCTATCCCTATTTCCATATGCAGTAACTGATACTTAAACTATCCTGCAAAATTCACACCTTTAGCATTTTTACCGAGCCAGGATTTAAACCCAGTCTGTCTAACTCTAAAGTTCACGCTTTTCACCACGATTTTATAGTACCCTTACAAATGTTGCTAAATAAATCGAGTTCTGTAGCAATTCAATGTGGAAGAAAAAATAAAACAGATCCAAAAGTCTACTGTTTTGCTTTAGTTTCTATGACTATCCGTTCGGTGCTCCAGGGTGTGTATACCTTCAATAGCTATTTTATTGGGGCACATCTAGAGGGACTCTGGAGAATCTCCTTTATCACTATGCCATCTCAGTTTGGCGCTGGTTTGCAGTTTGTCTGATGAAGCTGTTTCATCCGAGATTTCTTTGCATTTAATGTGCGTGTGTGTTTTCCACTGTGTCCAACCATTCTGGTAGTAGCATATGGTTACTTTTGTTAATTGGGCTTTTTGTTATGCTGTGTCTGCAAAGCTTCTTTTAATTTATATTCAAATGTTTGTCATCCTCTGGCAGTCTGTTTTGTGATGTCTGTGTTTGTTTTGTGACCCAGGACTATAGCATGTTTTCAAGCTGTGTTCTGGCACGTTATCTGAAGATGCCCACCATGTGCTGGCTCCACACTGCAATATCATTCCTGCCCTGTTTCTTTAACAAGCCAGCACAGTTTGCCCTTGCAGAGAGTGGGGGGAGGGGGAGGGGAAGGGGTCACTGTTTCAGCCCGTTCTAGGTGGCTACCTTGTTAAGAATGATATAGATGAGGGGCGCCTGGGTGGCGCAGTCGGTTAAGCGTCCGACTTCAGCCAGGTCACGATCTCGCGGTCCGTGAGTTCGAGCCCCGCTTCGGGCTCTGGGCTGATGGCTCGGAGCCTGGAGCCTGTTTCCGATTCTGTGTCTCCCTCTCTCTCTGCCCCTCCCCCGTTCATGCTCTGTCTCTCTCTGTCCCAAAAATAAATAAAAAACGTTGAAAAAAAAAATTTAAAAAAAATAAAAATAAAAAAAAGAATGATATAGATGAGACAAGAGTTGGCTTGCCTATCAAATACAGAACGCTAGATAGTTCGTGTGGCATCAAACATTCCTAAAAGCCTATCCTTTGCCAGGCACTGTCCACGGGCCAGGCTCAGGAGATTCAGTAAAAGGTAAAGTAGGGAAGCCACCAAGAATGGTACTGATCCCAGACTCTTGAGAACCTAACTGCCTGGGTTCAAATCCCAGTGCCACTACTCACCTGCCGTGTGACCTTGGACAAGATGCTTTAGTTCTCTGTGCCGGAGTTCTACCTATATAATGTGGAGAACTATATAATATCAATCTCATAAAACTGGTGGAAGTGTTAATGAGCTAATATCTACAAAGCACTTAGAATAATGCCTAGGACACAGTAACATTCAGTAAATGTTAGCTATTATTATTATCATTATTTTATATAATTTCTAATAAACATAGAGATCTCGTTAGTGCAAGAGGCACTGCAAAGCAGAAATTAAAAGCCCAAAAGGGTCTAATCAATACTTCTCAAACTATACCCGGCAGAAAATTAATAAATTTAAAGAAGGCTTCCGTGGTTAATATGTATAGGAAATGCTGAGTTAAACAGATGCCGGTGAGCATCAGAGTCTGTGTTATGCGGATGTGGGTTGCAACCATTCAAGAGGAAAGAAAACATGCAACTCCCAAGCTTATTAAATATAGGACCTTCATCTAGACATGGGGTCTAGATGAAGGGACTTATCTAGTCCATTAATCTGGTATTAAGGGACCAGTTTCCATTGCAAAATCTTTGGGAAGTTCTGATCTGAGGAAACTTGTGAATGGTCACAACTAGCAATTAGAGGGAAGTTAAAGTTCAGGAGAGTAACCTTGTTCCTGACTGTTGAAGACCAAATTCTTGGAGATTTAAGTGTGAAAGCGCAGTTATGTGAGACCACGTACACAGGCACGTGTGCACACATACACAGAACCTGCCCCCCAAACAAACAAACCTTGGCGTCACCATCCGAGTGACGTTTTGGTGCGTCATCTTTTATGGAATGGTGTTTCTCAAAGGAGAAGCCAAAGAGCCTCCAAATCCCCAGCATGGAAAAGAGGTGAACTGCGGCTGGAAATCTGCTGACGGCGGAATCATGTGAAATTGTGGAGATAGAGAACTCCGTCTCGTGTTTTGCTTCTGGTAGAAAATGTAAAAAAGAGATCTTGATTTGCTTGTTTGTGCTATAATTTGTCACATGCATTTCTAATCGCGAAAGAGTTGGGGAAGACAGAGGGTAAAGAGGACCCCCAAAGGGGTGGGATGGCAGTAGCCAGAAAGCCGTCATGTTGGGGCCGCTTCGCTGTACAGAAGCACTTCCTCTCAGCTAAGGAACACTTCCATTTGACTTAAGAAACGTTTTTATGGAAATATTTGACCAGTTGTAATGTAACTACCACTCCTCTGCACACTTTCCACATTGTGCTAGATGCTGGGAGGGAAATGATGGGCCACACACAAGAGTCTCCTCCTGTCCTCATGGCTAATCACGCACTTGTAATTCACAGCGAGGTAGCTATGGAGCCAGGTGGTTCAGGAGCTGTGAAGACATGAGTCACTTAACTCAAGTCGGCTGGGAAGAGGTGGGGTACATCCGGGGGAAGCGGGAGCTGAGCCGAGAACTGGAGTGAGCAGGAGGCAGCAAGATGATAAAGCGTGGGAGGAAGAGAAGAATATGACAACACAGAAAAGCCCGAGGGCAAGAGAAAGAAGAACAGGGCTGGGAAGCAGAAATCGGGTTACTGTGGTTGCAACGCAGAGTCCAAAGGGGCAGAGCGGTGAGGGATGAGAGGGAGAGGTGAGCCGGGGGCAGACAAATGATTTCACAAGTCAGGTTACAGGGCTGCAATTGCTCCTGAGGATTACCGGCCGCTACTGAACTCTTTAGAACTCTGTTCTAAACAGAGCAGGGACATGGTCAATTTGCTCTTCAGACAGATAACTCGAACCCCTATGAGGAAAATCGGTTTGGTTGGGAACAATACGGGTGGCCAGAAGAGTTGGTGTCTGTAGAGAAGGCAAGAAATAACAACGGGTGGAGAGATGTGAGAGACGGAGGAGGTAAAGCGTGTGACTGGTGGCATATGGGAGATGAAGGAGAAGAGGGTTCAGGATGACTCACAGTCGCTTAGATGTGGGTGCCACTCATTGGTTGGGGAGAGAGAAACAGAACAGGGTGAAGACAATTAATTGAACTTGAGATACGTGGGATCTGAGATGCCCGGTCAGCTGTCTACATGATGTCAAATGGGCCAGTGGATATGTGGATCTGGGTGTCAGTTGTGAGTCATCCATGCTGGAGATGGTCTCAGTTGATGCCCTCATGGGGTGAGATGATGCTTAGGGAGAGGGTACTGAGAGAGGACCTCTAGGGTAATTCCTGGAGAGACAACCAGAGACAAAGAACCCCCGGGGAGACTCAGAAGTCACGGGAAGAACGGGGAAAGGAAAATCAACCAGATAAATAGAGGCAGCCATCATGTTGTGTGATGCTAAGAAACGAGAAAGCTGAAGCCTGAGAAGCATCCTTTAAATGCAGCACCACTACTCCTGTTTTCGGAAACCAGGAGCAACACAAGGTGAGTGGGCTGGGGGGGGGGGGGGGGGCGGGGGCGGTAAAGATGAGGAAGCAGGACGAAGATGTGCTCTCAGGGTCTGGCCATGAACAAGGGGACTGCGGTGATTGGGGGCTGAGATAGATGCAGGTCATGGAAGGAGGTTTTCTCTTGTTACCATATTCATTTAAAGAGAGGAAAGACTTGGGTGTTTAAATTCTGATGAGAAGGAGCCAGTAGATAGAAAAGAATTTTCTGGAACAATACATTGAGTAAGGTCTCTGAAGAGACAAGAAGGGATGGGAACCTGAACTCATTGGTCGTTGGTTTTGTATTCATGTACCCCTCTCTCCCCCCCCCCCACAATTCACAGGTACACATCTATCGTACTGCCTCTCTGTGGGCCTTTTCAACCTCCTTTGCGATAGCTGTGTATAGTGAATTCCTATAGTGTATAGGAACTATGTCTATCTTACTCAGCACTGTATCCATCGCATCCATAGTAGCTGCTCAGTACACATGTAGTTAAATATAGCAGGTGATTCTTAGTATCTTTATAATGAAAATTTTAGGAGAGAAGACTTGGCATAAGGGCTAGAGGCCATAGCATGTTATTTCAAGGCCTCCAAGTGTCTCGTACTTAGCAGTAGATCAATAACATCCTTTTCTAACTCAAACCTTAAGACCCTCTCAAGAGGCAGCATGGTTTAGTTTAATGTCCAGTCTGCTGCCTTTGGACCCAGCAGGCCTGGGCTATTCGACCACTTATTAGTAGTGATGGGCCTCAGGCACATTGTTCTACATATCTTAACCTCAGATTCTTGATCAGCACAAGTCAGGGGGAAGACAGTCCTGTGGGAGAGGAGACAGGAGCTAGAGCAACCCCACAGAACATCAGAACCTTCCACAGGTTGTTAGGGAGCAGATATTCAGAACCAAAGTTTCTCAGGATTCAGTGGAGAAAAATCTAACAGAGCTCTGCCAGATAGATATTTTTACAAACTTGCTTTGTTCATAACTAAGAATGACGTTTTATATCATCACTGAGATGGTCCATAAGATGTTTCTCATAAACTCTGGTAGTTAAGCTTCTGGTAGACTCTCTGTATCCATCTGTGGTAGACTGATGTTTTCCCAGCCCAGCTGAAATACCACACAGCTTGCAAGTAACAGAGCTAGGACTCAAGTCTAGATCTAACGTGAAAACTAGATCTCACATCCCTCCCACAAACCTATTAGGAAGATATGGAGAGCCCATGGAACAAAGGGCAAGATATTGAAGAGGCACTTGACCAAAAAAAAACAAAAAACATCCAATAGGTAATAAATGTGTGTGCTGATGCTCAACATCATTGATCATCAGGCAAATGCAAAGTAAATCCACAAGCAGAGACTTCCAAACCCTGGAAGAAGCACTAAAACAGGAGTTGCTGGATTAGCTAGGCGTCTCATCCATAGAACACGGGAGTCCCTATGGAGTTACTCTTCAGTTTACCTGAGGCTGTATCTTGGAACACAAAGATCTGAATGAGCTGGAGTTGAAGGAATTTGTATGTGGTCTATGGTGGAGCTGATAACTTGCCTTGGTATGGTTTGGTCCAATTTATCTATATTTGCAAGGTATAGTGCAAGCCCTGTTGAAAATCTGATTTTTCTGTTTCGGTTCTCATTATTCTCTTCACAGTCTAGCTGCCAGCAGGGCACATTTTATCTTTATTGCTATATATCTATACACTATATATTAATTTGAATTTTTTAATGTTTATTTTTATTTGTGAAAGAGAGTGTGAGCAAGGGAGGGGCAGAGAAAGAGGGAGACATAGAATCTGAAGCAGGCTCCAGGCTCTAAGCTGTTAGCACAGAGCCCGGTGTGGGGCTCAAACTCACGAACCGAGAGATCATGACCTGAGCCGAAGTCAGACACTTAACCAATTGAGCCATCCAGGCGCCCCTATGCTGTGTATTAATATTTGCATGTATATTCACTGAATTCTACACTTATGACACATGCACTCTGTTGACCTATGTCATACTTCAATATAAACTCATAAAAAATAAAAAGCCATGAATTTCTCAATCCTACTCTGCCACTCTTCTCTTCATCTTCCCTGATTTCTCCCCACTGCATTGCTCTACCTTTTAGCCCTGTGAACTGGTGGACACTTGGCTTCTACTTAAGCCCTCCTCCAAAATGTGGCTGCTCTGAGTCTACACATCTCCCCTGAGAAAGCAGGTCCCCTGTCCTCTCCTACACCTACCTTCCCCCTTCCCATGGGAAACCCCTCTGGCTATGTGGGACTTTCCCACAACCCCTTACTGTGGCTCATTTTAGATTGGCAGTCTACATATTGGGTTCATTTTCCTCTCATATTCTGTATTTCAAAATGATACTGATATGAGGTTGCACTGTTTATTTTAGAAACTTTCCATTTTTTTTTCTACATGATATTTCAGAATGGGCTTTTTACTACATGGGGGAGAAAAGAATAAAAGCTTTTTTAACCAGAACTAACCAACTAACTAATTAACTCCCTCCCTTCCTCCCTCCCTTCTTTCCTTCCTTCCTTCCTTCCTCCTTCCTTCCTCCTTCCTTCCTCCTTCCTTCCTCCTTCCTTCCTTCCTTCCTTCCTTCCTTCCTTCCTTCCTTCCTTCCTTCCTTCCTCCCTCCCTCCCTTCCTTCCTTCCTTCCTAAATGTACATACCCTGAAATAACATCTTGATCTGAACAGAGGAAAGTTCTTATAACTTATCTAGAAGTGGTTATGAAGCTAGTATGAGAAGCCCCCATGATTATTTTTAAGATTGCTCTGCTGACACCTACTGGACAGAATCTCTTACCAAACACACAACACAAGTAAAGCAACAAAGATTCCCTATTCTAATTGTGATACATGAACTATTTTTTTTCAAAGAATAAAATGGATGAGATTAATTAATTTTTAAACTTTTTGTGTGAGTCCAAATTAATTTTCTTTTATTCCTTTCTTTCCTTTTTTCTTTCTTTCCTTTCTTTCTTTGGGAAGAGAATATATAAAGGTCAAACATTTCCAGTTTTTCAGCTTGGAAAAAAAAAAAGTACCACTTTCCTTTAATACAATAGTGAATTGAGAAAATCTTTTTATACTTAACAAGCTGTATCCAAATTGTCATATTCCTGCTGGTAGATCTCCCAGCTTAACAAAAACGGATGAGATGAAAACATATTTTGTAAATTAATCAGCTGGTTTCCAATGAGAAGTTAATGTGCTCTCCTCAGTCATTTAAAAGGCCCTTTTAATCCCAAACAAGCACTTATGACCATTGGGAATTCCAAACCAAACAAGACTTTTATTTAACAGTTAACTAGGGGTAATAAAGCTCTACTTCTTAAAGCTATAATTTTAAAGACTTTGATAAATGCATAGCCACAATGGAATTTAAAATGTATTTAATTTAAACATTTAATTTTTTAGCTGTAGGGGGAGGGTCCAGGAACCAGATTGACAAGAAATGTCAGAGTTGTGCCTAGAACTCAGAACCTGAATCCCAGGCCAGCGCATCAGGCAGTGGCTACTGTATCACTGGACCTTAATTGTGAACTTACGGTTTATCCTATGACAGCGATGATTCGCATTATATTATGGATTAACATCATTCCTTACTTCAACTCATTGGTTTATTAGATGCTAACAATGGAGCATATCATCTGGTGACAAATTTGGGGAAAAATGTATTACTATTTATTGAGGCATAGTCAATAACCATAAATTTAGCAGCTTAAGACAACACCTACTTATTGTCTATAGTTTCTGTAGATCATTTCTGAGGTCAGGAGTCAAAGCATGACTTAGCTGGGTCTTCTGACTCAGGGTCTCACGAGGCTAAAATCAAGATGTTGGCTGGGGCTGTAGCCTCATCAGAGGTTCAACTGGGGAAGGATCTGCTTCCACTCCCTCTCAGGCTATTGGTGGAGTTCACTTCCTTGTAGCTGAAGGACCAAGGGCCTAATTTTCTTGTTTTATAGGACAGACTCTTGCTCTCAACTACAGGTGACTTCCTGGAGTTCCTTGTCATGTGGGTTTCCCTAACATAGTAGCTCACTCCATGGCAGCTTGTTTCTTCAGAGCCAGCAAGAGTCTGCAAGATAGTGCTACAGTTTTATGTAACACCACCACAGAATCATGTACATGTAATTGCAAACGTCTTGTCTCCTTTGCCACATTCTATTGGTTGGAATCAAGTAATGAGTCCTACCCACACATGAGAGGACACCAGGAGGCAAGGATATTGGGGACTACCCTAGAATCTTTCCCCCACAAAAGAGATACAAAAAATACCAAACTCACATTCGGATCCAACTTGCATTTAAAAATAGAAAAGCACCCACATGTATAATTTTGTCTTGAAAATGTGAGTGTGTGTATACTTAATTTAACAGAAAACAATACTTAAGTGTTGCTGGTATCCTTCCACAAATGAAACAGCTCCTGTGAAGGGGCCTAGAGTAATGGAACCTGTAGCCAGTAACCATCAAAAACCACAGGAATATTCCTGTCCCTCAAATGGGGGTGTGAATGCTCTTCAGAGAGAGATAATAGATGTGGCAAAAGAAAGCTTATTTCAAAACAGCTAAAAAATAGGCAAAAGACAAAAAAGAACAAAATAAATCCATTTGCATGAGCCCTATAGACGCATGACTGTTTTGAGTTTTAAAACTAATTATTCCATGGAAAGTACAGCCAAATACTTATTGCTGATAGTATACCACATTTTTCAACACCTATTTCAATTTTCTTGATTGCATTTTAAAATAAGATACGTTCGAGAAGCTTCTACCATGCACCAGGCAGTTACAGTTTTGTCAACTTATTTGTCCTCCATTAAATCTTGGAATTCGTGGACTTAGATTTGAGTAGCACCACAGATAGCACTAGAACAGATGCAGGGAATGTTTTATTAACGCATATAAGCAAAGTGAAGTTGTTTCCTATATGGATAGAGTTTGGCTATGGCAATATGCGAGAGCAATTTTGCAGGCTCTAAAGATGAGTTACAACTAATTAAGCATTGACTCAGCCAGGTTAGCATACTGCCAGATTGATAATGGATATTCAATAAATCTCATTTAATCTCCAAATAACCTTCTAAGTCACGGTATTACTCTTACTTTATAGATGAGGAAACCAGTGCTTAGAAGTTAGGTAGCCAGCCCAAGGTCAAGCAGATAATGAGTGGAGAGTTCTGAGTTTCTAACTAGTGCCATTTCTCTCATAGAACAGCTACCCAATATTTGCATTTTAAATTAATTTATCTTTTAAAATATCTAAAAGAAGTATCATTGCTCCCAACAGATAGGATTTGCCAGAATTAGCCAAAAAGCGTATACATGTGTTTCTTTTAGGTCAAAGAGTGTGAGCACTTCACAAAAATATTCTTAAAAATAACCAATGGATAAAGAAATAAATGTATGAAAAGGAAAATGTCCTTGGTTGTCCAAAAGTTGCCATGACACTGATCTGTTGGGACAGGAGATCTCAAGTTGACATCTTGGCTCTGAGGGTCCACGAGTTCCTTGGGGTTGTAAGAGCCAATCCAGGGGCCACCTAAAGAAGCTGTAGGGCTCTCATGACATGAAGTACATGGCAGCAAATAGTCCTCTATTTACTCTATTTACTCTGTGTGTATAGATGGCAACTTTTTAAAAACTTATTTATTTAAATTCAAGTTAGTTAACACACAGTGTCGTATTGGTTTCAGGAGTAGAACCCAGTGATTCATCACTTACACGTAACACCCAGTGCTCATCCCAAGAAGTACCCTACCTAATGCCCATCACCCATTTAGCCCATCCCACACCCAACACTCCTCCAGAAACCCTCAGTTTGTTCTCTGTATTTAAGAGTCTTTTGTGGTTTGCCCCCCTCTGTTTTTGTCTTCTGTTTCCTTCCCTTCCCCTATGTCCAATCTGTTTTGTGTCTTAAATTCTACATATGAGTGAAATAATATGATATTCGTCTTTCTCTGACTGACTTATTTCACTTGGCATAATACACTCTAGTTCCATCCATGTTGTTGCAAAAGGCAAGATTTCATTCTTTTTGATTGCCAAGTAGTATTCCATTGTGTGTGTGTGTGTGTGTGTGTGTGTGTGTGTGTGTGTATACATCTTCTCTATACATTGTATAGATGGCAGTTTAGACTTCAAAAACAATATCCATTAAAATCAGTTAAGGAAGGATAAATTATTCAATAATTTTGGGGAAATAGATTCAAAAGATAGCTCTATTTCATACCAAAAACAAGTCCTCATCACATTAAATATAACTGTAAAAACATAAAAAAATGTTATACACTTGTATGATGAAAAGACTTTCTTAGCATGTCACTTAGGTAAATGCATGCATGTGCACACACACTGTAGACACATTCTATTGTTCTTTCTTGTCGGTGTTCTTTCCTTCCTTTTTTTTAGTAAAAGAAAACCTCTGATGCTTTTAGAAACCATTCCTTCCTGTTGCTCTGTCCCCATGACTCACCATCCCTACCCTCCAGTTCTAGATCAAAACCAAACCTGGCCCATCAGAACCACATTCTTCAAGCCACTTCACATTCACGGAGACGTAACCTGAGCCAAGCTAGGCAAAGTCTTCCAAAGGCTTTGTTGGAGTTCTTGGGGAAAAGACTCCCTTTTCAGGGTCTTGGGAAACTAAAGTAAGTCAGAACCTGCTGATGGAATGAAGCAGGAGAGGGAGGGGAGAAGAATTGAAGAGGGAAAGGAGGACAACAGAAAAGATAAAGAAGGAAATGAAAGATGAGGGACAAAAAGGGAAAGGCAATGATCAAGAATCCTCCCTATGCAACATATCTTTGAAATAGATTGTTTTAACTTTGGGATTGTATTTGAACCCAAAAATTATTTTCAATTATGGAACAGAAGGGAGCTACCAATTTCCAAGGGTTGAATTGCTTTAAATAGCTATATTGCTATATCCAATCTTGCTGTGTTGGGGAGTCCCTCAAAATTAAGGCAGAAAAATGGTCCACTGATGGGAGTGAAAAATACTTTCATTAAGAAAGGAAGCTGAGTGTATGTGTTTTCCATTCTGTTTTATCCTATACAGAAGTCTACCTAAGAACCCTCTTCATTTCCCTTCATCACTCTTTATTGAAATTCATGGACTTTAAAAGAACCTTAAGGATAATGAGGAGGATGTGATTTATTATTATTTAGAGAATTTTAATGATCAGAGAAACCAAGAGCTTATGTGAGCATAAAATACTTAACATTACATTCTGTATTTACCAAAACAAATGCACAATTATGTCAACTAATTTTTACTTAATCCATTGTTGGAATAATTTATTTATGAAGATTAACTTGAATAACATTGCAATCAGTAGGAGAACTGGAATGGGGGGAAAGCATAAATAGTATAAATAAATAATGAAGTGAAATAAATAAATGAAAGGAGACTATAGAAACAAGTCAGTGCTGTGTGTTCTCCCCTCATATTAAAGAAGAATACAAAGGATCTCATGTGCCAATGTCACTGAAATGTGGAATGGGCTGAGCTCCTGGCTTTCAGGGAAAGGCTTTATTTTTTTTTAATTTTTTTAATGTTTATTTATTATTATTATTATTTTTATTATTTTAATGCTTATTTTTGAGAGAGACAGAGACAGAATGCGAGTGGGTTAGGGGCAGAGAGAGAGGGAGACACAGAATCCGAAGCAGGCTCCAGGCTCTGAGCTGTCAGCCCAGAACCCGACACGGGGCTTGAACTCACAAACCACGAGATCATGACCTGAGGTGAAGTCAGACGCTTAACCGACTGAGCTACCCAGGTACCCTGGGAATGGCTTTATTTTACACCAGCCAACAACTGTCTTCAAACATTTTCTGCCCACATTCTTGTCCCTGCCTTTTTCCAGTATTTGTGGAAGAATCCATCATTTTCTGGTCATTTTCAGTTTTAACAACTTCATTCAGGAAACTATTAAGGGCACTTATTCTGCACTCTTCACATGTCCAGGGAAAAGAACGTCCATTGAAGGAAACCCTTGCCTGTCTCTGCTACCTCCCCCAGTACTTCTTGAATAGCAGTTGCCCAATATTGCCTTTGACTCAGTGGATGGGTTAATTCTGAGATAATGTTTTAGGAAAGCTACATAGGACACAACAGAAGACTTATTCTACAACCAGCTTTATTTGTAAAATGTTGAAATAGTGATATATTTTAAATCTCCCTCTGCCCAACTTCTGAATCAATCAATCAGTTATTTCAGACAGGAAACCAAACAAGGAGGAGGAATATTAAGTGTTGGCTTCTTGAATCCCAAAGACAATTGGGATGGATTTTTCAGTCATTAGAGTTAGGGTCTCACACTATATTTAATTCAAAACTTCTCCTCTTCCTTCACTCAGGTCTGACCCATTATGCGCACACCTCCAGTGGGGAAAGGGATATGGTTCATTCTTTCACTCTTGTCCTCTCCTCTATTCACTACGCAATGCCCTCCTTCCTGATCTCTGTAATAGCCTTACTCAGCTCTCCTTTCTCACAGACTACAGTTCCCTCACCCTAGTAAGCTGCTGTCTCAGGTGGGCTCTTTCAAGATGGCTTCAGCCCAGTCACCCACCATGAGAGACAGTATGGCAACCAGACTCGTGGTATTTCATTTGCCATCCATGTGACCCATGTAGAAAATGCAAAAGCTAAAATATCAATATCATGTGGTTGCTGAAGGATTAAATAAATTAATATGCCTATTATATATATGCGTATATGTATGCGTATATATATGCGTATGACGCATATATATGTATTAAGCTATATTATTTTGAACAGGGCATGAAGAATTGCATACCTAAGTGTAAAAAACAATGTGGATATTGGTAGTAAGTAATTAGAAGACCTGGTAGTTCCATCATAATGCAATGAATAAAATGGAAGAGCACAGAAGTTTAACAAAGAAAGCCAAGGAAAGAGACAGCCAAGGAGAACCCAAGGATTTCAGCCCTGGCCATGGTAAGGACTGTGTGCAAGCAACAGACTGCAACCACTCAGGAACAACCAGAACAGTTTGTGGGGTAAACTTGAAAGTATTTCCTAAGCCACATTGAGAAGCATTAGCAAAGGACAGAAGCCTTACTGTCTCAAGAGGCTTACTTGGCTCTACACCTGGCCAAACACTGATTGAAAAAGCGATTTCAACACAGAGATGACTTCTAGGAAGCTTAAATTAAAATTAAATGACAGTCATCCCCAGTCTGGAAAACTGTGTGCACGCTCAAGACTGCACCCTCTCAGAGGTGACTAGAAAAGGAAGTTGCAGATATCTGGACCATGGCTGAATGTGGAACAAAACCATAAAATCCCTGAACTGTGAAAGCAGTCTCCAAGTCATACATATATACAACGATAAAGCCTTACATATAATCAGGAAATTCTAACTGGCTGGAGAGCTCAAGCACGGCCTTTGTCCAGTGACTCAGGAGCTGACTCAGGAACTACCCTAGGCAGCTACACTGAAAGACAAAAACAAGGGGAAAAAAATGTAAGCAGAGACTTCAGAGCCTACATACCACTGAGCAAATAGACTTCACAGATCGTGTTCAGCCAAGTCTCTAAACACATAATTGATGAAACAAAACAAAAGCAAGCCCTGAGGGGGAGGAATAGAGTCAGTATCCAGGTTCACTACAACTCATTATCTAAAACTGTCCAGCTTTCAAGAGAAAAATTATAAGACATACAAAGAAACAGGAAATTATCCCGCACCCAGAAGAAAAAAGCAAGCAATAGAAATTGCCTTTGAGGGGATCCAGATGTTGGACTTCTCAAGCAAAGCCTTCAAAGCAGCTATTATAAATATGTTCCAATCAATAAAGAAGGCCCTATTTATTTAAACAATTAAAGGAAGGTATAAAAACAGGATGATTGATCACGTAGAGAAGATTAATAAAAAAGAAATTATTAAAAGAATCAAACAAATTCTGGAGTTGAAAAGCACAATGCTAAAATGAGGGAAAAAGTCTTCAAAGGAGTGTGTATTAGTTTGCTAGGGCTTCTATAACAAGAGATCACAAACTGAGAAGCTTAAACAACATAAAGTTGTTGCCCCACAGTTCTGGAGACTGGAAGTCTGAGATCAACGTATCAACAGAGTTGTTTCCTTCTGAGGGTCATAAGGAAGAACTCTGTTCCATGCTTCTTTTCTAGATTCTGGTGGTTGGCTGGCTTTCTTTGGTGTTCCTTGACTTCTCCATCACCCCAATCCTTGGCTTCACTTTCGCGTGGTTTTCTCCCTGTGTGTGTGTGTCTGTGTTCGAATGTCTCCTGTTTATAAGGACACCATTCACATTGGCTACGGGCTCACCCTATTCCACCATGACCTCATCTTAACTTAGTTAATGCCATCTGAAAAACAAGTCTATTTCCAAATAAAGTCACATTCTGTGGTGCTGGAGGTTTAGGACTTTATACATACACTTCAACAGAATGCAAAAATAAATTTGATCTGATGGATGAATCCACAAACTTGAAAGCAGATCAACAGAGATTGTGAAATCTGAAGAACAAAGAGAAAAAAGAACGAGGAAAAATGAACAGAGCCTCAGAGAAATGTATCAGCAATCAGGCCAATATTTGCATAATGGAAGTACCAGAAGGAGAGGAGAAATATATTCAAAGAAATAATTGGAATTCTTATTGCAATTGATCAGAAATGGATTGGAATTAGAGGGTTGGGGTGGAGAGTGAGAAAACAGGTGGAAGCCAGGAAAGGAGGTGGGGTAGAAAAGTGGCTAAAACATGTTTTATAGCAGCAACATCTGATCGACTTTAATTTCTGTTACATGCTGTACCTTGTTATTCTACTACCATATAACCCAACTCTTCAGCAAAAATCTACTTTACACAACAACATATGCGATGAGTGTTGGGAAAATTAAGGAAAAGAACCATGGAGATGGAGAAGAAAGCACTGGGCACAGGTACTAAACAGAAGAAAGATCAAGAAGTCAAAGCCAGAGTTGATTGAGCCATGAGCAGTCAAGGATCGTCTGATAAACTGCAAGAAATGTTGGGCTTCACGCTGCATTAAGGTGGGATTTAAGCCAGTTTTAACTGAATCTTCAGGGACAAGGAAAAACCAGACAGATTGCAATTCTTATTATAATTTCAACAATAGATAATACAGTTACTGCCCAAATTGTACTAAAAGCTTAATGGAAAAAGAACTTGGTCTCAGTCGCGTTTTCTTAACTTACCACATGGCTTCAAAACACATCTAAACAATGAGTTGCAGAGCATATAGGTTCATATTGCTTGCCTCAGATAAATGCGCGTGTTCTTTTTCCTTTCAGGGTGATTTGATTCACATCACATTTTTGCATACCTAGGGGAATAGGAGTAAGTTGAACTTACAACCGTGAGGTCTGCCGTAAGATCATTTCCCCATCTTTCAATATGAATCTTCTCACCAGTGGGAAAGGATTCCAAACTGCTTGGCTGCGGGCTCACTTCATAATACATCAAAGCCTCAGCCGTATCCCAGCAGCGAGCCTTTCCAGAAGGGACCTGTCATTCTCATCATCTCTAATGTCTTCAAAACTTGTGTACTCATTTTGTTCAATGCGAACTCTTTTGTATAAAAGATAAACACTCTTTAATAAGGATTCTGTACATCTTAGATCTGAGACAATCCGTGAACGGTAAACAAGTGCATGTGAGTGAAGAGAAGAGGGAGCTGAATGCACAGGGACGTCTTTGATTGAAGGGAATTTCAGCATCGGAGATTTTGTATTTTTAATGTCATGTACCATTGCAGCTGTCTTTCTTTCCTCTATAATAATGGAAGGACGGCCTTTTTCTTGAATGGGAGATCCTAACTGTAACATCACCCTTTTTCTCAGAAGAGAAAATTATCTTTCCTAGAGTTAATAAGCAACCTGTAGCTGAGACTCAGTGAGGCCAAAGCACATCTGAGAAATGAGCCATGTAGGCTCTTTGACCTTGAGTGAACCTCAAGGTCAAGGAGTAACTGATGGAGAAAACGTTTGTGTCCAAGCTGAATTTCAGGGTGAGCTGATAAGGACTAGTTCGGATTAACGCAGGGGCAATGGGACTGAATCCTGAGCACCCAGAGGAATGAACAGGAGTGCCAGGAGCACACCATTTACTGCCTGTGTAACCTTGGCCAGTGGCAAAGTTAACTTCTGTGCACTTCCATTTTCTCTTATGTAAAAGGAAGATAATACTTTTTAACTTCATAAGGTTGTTCTGGGGATAAATGAGACGCTGTGGGTAAAACACCTGTAAGCTAACTTGGCAGAGAGAGTGTTTTTTTTTTTTTTTCCCATTGTCATCCCCAACTAATAAAATAAGTCTAAAATAAAATCTTTACAAATAAGGATTGATAATTCCTCGTGAATATCTGTTTTAAGAACAGTGTGTTTGTTATACCAAACATGATGTGGAGAATTCACGAGCACAATTTATGATGGAAGGAGATTTGCAATGAAAACCATTTTTGATGCTCCAATAAAGGACACGGAGGGGAACACGCCTGTCACCTAGAAGCATCACACCTAATATCACTTCCAGAGAAGTTATTAATTTAAACCAGCAAACCAAAGCTGTTGAGAGACAGAAAATGCCACAGAGCCCGTGGACCACAAGCAGGTCCCCACCCTCTTGTGGTGCGGTGCCTGCTTGTCAGTGTTTTCATCTACACAAATGAGTGGGAGGCAGAGGGCAGGGGTTATCCCCTTCTAATTCTAATTGGCACTTTCATTTTCTGCAAAATAAAAGTCATTTCTAGCAATTGCCAATTTCAAGCAAAAAGTCAATTGCTCAAGCAATTGACTAAGTGCTCCTTTCAGCAAGTCTACAGAATTTATCTAGGATGATACTATACAGAAATGCTGTTTCCAGAGAGCCCTGTAGGGCCGTACTGAGTACCTGACTAGTTTGGAGAAGCCTGGAGTACACTAGAAACTCTTGGGACTCACGAGAGCTGCAGGGAATTAGGTTTCCCTGGGTTTCGAACGAGGGCAGCAGACATCCACGGAGTCAACCACCTCCTGCACTACAAAAATGCTCCACTGAAAATTCCGGAAGGCTTTCTGGGAAGGTGAAAGAATAGTGTGAAGTAAAACAAACAAATGTGTCTCTTCAGGTTTGGACTCTATCTCATAAAAGTGATAATTTTGTAGTTTATCTGGCATTTTCTCATGGTTAGAACAGGGACAGCTTTCTTCAACAGCCATCGTTGGCACTGGTGGTACATCAGAGAGGGTTAATGGTGCCACATGGAAAAGGCAGATCTGGCCTGGATCTAATTAAGTGGCTTTAGGCCAGTTCCCCAAACCCTTTAAGTCTTGTGTTCCTCATCTGTAAAGTAGGTGCTGACGATAATGCGTACACGACAGAATATTGATGAGTGTTAAGTAAATTAATATGGAAAAGAACTTTCTCAAAGCTTAATGTTCAGACAAATCAGTAGGAATCTTAGTAATGCAGATTCTGACTGAGAAGATATGATTATGCATCGTAGGTATTTTAGGGCTGCTGGTGCTAGAACAATCTTTTTAGTAGTCAATCTTTACAGATGTTGTCTCAGGCTTGGCACATTGTAAACATTCAGTAAATGTTAGCTTTATTATAATTATTTGTATCCATTAAAAATTCCAAATCAAAAAACCCTGCGTGTTGGCCTTCCTTTCAGCTATGGAATGCCTCTGGAACTCTCTACTAACCCTCAGGAGCAGCAACGTTCAAGAAAAGTTCGCATACAGTGAAAGTAAAATCACATCGGGGTAGTAGGCTGCATATTCTCACCCAAAGAGATCGAGTCCTAATACTTGGAACCTGTAAAGGTTACTTTATAAGGAAAAGGGTCTTTGCAGATGTGAGTAAATTTAGAATTCTGAAATGAGATTATCCTGGATTATCTGGGTGAGCCCTAAACGCCATTACAAGTGTCCTCATAAAGAGATTGACTGGGTGGGGCTGGGGTGGGGGAGCGGATAAATTAGATGTACATACAGAGGAGAAGGTGATGTGAAGAAAGAGGCAGAGATTGGAGTGAGGTGGTCAGAAGCCACAGAGAAACTGGCGGCCTCCAGAAGCTGGAAGAAGCAAAGGATCCTCCCCTAGAGCTCCCACAGGGCACAGCCCTGCTGACACCTGACTTTGGACTCCTGCCTCCAGAACTGTGAGAGAAGAGATTCCTTTTGTTTTAAGCCTCCAAATTTATAATAATTTTGTTACAGCACTGGTAGGAAATGGATGCAACTGGTTGAAGATACAAGCGAAGTTGTGAATATTTCAAAAGCTAAGCATTTGACAGAGTAAATTATTTTTTCTTTACTTAAAGAAAGGTCCGGACCATCACGAAAAGCATAAAGGGACTAAAGGCATTTTAGCAATGAGATTTTATTTTAGGGAATTGGATAAACCTTATATTCTGCACTTGCTTTTTAATGTTTATTTATCTATGCTGAGAGAGAGAGAGAGAGAGAGAGAGAGAGAGAGCAGGGGCAGGGGCAGAGAGAGGAGAGAGAGAATTCCAGGCAGGTCCATGCTCAGCGAGGAGCCCAATGTGGGGCTCGCTCCCACAACTGTGAGACCATGACCTGAGCCCAAATCAAGAGTCAGACACTCAGCTAATTGAGCCACCTAGGCGCCTCCCACTATCCTGCTTTTATGTAAAATACAGAGTTTCAAAGAAAGTTATCCTTATTATAACCATGAGAAAATGCCAGATAAACTATAAAATTATCACTTTTATGAGATAGAGACCCAAAATTGAAGAGACATTTGTTTTACTTCATACTATTCTTTCACCTTCCCAGAAAGCCTTCCAGAATTTTCAGTGGAGCATTTTTGTAGTGCAGGGGGTGGTTGACTCCAAGGGCATCTGATGCCCTCAATGCCCTCCAGGCCCTGGAAGAGGCAGGATTCACCTGTGCTCAGCCTTTCACATCTTAAAGCACCCTGCCTCCCCTCCCTGCCAGAACTGGAAAAGAGAAATGGGCTATTTGGTCTTCACAGACCAAACTTTGTTTTTCAAGTTTAACCATATGTAAAAAGAAGTTTAAAAGAAAAAGCTGGCACCCCAAGATTCTATACACAATGCAAAAAATTAGGTGAAATAGAGATTTTTTTTTTTTTCTGGACAAAAGGTAAAAAATGCCAGCAGAAGTGTTCTTCAGAAAGTCCTCAAAGAATTTCATCAAGCAAAAGCAGTATGGTAGCAGATGCAAACTTAGATCTACACAGAGAAAACTGGAGATAATGGAAAAAGGTAAATATAAAAAATATTTCTATTTGTATTTTTATATATTTTTTAATGTTATATTTATTTATTTTGAGAGAGAGCATGTGCCAAGGGAGGGGCAGAGAGAGAGAGGGAAAGAGAGAATTCCAAGCAGGCTCCATGCTGTCAGCACAGAGCCACATGAGGGGCTTGAACTCACAAAGCATGAGATCATGACCTGAGCTGAAACCAAGAGTAGGATGCTTAACCAACTGAGCCACCCAGTCACCCCAAGATACTTCCATTTTTAATCATTCTAAAAGACATCTGAGACAAAAATAGCTACAATTATCGTGGGGCTTCTAACAGGTGTAAAGGTAAAATGGGTAACAATATGGCAGAAAGGATGGAAGGGAGGGATTGTAAGGTCCTGACCCACAAATAATATAATTTAAAAGTAGGCTGTGATAAGTAAAAATATATTTTGTAAACCCTTCTAAAAGGAAAACTGCAGTATACACCTGTCAAAAACAGCAAGGAAGACTTTATTCAAGACTACAGCAGTAGGTGAAAAAGACTGAACTCGACTCCATTGGAACAAAGGGCAGATCTTTGAATATGGGGCCGAGCTCAGGGAAAAGTACCCGAGGACATTGAGAGAGGTCTGTCAGTGAGCTTGGGCCATGTGTGTTTGCCAGTTGTTGCTTGTTGAGGTTCGGCTCCTCCCTTCCCACAGAGACTGGGAGACAGAGGCTCTCTACCTGTCTCAAGGGTTACATTTCAAAGGGATGGCTCCCAGGTCCTTGAAAAAGACGGGTATCTCAAAGGGGCAGAGAAAAGATTTATAATTACAAGTTTTGTAAAGTAAATGCTCTTAACAAAAGGGAGGTCCAGATGCCCAGAACCAGGAAGAAACCTGTTTCATGTTTAACCAACCTGAAGGAAATGGTAAGGCCAGCTGGAAATTGGTTACCCTAGAAATCCTTCAAAGCAAGAGGGAAAAATGAATGACCTTTAACTAATAAGGCAATACTGGAGATCAAATGGGATCATAAGCAACACTCCATCCAAAAACAGGCAGAAAAAAAGGAACAAAGAAGAGATGGAATAAATAGAAAACAAGTAGTAAGATGATAGGTTTAAATCAAACCATAGCAATCATCACATGAAAAATAAGTGGTCAGTACACCCCAACTAAAACACAGACGTAACCTGATTCTATGAAAACGAAGACTGAATCAAAGAAGCCCACTTTAAAAATAAAGACACAGAGGTGCCTGGGTGGCTCAGTCGGTTAAGCGTCCGACTTCGGCTCAGGTCATGATCTCACACTTTGTGGGTTTGAGCCCCGCATGGGGCTCTGTGCTGACAGCTCAGAGCCTGCAGACTGCTTGGGATTCTGGGTCTGAATCTCTCTCTGCCCCTCCCCTGCTCACACTCTGTCTCTATCTCTCTCGAAAATAAATAAACTTAAAAAAAATTTTTTTTAATCAAAAATAAAGGCAGAGATAGTTTAGAAAGAAAGAAAATAGAAGGATGGGAAAGTATAATCAATAGAAATCTGGAGTGGAAATATTAATATCAAACAAAGAAACATAAGAACAAGGAATATTCCCATAATAAAGAAAATTATTACATAATAATGGAGTATCTAAAAACAGAGTTTCAAAATCCACAGAGATATATGGTGTCATAGCTGCAGCACTGGGAGCTTGCTAAAACTCAGGCCCCATCTGGGCCCTACTGATTGTAATCTGCCTTTATAACAAGATCCCTATGTGATCCGAGGGCAGATTAAAATCTAAGAACACGGATAGAGGGCATTTTACCACATGTCTAATAAAGAATAAACACTCGGATGTCATAACGTGTACAAATACCAAATCATTAGGTTTCCCACCTTGAATATATACAACTTTTAATTTTCAATTACTCCCCAACAAAGCTGAAAAAAGTCAATTAAAATAGATATTCCGCCACAAACCCTCCCATGTAAATATAAATAAGATAAGAGAATTCAATAAACCCATAAGCAACTCAGTCCCGTCATTACAATCCTTTTCATTGTTTAGAAAAGAATCTTGGCTTCCTGGGTTCACAGAGGAAACAGAATTCAGCAACGTAGTTTATAATAAACGTTTGAAAGGTAGAGAATAAAAGAGAGTATTGATATGAAAAATATTCTAATACCAGTTTTTAAAGGTAGTTTTTCCATCTCAATTATCTTTAGTTATGTAATTGCTCTAAGCTGTTTGAACCACAAATAGAAGGTTCCCAATTACCTTCTTGAGGAGAGTTAATAGTCTGAACTCCTTTATACTTTCAAATATGGGTTCTGGCTCCCAGCTGCTTTAAGGAGAGGCCCAGTCCCTCCCCCACATACTCTGACTTTATTAGATCCGAGTGAGGTTCTGACAGCAATATTTCTTTGAAGGTCCCCAAATGACTCTACTGTACAGCCAGGGTAAAGAACCTTTAACAAATTAAGGTTTAAAAAAAAAAAAAATACACAGGAGCGCCTGGGTAGCTCAGTCAGTTGAGCATCAGACTCTTGGTTTTGGCTCAGGTCATGATCTCATGGTTTCATGAGTTCAAGCCCCCTATGGGGCTCTGTATTGGCAGCACAGAGGCTGTTTGGGATTCTCTCTCTCTCTCCCTCTCTCTCTGCCCTTCCCACGCTTGCGCTGTCCCTGTCTCTCTCAAAATAAATAAGCAAAACTTTTACAAAATAAAGCAAAATAAAAATACACAAAAGTAGTAACTTTGATTGCGATCCAATATCTGTTGTTTGTTTTTCTTCTCCCTTTTGTTGTCATTTCATATAGATGGTCACTGGTTGCTGAATGAAATAAATCATCTGTCTCATTAGTCCGGACAAGCACGAAGAAAGAGCAGCGTCGTCTGACATCCACAGTGTGAGAAGCAGCCTCAGACAGCAGCATTAAATGGCATCTTAGTATACCTACTTAGTACATTTAGGACACGCTATGCAGAGAGAGACTGCAGAGGTTCCAAAGCTCTACTTTGGAAGTGACTTACAAACACACAGCAAAACAATGAAGATGAAAGAAACCCCAAGAAATCAGTTCTCTTTTTTAAATTGAAAACAAGCAGGAAATGGCACCGATGGAGCTAAAGCTGGGCTTAATGGTTTACAGTGGAAGATGGCACCCGCTGACCCTCAGGGTCACCTCCTCACAATGCCCTCAAGCCGGCTGACGGCAGCCCACCCCTCTGCTCCTTCCATGACTTGACCTGTAACAGGTAAGGGAGAGCAACCCCCCCTTGGCTGAGCAGTCCTGTCCTAGGCACTCTCTGGTTGTCTGTCACTATTGTCCTTCACAATAGCCTCACGTGGAAGATTCTGTATCCATTTTGCAGATGAGGAAACAACGCCTCAGAAATGCTAATCGACTCTGCCAAATGTGTCCAGCTAGTAACTAGCAGATTCAGGGGTTGAACCCATCTGTGGGCTCCAAACGCTCCTCTTTCTCTGGTCACCCTGGATCTCGCAGGCATCCACAGTGGTCCAGAAAGAGTGTGCCCAGGCAGCCAGCTATCTCAGAGAGGAAGGAGTTTTCCAGGCAGGACCTCCAGAGACTAGAGTTAGTCACACTCTTATTCCTACGGTTCCCCAGATGATGATAGCCACCACCAGGTGATTTGAGCTGGACAAATAGACGGTAAAGGTGGGAAAACTAGAACCTTCCACTGAGTGGGGCTGGAAGTAAGGGCTTGGTATGGGAGCATGAGTTGGCGGGGGGGGGGGGGGGGGGCGGGTATCAGCATCCTCACTTAGAATCTCTGACTCCTTCCCATGAATGTTTTGTTACAGAGTAGGCTCAGAGTAGGCCCTCGTGACTAGTGTCATGATTATGCATAAAGATGCTCATAGTTAACAGAGCCTTTAGTGAGCTGATCAGAGCCCAAATAATATGACCAAATGGAGTGATTAATGAGGCCGGAGATTCCAGGTTTACAACTATCGTCCTGGGGTGCCATTTGGTTTGGACATTCCTGAACTTCTCATTTTAGAACAAAATAATAGTAATAATAATTCTATTGAAATAGGCCAGGATAGGTTTGAACCTCCAGCTTCTGTCATGGGTGGTCTCATGGGTGAGATGCAGAGTTATCCTTTTAACATGGGGTTGAATTTGAAAGACAACCTGTAATATCAACGGGCCCCACATTATAAAGATGCTTCCGTAAAAACTTTGGCTGTGTTTCTGGAAGGGCAGGAGAATAGTCCAGGCCAGTGAAGCATTGCATGCAAAGGTCTCTTTAGATCTCTATCTAAATGCAAGTGTTCCTCCAAGGGCATCTCATCTTGTCATCAGCAGTTCAAGCCGCTGAGAGCCAAGGCTATAACTAAAGGTGACAACAAGGTGGAGGAAAGAGTCTTTATGCAGAGACACAATCTGAGGGTTTCACAACTTGGCAAAGGTTTGTCCCAGTCTACGGAAGACTGTAAACCATCTTGGGATTTACATTAGAGGCTGCAGATCCTGTGAGACCAAGATTCCCCACAAGGGCTTCCCTGAAGCAGAGACTGGGTGCCAGGGACCCTATCCTAGTAGAATCATGAGGACATCACTGCCACAAAACACAGACCCACACCATCGGCGACAGTGTAACAAGGCTCTGTCTGGTGTCATCTTTCCCCGGAAGATCATTATAACTCATTATAAATTAGGAAGAGGCTGGCATGAAATTGTATTGCTAAAGATCTTCTTAACTCCCAGATGATTCCTCATTCCCTTTTACGGTTCATCTAAAGACCCACTCATATGATATAAAAGAGGGATATCAACTTTCCTGAAATCAGCTAGTTGATTTTCATTCAGGGACAAGACGTTGATTTTAGAACATTTCATATTTGTTCTATGTGCTCTACATAATACACATTTATATAAGTAATAGTATACTCCCACCTAAAAGCGAATGTGATAGTGTTAGCAGTGGTCAAAATAATTAAATGTGCAATGATTCTATACCTCCAACATCAACTTCAAAAAAAGTTGTCTCACTATTTTATCTATAAAATAGATTTATTTTAAATCCCAGATTATTCTATAAATTTCCCTTCCTTACCTGGTATCAATATGGGGTCAAATAATGTGCTCTGTTTTTTCCATTGAAGACCGTTAGTAGACGTTTAGCCTGGGGAAAACGGATTAGGAAAACAAACAACAAACACATAAAAATAAATTAAGTAGGCGAAAGCAAACTGGACATTCTCATTACTGATAGCTCCAAATATGTACAATTTCCTGTTTTCTAGCACAATCAAAATACCCAGAAGAAGGGGCGCCTGGGTGGTTCAGTCGGTTAAGCATCCGACTTCGGTTCAGGTCATGATCTCATGGTATGTGAGTTCGAGCTCCGCATCGGGCTCTCTGCTGTCAGCATGGAGCCCACTTCAGAACCCGTGTCCCCCTCTCTCTCTGCCCCTCCACCACTCGTGAGAGCTCTCTCTCAAAAATAAATAAAAACATTAAAAAAAAACTAGAAAAAGATTTTTGTTTTCCAAGAATATGATTCAGCTTACAATGACCATCTTTTATAAAATTCCTCATTTGTACTCCTAATAAATCTTCGAGATCAGAGGTATAATGCATCAGGGGATATAAGACATGAACAATAGCAATTTATTATGTTCCTGAGACACTAAAAACATTTTCCCTATTCACTAGAATAGCAAAAAAGTTTCACTGGGACCATGCAAATGATCACTTTTCAAATGATAAAACACTAAAATGTTTTATAAGCTCTTTTTCTACGGGTCCCCAGGGATTTGCTTTAAGTATTTGCATAAATAACTTATAAATGGATACATCAGAGTGGGCTGAGTGGAGCAAGGACAGCCTCCACAGAGCGCATCTTAAACTGCACCCACTGTAAAGGGGAGTGCTCACCGTCAGCGACAGTACAGGTGTTGCTTCATAATCCTGAACAAGTCTCCCCATTCGGTGACTTTCCAGGTCGTCTCTTGCGTGTCCTTCAGCATGTTTAATCTGTCTCCCTTCTCAAGGACTCGTGAACACCGTAGGTGACCCTCTTAAAAGTGCCTCCTGCACAGAGTAGTGGGGAAAGCTCAACTGGCACGCCAGGCAACTCTGTGATTACACTTGACACGAATGTTATGCCTAGTAGCCTGAGGGAAGAAGACACATGAAGAGAGATACTAACAGGAACCATAAAACCTTACCAGAGCAGGGGCAGAGCATTGTGCCACACAGCATGTCTTGGCTTCGTCCACGTGACGCACAGCAATGAGAAATGCAACGTAATAGCACAATGAAACGCGGTATTCGGCGTTCAAATCAAAGAAGGAACAAGGAAAAATAAAAAAATAAAAAAATAAAAAATAAATAAAAAAAAGAAGGAACAAGGCACCCAATCTTGGCCCTGTACGCGCCCAATATACACTCAAACGTGGAAACAACTCAGCTTGCCTACAAATCCAGAGCCCTGCGAAACTAAATGGAGTCCTATGGAAGCCACACAAGTTGGCTAACAGTGTATACACTATACTCTTGGTTTTGGGGGTAGATTCCCGTGACTCATAGCTCCTATGACTCCTATGACTCATAGCTCACATACAATACCCGGTGCTCATCCCAACAGGTGCCCTCCTCAATCCCCCTCACCCACCCTGCCCTCCCTCCCATCCCCCATCAACCCTCAGTTTGTTCTTAGTTCTTTTATTTATTTATTTTATTTATTTTTATGTTTTATTTTTTCAATATATGAAGTTTATTGTCAAATTGCTTTCCATACAACACTCAGTGCTCATCCCAACAGGTGCCCTCCTCAATACCCCTCACCCACCCTCCCCTCCCTCCCACCCCCCATCAACCCTCAGTTTGTTCTCAGTTCTTTTATTTATTTATTTTTATTTTTTATTTTTTCAATATATGAAGTTTATTGTCAAATTGCTTTCCATACAACACTCAGTGCTCATCCCAACAGGTGCCCTCCTCAATACCCCTCACCCACCCTCCCCTCCCTCCCACCCCCCATCAACCCTCAGTTTGTTCTCAGTTCTTTTATTTATTTATTTATTTATTTATTTATTTATTTATTTATTTTTATTTTTTATTTTTTTATTTTTTTTTAATTTTTTTTTCCAACGTTTATTTATTTTGGGACAGGGAGAGACAGAGCATGAATGGGGGAGGGGCAGAGAGAGAGGGAGACACAGAATCGGAAACAGGCTCCAGGCTCTGAGCCATCAGCCCAGAGCCTGACGCGGGGCTCGAACTCACAGACCGCGAGATCGTGACCTGGCTGAAGTCGGATGCTTAACCGACTGCGCCACCCCGGCGCCCCTATTTTTTATTTTTTCAATATATGAAGTTTATTGTCAAATTGGTTTCCATACAACACCCAGTGCTCATCCCAACAGGTGCCCTCCTCAATGCCCATCACCCACCCTCCCCTCCCTCCCACCCCCCATCAACCCTCAGTTTGTTCTCAGTTTTTAAGAGTCTCTTATGGTTTGGCTCCCTCCCTCTCTGTAACTATTTTTTCCCCTTCCCTTACCCCATGGTCTTCTGTTCAGTTTCTCAAGTTCCACATATGAGTGAGAACATATGATAGCTGTCTTTCTCTGACTGACTTATTTCACTTAGCACAATACCTTCCAGTTCCATCCACGTTGCTGCAAAGGACAGGATTTCATTCTTTCTCATTGCAAGTAGTATTCCATTGTATATATAAACTGCATCCACTTTATCCATTCATCAGTTGATGGACATTTAGGCTCTTTCCATAATTTGGCTATTGTTGAAAGTGCTTCTATAAACATTGGGGTCAAGCGTAAGGCACTGAAATTATAACATTAGATCGTAACACTGTTGGCATTTTGTAATAAAAACTTGAATCCAGGGGATAAAAAAGCTGTTTTTTACTTTTTATTATTATTTTAGAGAGAAAGAGAGAGCAGGAGGTGGGGGGAGGGGCAGAGGGAGACAGAGAGAGAATCCTAAGCAGACTCCATGCTCAGTCCAGAGCCTGATGAGGGGCTCTATCCCACGACCCTGAGATCACAACCTGAGCCAAAACCAAGAGTCATACACTCAACTGACTGGGCCTCCCAGGTGCCCCCAAAAAGCTATTTTTTAAAGGCTCATTTACTAATTCATTGTCTTGATCTCCAGAATGACTGCTAATAATCACATTGTAACAACGTCCGAGGAAAAGAAACCTGACCCTCCTTCTTATCCACCATCCCACCCCACTCAGGATACTTCTTCCCACCCTCAGCTTCCTGCCCTCCCACCGAATCTCTACATTTTAATTTCTTCTCTTCCAAATGAAAGAGTAGGCTCCAACCCACAAGTGCTGTCTGGCTGGCTGCTCTGCGGTACAGCTTTTCCAGGCAGAAGAACAGAACCAGAAAAGCCCCTGGGGTGCAGACTGGCCCGGCAACATGCTCCGCTCTCGCATCGATCAGGTTCATTGTCTCAAATGTAACACAGAATTAGACTCACCATTTTAAGATACGTAAGAACATGTTCGTGGATCCGGGGTCTGAGCCAAGCTCATCTCTGATTCTAAAGCTGACCTTGAATTCTCTCCTGTTTCGTTGTGGACGTATGTGTGGATGCTCAACATCTCATGTTGGATACCACAGAGGTCAGTCAATGGAGCAGAATGCATAAACTTTGAAAATTACTACAATGAAACACTACAAAAATTACAAGCCAGAACTACAAGCTTTCCTCATGTTTTCATCACCTACCGATTTGTTTATTGGTCTTCCAAAGCATTTGCCCGATCTGGAGGACCATATTGTGAATATAAGGGTACCATTCGTTTACCCGTAAGAGGCATTATTTTGATGTGTTGCCGGGGGCTACTCATCAACAGTCATCAGTTGCACAATATAATTATTAAAAATCACCCTGAGTACTTGCTTGAGAAATGTATTTAAAATGTAAAAGTAGTTATGGACCTCACTGGGGTCAGACATGGGGAAAAAAAATGTTGCGATTTAGGGGTGGGGAGGGGAAATAATGTCTTGAAGAGAAAACTGCTCATGTATATATATTTTATTTTTTTATCGCTACCAAAGATTCTTTTGCTGCAACAAATCTGTAAACTACATTATCAGTATACATTAACGTATCTAAATTTTTATAATTCTACACTCTGGAACAGAAATTAGCACTGGAAAAGATATTGCTGACACTGTGCATTTTGTCTACACTGGGGAATCCTGCAAGCTACTTAACTACAACATTTGTGGTTTTCTCGTCCTGTCTCCTAATATTGAATTCTTTACAAGACTTTTCCATCACAAATAGCATTTAACACCAAGAAGTCCTTCGCACTCCAGTGACTTAGAAACACGATTTCCATCAGTCACTACTCTGTGGCTGGCAGTAGTCAAACAAGGCTTGAAATGTCATTTAGAGAGCAGCCCTCCTCAGCTCTCCACTCCAGGCTGGGTTTTCTGTCATCCTCCCTTCCGGCACTGTGCTCATCTCCTCTCGTCAGGGAGCAAGAGAGGAGTCCCCAGCACTTGCAGGTCTGAGACGTTCTCCCCCTTCTGCAGATCTAAGTTTAGATGTCACCTCCCCAGAGCTGCCCTTTCTCGTGGCCCCATCAAATTAGGTCTCTGCAGGGAAAGAACATCCGTGATAGACAGGCGGCTCAAGAATGCCCGGGCTGTGGTTTGCCGTGTCCCCTGATGGGGACGTGGCCTCGTTGATGCTGAATTGGTTCCACGCTTGCCAACATTTCCTTAAAGAGCAGCTCAGAGAAGCCAGAGGTAAGGGGGATGGTGACGTAAGCAGCACGCGTAACAGGACGGTTCCAATGTGGCAAAGTGTTCTCTTTTGCTCCATCCTGGAAGGACCTTACTTGCACAGAGGGAGTCACCGGCAGCTGCAAACCACACAGGAGAACCAGAGGACCAGGAAACGCCAGACAGCGGCTACTTCGGCTCAGGGGAGCTCCTTGCTGCTGTTACATTTTGTGTCCTCAGTCAAAAATAAATGGGGACGCTGCAGTGCGGCTTCTGCCTGCTAATCCACGACACCTGAAGAGCCGCGGTCCCTCCCGCTCCTCTCACTCATAACATCCGGCATTTCCCTTCATAGTGCTAAACTCCCAATCTTCATACCTTCTTCTCTGTCCCTCACACACGTGTCATATTATACAATCATACACTGAGATCATATGAAGTTACGGACCTGAATAATCACCTATTTTCTGTGTCTGGTCTTCTTGCGTGAAGTCCACGAAATCAGGGAATGTGACCGTTTTTTCCCCACCATCATCCCCCCACTGCATACACCAGAGGGCCTGACAACCTAGTTATCAGACACACTTAAGAAAATTTTTTCTAATTTTTTATACTTTTTAAAGTTTAATTTTTTTTTTATTTTTGAGAGAGAGAGAGAGAGAGAGAGAGTGTGTGTGAGTGTGTGTGTGTGTGTGTGTGTGTGTGTGTGTTCAAGTGGGGGAGGGGCAGAGAGAGGAGAGACAGAGGATCTGAAGCGGGCTCTGCACCAACAGCAGAGAGTCTGATGTGGGGCTCGAACTCACGAACCGTGAGATCATGACCTGAGCTGAAGTTGGATTGTCTACCAACTGAGCCACCCAGGCGCCCCAAGAAATTTTGTAAATAAATCAATATTGAGATGATGAAAACGACTACTCTACTACTCTGCAATGGCAGCAAGACACTCGCTGTGCTTTCTGCTCATGCAAGAAGTCGGCGACTCTCTCCATCACCCGGAAGACCCGGTGGGGTGGTCCTCCCTTCACCCGGATTCAGCAGACGCCGAGAACCCTTCGGTAGGTGGGAGATGATGGAGGTGGACCAGAAAGGGGCTTCATTGCTCTTCAACTGCTTCGGCGACATACCTGTCGAATCAGTCCCTAGAAATTTCTAGTTGTGTTCACAGTGTCCTTTTCTACTCTGGGTCTCAAAGGCTTGTCCGTACACACCTACAGGGTGTATCACGAAATTAGATGAATTACGCATTTTCAAGTCACTTGGTAAGAAAGCTGGTTTTGAAAGCTTATTTCTGGATACTCAGTGGCTCTTGCCCCCTTGTAAGAAACAGCCATTACAATTCAGACACCCATTAACAGCTTTCTCTTAACTCACATCATTTCTACATTTCCATTATGTGTTCTTCAAAATAAAATGATTGTTTCACCACAATTCGCACAGTCAACTCATATATATTAATTCAGACCAAAAGACGCTGTTCAAATGAAAACGGTATTGTCCAGGATGGGTGGGTGTCACCTGAACCGCTCGGGCCCAGCTCTGACCATAGTTAGCATAAGATGGCTCTTGTCACAGAGACAGGCCTCGTGAGAGGGACACACGCTGGTCTCCTCGAAACCCTTTGCCACCAGAAACGTGAAGTTAGGCGGACCTGAAGCCAACCAAGCGTTTGTATACCACAATTCTAATTTAATACTGGCCAAGTTTTCTAGTCAATAAGTTATAGATGAGGCAGTTCCTCCTTTATAACCAGGATTTAAAAATAGAAATATATGAACAATTCCTCAGGTAGCATTTTCTTCATTAATAAAAGCCCATGTGGCATCCACACACACCACCTGACTTCTGTCTTTCGTCTGTTTCTTTTTCCAATCATTACACCTTTTCGAGTCAACCTGATATTTTCCTAGCTGTATCTTCCACTTCAGAGTACAGGTTTACCATTTGCCTGCTAAGAAACCTTCTATCCTGTTTTTCACAGCGGCCTCACACCCCCTAACTTCCTTAAGCATAGGCTTATTATTGAACATGTAGGGCGTTTCCACTGTTTTCTGTTACTAAAGACATTTTGATATGTAATTTATTTCAGTCTTTTAAATTGTTTTCTTGGTATAGGTTTCCAGGAGAGAAAATACAGATCAAAGCCTGTGAACATTTTTATGGTTCTTTCTGTGCTTGGTTATTTAATTGTTTTACAAAAAGGATGAGTTGGTTTACATCACTCTAGGAATCTCTGAATGCATCACGTTTACAAAGACCCCACCACGATTCACTTTCAGCTTTAATTTTTTTATTATAACAAATATCAATTAGTATCTCATGATTATCAGCGGAGTTGAACATTATACATTCATTCAATAGGATTACATGAATTGTCTACTCTATTCACATTCTTTTTTTAAAATTTTTTAATGTTTATTTTTGAGAGAGAGAGAGAGAGACAGAGTACAAGTGGGGGAAGGGCAGAGAGAGGGAGACACAGAATGCGAAGCAGGCTCCAGGCTCCAGGCTGTCAGCACAGAGCCTGATGTGGGGCTCGTACTCACAGCCTGTGATATCACAACCTGAGCAGAAGTCACATGCATAACCGACTGAACCACCCAGGCACCCCTCTATTCACATTCTTAATCCATCCTTCTATTTCCTTCCATTTTTAAACAGGTCTTTCCAATTGGCTCTTGGAGCCATGAAAACAAATCTCTTAACCTGATGCAAAAGGGAAAGGCCCTGGAAGCAAAGTCAGCACAAACCTAGTGTTACCTTGGAACCACATTAGCAGAAGAAGAATCCCTTCATTTCAAGGAAATGTCTGCTTGACCTACTGAGGCTTTAGAGCTGAACGTATTACTGTGGATTTGAGGGCCGCACGTCATTGGGAAGTTGTAAATGTTGCTTTTCAATCACCAAATAACTCTTCAACAAACACAGCGATTGGTCATTAAGGATGAAGCAGATAACACGTAATTAAGCATCCAACTAATGAGCAGGGCAAACCTAACCAGCTCATGAACTACATGATCAACCTGATTTAAAAACTGTCCAGCACTCACAGAAAAGTAAAGGTTAGGATAATTCGGATCCTGCATCTTCTGAAATATTGGTGGGGGGGCACACCCCACGTTACTTGACATCACAGAGCAGGGCAACCCCACGGAGCACCCAGTGTTCAGGGACCTGGGCCGTCCTGAGGTCCACAGCGGCGATGTAGTTCAAGTCCGTTCGGACTGGCTTCTTGTAAATGGGACAGGAATAAAACCGAGGATCTCTTAAAGCTACAAAAAATTTCACAAAAACAAAAACAAAAACAAAACTTGGTGAATTTTTAATTTAAGCAGCCCAAACAGCACAGAGCCAAATTTGCGCATTCTACAGATCATTCCAAAGGTCTGGTAGAATGAGAGAAATTCTTTCCGAGGTCAGTCAACCCCTAGATGTGAAGCAGACACAACTGCAGGTCTCCTGCAGGCATGACAAACACCCAGGCGTCTTCAGGTACCCTGCTGGCCCTTTGTCCCATGTCCTTGAAAGTAACACCTGCCCGCTTGCTATGGCCATGAACCTTCAATTGCTTCCTTCCCACCTGTCAATTCACCACGCCCCCTCCACCCTTTCTCCTTTACTTCCCCACCAAATCTTGTGCGTGCACACTCTCTCCATTTTCCCTTCATGGCTTGCCTTTGGCACGAGGCACCTGCCACCTTTAATCAATGTCCAGCACCAATGCTCACTAGGGTTTCACTATATTATGATTATTATTTCAAAATCCTGCCTTCAACGCTCTGTGCCAGTCTAAACTACACGTGAAATCACAGGACAGAGGATGTTCCCCACCCCTATCACGGGCTGGGGATTATCCACGGGTGCAGAGGAACAGAAGTGGCTGTGAAGCAGAGCTGTGATACAGTTCAGCTCCGTGAGATGCAATCTATCCTTTTGGGGTAGATGAACACATGGAGTTTTCAAAACTACACATGCAAGGAAAGGCAACCTACGTACGTCCACCTTGCAAAGATCCTTTCTAATGCATTCATCCCTAAGCAAAGGCTCACTCTCTCCGGTCTTGGACACCCCATGATCAGGGACAGATCCCGGTCTTGTGGGTCCTTATACTTACACAGTGGAGGGGGAGAGGCACAGGGCTTTAAGAAAGCGTAACGTAAAAATACTAAATTAGGCTTTGGAAGAAGCCTCTGCATTGAGTAGCCTTGAAATTCAAGTGCATCAGCTCCTTGTTAAATCTACACTGCTCGCGTAGTTTATCTGCACATCTCAAAACATCCATCTCAGGAAGCAGTACATCATTTCCTCTTCTTTTCTAGATTATAAATTGTTTCAGCACAAACACTTTGTCTGCACCCATCCTTGTACTCCTCTGGAAGGCCAGTATTATAAATGACCCTCATAGAAGCATTGAGATGAAAACACATTTAACTAAGAGGACAACTTTGCTTTGGTGAATTCGTGTGACACACGTGGGCATTGAAACATGGCAAAAGTAACTCTCTACATGCAATGTTAATGTACCGAAGTCACTGAACTTATTTCCCAAAACTAACTTGCTCAATAATTTATCTTTTTCTAACAAATTACAAAAGCAAGCCACTACCTGAAATTAAGATCTTATTTTTTGACCCAATAAAATATTCAACCTGTTATGCCATGTGTGTGTGTGTGTGTGTGTGTGTGTGTGTGTTTAATTTTTTTTAATGTTTATTCATTTTTGAGACAGGGAAAGAGAGACAGAGCATGAGTGGGGTAGGGGCAGAGATAGAGGGAGACACAGGATCCGAAGCAGGCTCCAGGCTCCGAGCTGTCAGCACAGAGCCCGATGCGGGGCTCGAACTCACTGCAAGATCGTGACCTGAGCTGAAGCTGGATGCTTAACTGACTGAGCCACCCAGGCGCCTCTATGCCATGTGTTTTGATAACTCCACTATAATTAATTTTATTGGGAGAAGTTAAACACTTGAATATGATAGTATTATACATAAGTTTCAATATAAAGTAGGCATTCTAAAGCAGTGATTCTTAACCAAGGATTATTTTACTCTCGGGGGACATTTGTGAACATCTGGAGACACTTTTGGTTATCACAACTGTGGGGCTGATACTGGCATCTAGTGGTAGAGACCAGAGATGCTGCCAGCACCCTATAATGCGTGGGAGCACCCCTCCCGACAAAGGGCATCTTGACCAGAAATGTCAATAATGCCAAGGCCGAGGAACCCTGTTCTAAAACAAACTCATAGATATTTGACAGTAATTTAAAACTATGTGTTTGCTTCATCCCATGAAATTTATCCTTAGAAACAATCTACATTAATGTAACGGCGTTATTTTTTAAATTATCATGAGAATATCATTAGTATATAATGATTAGTAGAACTAATATATATAATTAGGAGGCAAATATATGAAAAATTCTGATGAAATAAGTGAATGACAGTGAAGTCATGGAGTGTAGTTAATACCAATAATACCGATGGAGAGACTTAAATCCTTTAATCCTGGGATCTGTAAATGTGGAATAAATGTTAAATATCGTTCTTCTTGATGCAAATTTGACTAACATCATAAATCCAGAAGTAACTAACCCATTGAAGTCTCGCATTTGTACCAAATGATAATTATAATACTTACACCTTGGGAAGTGTTTGACTACTTGGATTTTAGTCCCAAAAGAAAAGAAAGATTGGGGAAAAATAGCATTCTTTTCAATGAGGTGAAAAACAATTCTCTGATCTATTTATCCAATCTTATTTATTTTTAATTGCTTCAGAACCGATGGTGCCCATGCCTAGTCACAGTATGTAGCAAACTTCTTCAGCAGGATGAGAAACCACCAAAAATATAATTTCATAGTCAAAGTGCTGACAGACACTACATAACCACATAAACGGAGGATTCAAAACCATTAGCCCTAGTTAGACAAATAACTTAGAAGACAAAAATACACATGCTAGGTAGGCAGAACAAATCAGCTAAATGGGTTTGAAGCCTCAGGGTTCCCGAAGGAGGAGTAAAGAAAAGAGGCTGTCTAAATTGGTGAGCTCTATGCTTTAAGATCCAAAGGGTTTTAAAAAGACACCTTGAGGGAGTGTTATTTTCTGACTATGTCACTTCCTTCTCTAGCCTACATTTTTCATCCAAATGCTAGTATACCATTATACCATGTTTCTTCTAATATCTAAAACAACCAAGTCACATAGAGATTCCCTAGACCACCTTTAAATCATTCCTTTACTCAACTCCTCTTCGCAAATAACATTTAAGTGATTAAATAGTGCACTCTTGATGTATTTCTTTTCATCCCACGACAAACATGTGAGTTAACATATTAATAACGGTAGTCACAGCAAAATTATTTATTGTATGATAACCATGTGCTAGACATTGTTGGTTTTATGCTCTCAACAAACTTATGGGACAGGTACCATTATTAAATCCATTTTGCAGATGAGAAAACTGGAACATAACTAGGTGAGCCATCCGTCCAAGGTTACGAAGCTGTAGGTGATAGGGTAAGAATCAAACCTGGCCCGAATGGCTCAAGAGCCTAGGCCCTTAATCTCAGCAATAGTTGGGATTAATATGTGTGTGTGTCTACTTCTATGTCTTTGCAGGAAGGTGTGAAAATGAATCAGAGAGAACTAGATACGTGACTTCAATATACGGTATCTTTGAGACTCCTCCAAAGCCACAGGACTAATTACCAGGGTAATAAAACCAGAAACGCAATGCAAATATGCAGGCTGTCTTTTATCTGAGAACCTGTGCCCATCCCTCTGACAGGGGAGGTGACCACCTTTAGCCTGCAGCATGCAGGGAGGGAGCCACAGGGAGTGAGAGCTCCCACCCAAATGGGCAGTGACTTTTTCTCTGTCTACTTCACCATGTACCTGAGAAAAATAAACGCATGACTTCAAAATGTAAAGAAGCTGTCCTCATTTAATGTTTCTTTATTGAAAGAGAGAGAGAGAGAGAGAGAGAGAGAGAGAGAGAGAGAGAATTCCAAGCAGGCTCCATGCTGACAGCATGGACAAGGGACTCAATCTCACAAACCATGAGATTATGACCTGAGCCGGGATTAAGAGTTGGGACACTTAACCGACTGAGCCACCCAGGCACCCTTTAATTTAGCCTTCATTTTGAAGCTTCATCCCTGACAACACAGAGACTCCCTAAATGCATAGTCTGAAGTAGAACATCAACCACAGAAATTGCCAGAGGATTGCATTCATCCGACAACAAACAAACATGATTCTGACATCAGCTTTGGTAGCTGGGAATCATAGGCAAATTACATACATCTCTACACCTTAATATCCCCATCTGCAGATTAGGCATGATATACCTTACAGACTTGTAAAGATGAAGTTAGTTAATATATGAGAACGACTGGCATAGTATAATGCCGGGAATGCAGTAGGCACCCAAGATGTGTTAGGTTTCTCCTCTCTCTCTTTCCACACACACACATGTGTGCGCACACACACTCATGCACACATATACGTGTATTCTTATCTTTTCACTGAAACAAATTTCCCAGACTCATCTTCCTCGTGACGTTAACTGAGTCCCAAGTTTACACACAGAAGGTAGATCAAATGCATGGGGTTCAAGAGTCAGGATGTCTCCACCTCCCGGTCACCCCCTGGGGCTATTCCCACCCCCAGCCCCATATCTGCACACTGTTGGATCAGGATGGGTCAAAAGATATTCTTAGAAACACTTTTCACTTTTTTCCTCATTATCTGTGGACACCTAGGGTGTCCTCACCTAGGGTGAGATCCTTCTCACCCTACTGGCCAAAGGTACATTTCTTTCCCCGTGTCTGCCTCTTTTCAACTTCCTTTGAGGGCAAAGGAGCCTGAGTGGATGTGGGAAGCTTTGCCCTTCTGGTGAATTTCACACTTTTTGGGTGACTTTCTCATGATGTCCTAATCAGAAACACAAATAAAATAAGCATTTGGGGACACATTGCTCAATTTCTAAAGTCAAAATAAATACCTAGACTTCTTTCTAAAACAAACCAGTCTTGTATGGAAAATTCAATGATGAATTATTTAAACTGAAAATTGCCCTTCATGTTAACATGGAAACAATTTATTATAAGAATTTTAACTTTAAATCACTGTATTTTTGGAGTGTCCTTTGGTCTTTAGTGATGCTACACCTCTTTATCTCAATTGGAGCCTTATTCAGTTATCAAAATTAAATGAAAATTAGATTTATAATATGAAAATAGCAATGGAATTTTAGCTTTTCATCGCTAAAAAACACTTCTCTGGCAACAAAGCTATTTGGCAAAACAAGTCTGCACCAACTCCTATTGAAACCAAAAAAAAAAAAAGAAACAAGAATGAAAGTTTGTCTCTCTCTTTTTTTTTTTTTTAGCACTTTTAAGTTAGTCACTTTTTCCTTGCTTTTTATTTTCTCTCTTAACCTGCTGCTAATGAACCTCACCGCTGACTAATTCCCAGCAGGGTGAGTACAATCCTTCTATAAAAATGTGTTCTTAAATAATAAAGAAGTGCCTGTATTATAAAATTATTTTATTAATACCCTGCTGAGATGTTCAAAGTCATGTTGCAATGGGCTTTCACTGCTTAGTCACAAGATATACAAAAGTAACACCTGACTGAACGTGAGGAAGATTTTTCTTTTACTTTCTATGGGAAATGTTTTTGCAACTGGTTGACTAGATCCAGGGATGGGATAAAGCAAATTTTCTAAAATACTAATTTTGGGTAAAAGAACACGTACTGATTATTTCTCTAAACTAACCATGGCCCCAGCCAGGTCTTGACACAACCCAATAAATACGAAGCCGCAGGCAGCGCGCTTGCCCGGGCTCAACCAGACACGTTTATCCTGTCGGATGCACTCGGGGTACGTGGAGCAACACCGTGCATCAAGGACCCTGCCGAGCACCTTCCTTCTTCTTTTCTGATGCCCCGCTTTCTTCACGGGCTCCCTCTTCCTTCATGCGCCATCTTTCTCCTCCTCACACACAGCACATCCATTGCTACCTCACGCATTTGCACCCTCCCCCCTTTGCTCCTGGACATCAGCATGCTGCCCTCTGTCAGCTGAATCTCGGCTCAGTGTTCTTTCCTCACAAGTCTCTCCCCCGGCCCCTAAATCAGCAGATCCCTGGCCTAACGTGTGTGTATTTTCTTCATAAAAAAGAGCTGTCTAAAGCCAGTATGTCCATTTATAGTCAACTGCCATTATCATGGGACTTCTACTGAACCACTGCTCCAAGAGGAAATACAGGCAGGGCAGGTTCTTGCCGGCCTCTGGTCATGACAGCTTCGCCAACCCATCAATACATAGCCTTATTTTAGGCGTGTGTTTGTTTAAAGATATCTTTCCAACATATATTATTGATTCACTGGCTTTGGACTCACGGCACTTGAACTCTCACCTCAGGAAAGCTCACCTAACACGTATTTTCTCCATAAGGCACATCACAGCCTTCTTGTGCTGAGGAACAGCAGATAGCCCTGCTGTTCACCACTGTGCTTGGGCCACCTTAAACAGTGCAAAGTACAGAAGTGTGGAAAATGTAACACTACATAGACCACAAAAAGGACACTTGTTTACAGCATGAGTGGATCAAGGAGGCAGAGTGTCACCTCATTCAACCTCAGGTGGGAACACGCCTGTGGGGCGACTCACATTTTTTTGCTGCTTTGTGCATGCCTGCAAATGACCAAGCCACAAGCATCGCGAACAAATTTTCAAGTAGAGGTGAATTCATAAGCACAGAATCCATGAGTAACAAGGATCAACTGCATTTGCCTCTTTTTGGCTGCCCTTCCCTCCTTGACACTGAGTTCCTTAAGAACATGGATTGTGTATTGAGGAGGGCGCCTTTTGGGATGAGCACTGGGTGTTGTATGGAAACCAATTTGACAATAAATTTCATATATTGGAAAAAAAAAAAAAAAAGAACGTGGACTGTGCCTGGTCTTTTTTCACTGTCGCACCCCCAGCACCTGAGTCGAGCATGGCAGATGGCCAATACCAGATAAATACTCACTGAATGACCAAGCGAGCTAACGCTATTGGCCTTAGCCAAGAAAAGTCTATCGCCAACTTCTCTTACACTCATTCTTAGCCTCAAAGCACTTCTCAAAAGCAGTCTCCGCTGACCTCGCAGGCATCGTCATGTACTCCTTCTAGGCTCCCTGAGCATCGTGACTGTATCTCGATCTTAACATGTGTCAAGTTCTATTTTAATTATTGATTTCCTTGTAAGTCTCCCTCACTAGACGGAATCCCTTCTGGGCAGGATCTGGTTCATCGTCATCTTTGTGACCTTTGCATCTAAGATTGTGGCTGGCATATATTAGGCACCCAGCAAATATTTGCTTAAAAAAGAAATATTCATAGTTTATAAACTCTCTTCCCTTGACCCATGTTTCCAAATGTGGTATTTATCTAAGGGATGGGGATACTAGAAGCTATCTTTCCAGGAGAAACTGTCTTCTCCTTCCTTGTTTAAAGACAAATCTTTTGTGTTTTGGTCACAAAATCAGTACTTCCTTGGCTTCCACTACCATGGCCACCTCCAGAGTGTATGGCTTCTAGCGATCATTTCACCATATATGTATATCACCATATATCACCATACATTTCACCATATATGTATACCAGAACATCATGTTCTACACCTTAAGTATATGCAATTTTTATTAGAGAAATAAAATAAACCTAAAAAAAATGAAATAAACAAGCAATGGTCACATGGGCTGAAAGGTGGTTATCGCCGAGGAGATATTAGCTGAGTAAAATGTAACGAAAGCCTCCAGAACACATCAGGCCAATGGTGGAAACCAGTTTAGGTATTTTTTAGACTTGTCAAACAGAACTTTGCCAAAGTGGAAAAACGTGTGTTTCATAGACGTGCTATGTTCACAGGCTGAAATACGAATCCAGCATTTTACCGCCAGCTACTGGGTGAAGCGACACATCCCTGAATTCAATCTGGCTTTTCCAACCTGGCTTAACTCTCCAAGCTGGTAGAGCTGGCACCTCCGGTGGGCCCTGAGCAGCCCTGCCGAGAAAGCCTTCCTTCCACCACTTGCCCCACCTCATCCTATCCATCCTTCCACCCCCTGTCCAGACCCTGCTCCTGAGACCCCGCCCCTGACCCCTTCTTCCCACTCCTACCCACCTTCCTTTCCTACCATCTGTTAACTCCTCCAAACACTTGCTCCTTATCTCATAAGCTAATGTTTCATGAGCATCCATGCATATTTCACCTGCTTTAATAGACAGGAAAGAACTATCTAGAACCATCGTCTCCCCTCTAACACTCAAAATAGTGCCTAGCAGCCAGTAAGTACTCATTAAACATGGGGCGAGGGGCGCCTGGGTGGCGCAGTCGGTTAAGCGTCCGACTTCAGCCAGGTCACGATCTCGCGGTCCGTGAGTTCGAGCCCCGCGTCAGGCTCTGGGCTGATGGCTCAGAGCCTGGAGCCTGTTTCCGATTCTGTGTCTCCCTCTCTCTCTGCCCCTCCCCCGTTCATGCTCTGTCTCTCTCTGTCCCAAAAATAAAAAAAAATAAAAACGTTGAAGAAAAAAAAAAAATTTAAAACATGGGGCGAATGTGAAGCTAGTTGATAAAATAATAAAGTCCTCATGACATGATAGCAAGAATAATGAGATCTTGTGTTTATAACATTATCCAATCTGATAATGCCCACCGTCCCTGGATGCGTAAGACAACTCACTGTTGTTTTCTGCGTAAATCCTTATGACGGGCATCAATTCAAAGAGCACTTTTGGTTTGGATTCGATGAGTTTCATGTTCCTCTTGTCCCAGCCTGCACCTTCAAGATACAAGCCGTAGACGTAGACACCCTCTGTGGGAGGGGCAGAAATGTCATCCTTCATCCACTTGGTGACTTCGTTGCAAAGCACCATATTGTCCAAGGCCCAGCCTTTGTTGGCCCGAGTTATTTCCTGCTCAGGACAAGAACAAGAGCAAAGGACGAAGGGAACAATTAGAGGTTTATCTTAACATAAAGAGCATCACGGGGATCAAAGCGGAACCCAGGATTACCCTAATGCAAAGGAAGTAGAATTGTACTTAAAAAGATTGTGTCATAAACAGTACCCGTGTCCTAATTTAAGCACTTATACTTTAAAAAAGAAATATCGGGGGCACCTGGGTGGCGCAGTCGGTTAAGCTTCCGACTTCGGCCAGGTCACGATCTCGCGGTCCGTGAGTTCGAGCCCCGCGTCAGGCTCTGGGCTGATGGCTCAGAGCCTGGAGCCTGTTTCCGATTCTGTGTCTCCCTCTCTCTCTGCCCCTCCCCCGTTCATGCTCTGTCTCTCTCTGTCCCAAAAATAAATAAACGTTGAAAAAAAATTTTTTTTTTAAAAATAAAAAAGAAATATCAAATCATATCAAATATAAAAATACCAAATAAATACTTTGAAATTCAACCTAGCGGCCTGAGAACAAGTTGCTGTATTTACTTTCAGGACAATGTTATTGCTGGGGCCAAACAGAGACAGCCATTCTCTGTGTCATTATAGTCTTTAAAACTATACTGGCAGAAGAAAACCTTGTAGAAGAAAACCATAATAACACAACAGGTGCAAATGGGAGCTCTTACCTGACGCATTGCAGTTAAAAATCCTTGGGGGTTAAAAAAGCCTGTCATCCAGAAGCAGTGGGGTCGGCCATTGAAAACCCAGGCGGTGAACTGGCAGTTTCTTTCTATAAGCTCAGTAAACCAGAAACCCAAGGTACTTGAAACCCAGGATGCCTGAAATGCATATGTTGAAATAATCAAATTCTGCTGTGTAACTAGCTATGTTCACAGAAAAAAAAATTATGAAATATCAATTTCACTTTTAGAATTTAGAAGTCCCTAAGACAGGAATTTCCCTTGGGTTTTGACAGTTAAGTTTTCAAATTATTCTTCCTCCTTACTGATATTGAGATACAACAGAATCAGCTAATGATCCCATGAATACCAAATCAATTCAGCGCTCAGTATGCTGTTCAAGGTTCTGATGTCAACAGAATCACCTTCCACGTACAAATATATTCACTGTCAATTCTGCTATAAAGTAATGAAAACAATTAATTGAATTAAATAGGTTTCCACTATTTTTTCCTCAGGTTACATTTTTTCTTTCCCCGTCAGGTTATATTTTTAATAGATACACTGCAAAACAGGATTTCTATTTCCATAAATGTGCTTGTGGCCCCTTTAAAATATATTCTGTGGATGATAAATCATACCTTTCTCCACTTCTCATTTTTAATGAGGCAAACAACAGTTATTTTCTGAAGTTCTTGTCCCTTAGAATGAACTTTTATTTCCTCTGATGAAGGAGCAGAAACGGAAACACAGGTCCCTTACCACCAACAGATTAATTGCATTCATTGCCTGTGACATGCTGCCTGAATTCACATGTGGAACTTCTATTATTACAGTGGGATGGATATGTCCTTAGTGTTATCAGCAGCTGTCCTCGTAGGTATCTCCAAATCATGTTTTATATCATTTTATTATAATTGGAATACTTTATGTATGAATAAATGTAGTGATCATCCTATGTAGATATATACCACTTGAATTTCAAATTCTTAAGACTTAATTTGCCTATTTTTCAAGAGATAATGAGATTCCAAAGACTGATAATAAGTTGAATAGAATACAAACCTGCATAAAAAGACCACACTTTATTTTTTTTATTTTTTTTAACGTTTATTTATTTTTGAGACAGAGAGAGAGAGAGCATGAATAGGGGAGGGTCAGAGCGAGAGGGAGACACAGAATCGAAGCAGGCTTCAGGCTCTGAGCTGTCAGCACAGAGCCTGACGCGGGGCTCGAACTCACAGACTGTGAGATCATGACCTGAGCCGAAGTCGGACGCTTAACCGACTGAGCCACCCAGGCGCCCCAAAAAGACCACACTTTAAAATTAGGTAACTCATTCTATCCTATCTTTATAGACATGTTAACTGAAAGGGATGTGTTTATACGACATTTGACGTGAGGCACAGGGAACTGTTTATGTGAAGGTGCCTCGTGGCAAGGATCCCTGTTCCAGAGCCTTCTAGGTGCTGACCAAGTGGAGAGGGCTGGTTCGGTGAGGAATGAACCCGCAATGGCCAGTGACCAGGAAGGTTCTCCCTCTGTCACTGGCCAATGAGGAAAGTCAGTCCAGATAGAAAACTCTCCGCCTTTGGGAACGAAGTCATTAGAGGTGAGGATATGATGGAGTCTGGGCAAAGCTGATCCTACGTTTCTAAAGCCCTGGGTGAGATGTCTGAGTGCCAGTGCTAAGTGAGTCTCTTCTGGGAGAGGCTGCCAGTCCTAACCCTGTCACGTCTCACCTTCCCATTTACCCGAGCAGCTTCCAAAAGGCCAAAGGTCCAGTCACTGCATGACCCAATCCCTTTTCTAGATGTTGCCCTCCCGTATATTCCCCTACAACTGGTCCCTGCCTCCTGCCCTCTCAAGTCCTCCTGCCACACCCCCAAATCTTTATAACCTCCCACAATGCATGAAATGCTTGGTAAAGATACTCAGGTACTCCTTTTACTACTCCAAGTAGACAAGTATTTACCAAAAGCACATCTTGTCATTTAGCACAAGCACCAGCATGTGATCAGTAAGCATATTGTTAAATCATTTTCTTGTTACCTGGAGATATACTTGCTCACTACCTCCAGGCAGAGCAGGGAAAAAGGTTTCTCTTTGGTGCGTGCATGTGTGTGTGTGCGTGTGTGTGTGTAGGAACACTTCTTTCTATAAATCTAACATCATGGGCTTTGAAGTCCAACGGAGCTGGGGTTTAAATTCTGGTTTTTGGACTTCTTAGGTGTGTGATCTGGGAAAAGACTTAGCATCTCCCAATTTCACATTCTTTACCTGCAAAATGAGGGCAATAAATGCAAAATGTAAATGAAATAACACATGCAATGGCCTAGCAGAGTGCCTGATATGTGGGAGATGCTAAAGAGTCTCCTTCCCTACCTATGCTCCCAAAATACAAGCCAGTAAGGGGATTAGTCCCTAAACAAAAGAACCCTTTTAAGTAAATTACGCTCCAAAAGCTTTCCACCTGCCGATCACAGCTATTTACAACAATAAAGTGATTAGGTGGAATCAGAGCGGACTAAAACATACTTTCTTCCACTGAGCAGGAATTCTGGCATCAAACATGCAATTCAGTGCATCTCGTAGATTTTCGCTCATGATGATAGTGCCGTCGATGGCAAGTTTCAACTCCGTCAGGGTGGTGCGGACCAGAGTCAGCAGCCTCTGCATTCTGTCTATCTCCTGCCTGAGGAAGATGTTCATGGGCTGGAACAGCCCCATCTTTAGCAGCCTCTCTTTCACCTGCCGTGGAGACATTGAACATGTGTTAAAAATGTGACAGCTACAAACGTGTATGTAACTGGTACCCTGGGGCTGCCGAAAAGACCCCAAATCTTACAATCCCATCAATGGTTAAGATTTTTTTTTTTTCACTGCCAGAAAACAAAGAAGAAATATAAAAGGAAACATCTGTTAGATGACCGGCCAATTTTTCATCCCATGTGGGAGAGGACAGGCAGCCATTCATTCGCAGTAGAAGAGAAACACATGACCATAACCACGCAGCCTTCGAAACGGCAATTGCACTTACTGGGAAACATTCACTTACCTGCCTGCCTAAGACTTGCAAACACACACACACACACACACACACACACGCGAGCAGACAGGTACACATGCACAACCATTCTGCTGGCTGCTTCAAAAGACTAGGCTTCTGTTCTAAAAGCTTTCTGTGCTTTCCATCAGAGCATTCACCCGTTCTTCCTCCAACCCACCCACCCAGCCATCCATTCCCATCTTACAAGTATTTACTGAGACTCCTCTATGGATCAATCAGCTACCCTGCTGGGCCGCGTTGCTTTAGCCTCAGGCAGCATTGACAAAGTCAGCCAAAGGGAGCGGACTCTCCTAAACCCCATTAGTTACCGCAGTTATTTATGTTACTGTTATGATATTTTTAGATACTTTTATTGCTTCATAAATATTTCAACCACTGTTAGATATGAATGACCTCTTTCCTGATACAACAATGAGAGGTGCTTATGAAAGCTGATAAGAGTATTGATTTTCTCCAAGCAAGTGATCAGTTTTTTCCAGGGGAAATTATTCCCTTGGCAGTAAGTCCTTGAGTTCAGTCTATAGCACCAGCAACCAAAAGGACATGCTTTGTGGAAAAGAATAGGATGCTAAAGAAACAAAATGCTGCAGATTCCTGTCAGAAAACCAGGTAGAAAAGGTCAATATATAAAGGAACATGATGGTCCTGTGACAAAAGAGTCACACGGTTAGTCTGGGTCATCTATTACGACTATGTGGAAAGTAAGTGAGTCACCTGTGTTCTTATCCAAGATTTAAAAATGTCTTCAGGGTAAATGTTTTCAGTAACGTTTGCTAAACTGCCTAAGAAATTAACTTTCCTACTCATAAATTTTGCTTACAAGTTACTTACATTTTAAAAAGACAAATTAATTTTCAAAACCTGTGAAGCTGCAATGCATTAATGATATAAATACAGGCTCCCTGAAATTAAGAAGCCCGGAATTTTAAGGTGTGCATTATGTTATACAACATTTTTTTTTAATGATCAGGTGCTTGAGGTGCCTGGGTGGCTCAGTTGGTTGAGCATCTGACTCTTGCTCTGGGCCCAGGTCAAGATGCCAGGGTCATGGGATTGAGCTCCACACTGAGCATGGAGCCTGCTTGATATTCTCTCTCTTTCTCCCTCAGCCCCTTTTCCCCACTCATGCTCTCTCTCCCTCTCCTTCCCCCCTCTCTCAAATAAAAAAATAAATGATCAGGTGCTTTACTCTAAAAATACATTACTTTCCTTTGAACAAATGATAATGTGAAGCACCTCAAGGGAAAGTTCTAGAAAAACAATCCTAAACCATTGGTACATACTTAAAACCTAGTTATGAACATCAACATTCTTGTCAGGTTTCTTTTATCATTTATACTTTGAAGTGATTACATTTATAGATTTAAAAACTTTGGGGCACCCGGGTGGCTCAGTCAGTTAAGCGTCTGACTTCAGCTCAGGTCAGGATCTCGCAGTCCGTGTGTTCAAGTCCCACATCGGGCTCTGTGCTGACAGCTCGGAGTCTGGAGCCTGCTTCTGATTCTGTGTCTCCCTCTCTCTCTGCCCCTTCCCCACTCACACTCTGTTTCTCTCTGTCTCTCAAAAATGAATAAGTGTTAAAAAAAAATTAAAGACTTCTTTAACAAAATAAGTAAAAATAAAAAATAAAAACTTCTTTTGCTGGTTCTTCAGGAAGTGAGTTTTTAAATATTCTTTCACTTTCAGAAAAATCACTCTTTGCCCTCCTTCCTTATTCCTCACTCCCCCAACAAGACAGACACGTCCACCATTGACATCTTGCCAGGATGTCATCAACTCACCTCAAATGGGCCATAGTCTGGGGGTAGCTTGTCGAGCATATCGTCAGCGAGCCGGGCCACCACGGCCTCCCGGGTCTCATCCCCTCCACCAGAGCTGTCCTTGGGTTGGATGCTGAGGATGGTGTCCAGCACATCCTTGGCCAGCTTGCTCTGGTAGGTAATGTCGGCATTGGGATGCAGCCCGAACACCTCGGGGCTGTCGCAGGAAGGCAGGCTCTGAGCAACAAAGACCCCAGGGAAGCCCAGACGGCCGACATGAACACCAGGTAAATTATACCGTCTTAAGAAACAAATGTTTTTATTAAGGTAGGTAGGTTTTATTAAGGTAGGTAATGTAACATTGCGTGTCAACTATATTTGAATTTTAAAATAAAGAAAGAACATAAAGTAATCTCCTCCCCAAAAAGCCGAGTAGTTACATGATCTCGTATTTGTGTCAGGCTACAATCTCAATACTTTCTCCAGAAAAGAATCAAAAGTTGCCTCAAAAGAAGATGAACGATGAGAAACATAGTAAGTTGATGGTTCTCTAATGCTGTACCTCAGGCAAATGTAATCAAAGAGACACTGTCTTATTTTAGAATATGTGAAATAAGAAAAGGGAGCTACGGATTAGTACTTTGTTTTCTGAAGGTCTGATTTAATTCGAACCAATCATTTAAATAAATGTGGTATAACTAACAGTAACTATGTTTTTTGAGATGCCAGACAATGACAGTTTTAGCAATTATGGCCCAAAGAAGGCTGACAACAGGAACTGTACTGTCCCAGGGAGAAAGACGAGGACTAGGAACAAAGAGGAATATTGAGAGCAACCAAGTCCGAGGGAAAAGCAGAGACATAGATAAACAGTTTAAAAAAAAAAAAAAAGTTGGTGCAGGGGGTGCGCCTGGGTGGCTCAGTCGGTTGAGCGACCGATTTCGGCTCAGGTCATGATCTCACAGTTTGTAGGTTCGAGCCCCGCATCGGGCTCTGTGCTGACAGCTCAGAGCCTAGAGCCTGTTTCAGATTCTGTGTCTCCCTCTCTCTCTCTGCCCCTCCTCCACTCACGCTCTCTCTCTCTCTCTCTCTCTCTCTCTCTGTATCAAAAATAAACATTTTTTAAAAATGCAGAGACTGCAAGAGACAATCAGAAGCAGAAAAAGCGGGCAAAGAACTCAGCTATTTGAAAGAAAGAAAATGTACCTACAATTTGATATTTGTTTCTACATGTGAATATTATCCTAAACTTTATTATTGTCTTCTTCATATTGTTCCTGCACTCTCCTCCATTATTTTATTCCTTTTTACATAATGTCTTTTATGAACAGCCTCAAGTTCACTGGGCAATGAGGTATATGTAAATAAAGATATGTACGGGCATATCTAAATTTATATCTTCATAGGCACTTTCCTATTCAGTGCTGATGATTTAAAGACATATATAGTACAGTTAAAACAAATATATTTTCTGATGTGAATTAGTAAAAGTGTAGAGGTGATAATATATGATAAACTCATTACATACATAAATCACAGAACCTCTAAATGTACTGATAAATTTAGCCCTTTGGGGCTGTCGTGTTCCAGTTTGTTCAGTTGGAGATAAATCGCAGATAGATGCAAAAGAGAATTCTACATAATGATCTAAAGCATTCAAGGCATAGAGACAGAAAATGTAGTCACCGTGAAACACAAATCAGATCTTTTCCCCTAAATTTCCAGTCACAATCTACCTTATTCCTTCTGAGAGCAGTACTCTTCAGCCTGGGGAGATGCCACCCCCAGGGGACAATGTCTGGAGACATTTTTGATTGTCACAACTGGGTGGGGGTGCTACTGACAGCTAGTGGGGGGAGGCCAGGAATGCTGCTAACCACTCTATATGGTTATACCCCACCGCAAAGAAGAATCCCACCCTGAACGTCACCAGTGCCCAGGTTGAGACAGGAAGTGCTTATGGAAAGCAGGTTCCTGAACATACTCATAGGCCCTCCACTGGGCCAGGATTAAGGAACAGAGGTCTCAGGATGAGTCATTACAGCTGCCTGAAGTCTCACATCCCACAGTGGAGAGCTCCAGGGGATTTGTGTGGTTTCCCTAGTTCAAAATCTGCCCGGCCTATCCTATCCCCAAAGAATCTTCCTCACTGAGGAATAAATGAGAAGGGAGGGAGGGCATTCACACAAAATACACACTCAGAACAAATATAAACATTTTAACCGTTAGGTGAATAGAAACATAGGAAGGAAGCACCTACAGTGAGAGTATGTATCACCATTAAAAATTATTTCAAAAGCAGTATTTGCAGTGTAAATAAATATCCAAATGGTCAAAAGGCTGCAGATATTTGCTCTATGCATAAAATTCTGAAGTTGACAAACCTGGATATATTGAAGATAGCTGTCCACGGTGTTGCATTTGGGAATATTATATCCTTGGTAAAAGCTGAAATCTGATCCAAACATATTTTCACTGAACCAGACCTTAGCAAACGTGGTCAGCAATCTCTTATCGTAGTTATCAGTGACTCTGCCCCCATATTGGATCTCTCCTATCATGTAGCGGACGGTGGTCCAGGAGACGCCCTGAGGGAATTTACAGAAAAGCTGTGTACAACTATGGTCTCATCCTGGTTTTCCCCACCAAGGAACATCTACGTATTTGTGATCATCGATGCCAGTTGTTCCTTCTTTATTAGCAATGTTAAATGTGCAGGAAGAAATCTACACAGACAAACCTGAGCATTACTCAAATCTCATGCTCGTGATTTAAAATAGACTCCTTTGGTGCATCTATATGCTTTCATACTTTAAGTTCAACAGAAAAAAAGAAGATAGTTTTTGAGAAGATTGAGGGAGCTCTTTAAAAGGCACATGCTTCAAAAATTATCTAGGCTTTAATTTTCATTTTTTAGGATTTTAGAAAACAACTTTTCTCAGCCATTTCCCCCCTCAGTAGAGCTTTTCAAGTTGTCTTACATGTAATTTCAACTTGGTTTTGAGAAATAATAACATAATCAAAATTGGTTCATTTTTTTTCATCTGAAATCAAGAGGCAAGTGTGATCCAGTTGCCATGACTTAGAGATATGTCTGCAACCACACAAGATCATCACTCTTACAGGATCAATCCCAAAGCTGGGCAGGCACGGGCACCTACGCTCACGATCGCGAGTGGCATGAGATGGAGGGCACAGAGTACCTTTTTGACTTCCATGTCATCTAAGTGGTTTTGGATGAACTGCACAGTGGCATTAAAGTCGGCTTGATTAAATTCATAGGGGATGTTCCACCCCAGGGGACCAAACTTCCTTCTCTCCTGGACTGTGGAGTGCAGGAAAGCCACGGCATACAGCATGGGCTTCCAATGGGCCATAGCGCTCACATCCAGCAGGTCTTGACTCACACCTGGCGTGGTCGGTGGGGTGAAAAAATGTACCATCACTCACACATCTTTCTTTTTTTATTACATTTATACGCTATTAATCATTTTTGTACATTTCTGATAATAAACTTCACTTACCTTGAATTATTTTTATCACATTCATACAACAACAATTATAATTAACCTTTGGGTGTCCAGATGGTATCTTTCTCTGAAATACCTGCAAAGAGATTGGGGGAGGTGGCCGGGGGCTTGCTAACATGGATCAAGTGCCTGCCAATCTGACAAGATAATGTGGGGGTAAACTAGAGGTAGAAGAATGAGGGCAGTAAAATAAATACTACCACTATTATTTAAATTGCTACTACTAATAATTTTATTATTTTTTTTATTTAAAAAAAATTTTAATGTTTTTATTTATATTTGAGACAGAGAGAGAGCATGAGCAGGGGAGGGGCAGAGAGAGAGAGGGAGACACAGAATCCGAAGCAGGCTCCAGGCTCCGAGCCGTCAGCACAGAGCCCGACGCGAGGCTCTAATTCATGGACTGTGAGATTATGACCTGAGTTGAAGTCGGACACTTAACCGACTGAGCCACCCAGGCGCGCCTATTTTTATTATTATTAGGAGCATGTACTCGGGTTGCAATGGGCTTCTGTATACACTACTAACAATTTACTATTAATTAAAATAGTGTATATAGAAGCCTACTACACGCTGAGTATATTCCCCAAATAACTACAATTATTTTATACATATACATATATATATATATATGTACACTTTTTATTTAGAATTTTGTTGTTTTACTGCCCTCATCCTTCCACATCTATTTTATCCCCACATTATCTTATAGGTTGACGGAAGTTTGAGCCTTGTTAGCAACTCCAAAAAAAACCTGTACATTGTTCAGACGGCTTCATGTGATGGAGGCAGGTCATAACTTTAATTCAGCCTCTCCTCCTGGAAGAGGCTACTGGCCAACTTTACATATGGAGCATGAAGACCATAAATGACAAAATTATGTTGCCATAAAAAGGCAGGTGTCCAGCTGGAGAACGGCACCGGCCAAAGCAGAGTAACGTGGAAAAACAGAAAAAATAGAAAAGGGCTAAGCACGAGCTGACTCCCTCATGCCACGAGAGCATGTTCCACATGGCGCATGACAAAGAGTGCTGTTCTCTCCTCATCAGGTTAAGTAACAGTACAATCTGCTATAACTCTATCGTCGCTAATTGTTTTTATCGTTTCTTTAAGCAAACAACTGAAGCACAAAAACTCCCGTAAACTTGGAAGTATTCCTCAACTCACCACCGTATGTTCTTTTCAATCCTGCCCGGAGGCCCTGTGGAGGCTCATTGGCAAATTTAATGGACATCTGAAGGAGCGTAATGGGAAAGTGCTTATGAACTTCGGTGGTCATCCATAGGCGGAAAGCATCATGTACGATCTCGGTTTCTATAATTATGTCCATTAGCTCATCCATGAAATCGAGCCCCAGATGGCAGTTCTGCAGAAGTGCCCATCCCCCCTAAGTCAACAAGAATAAATGGAAATTAGGCTATTTCATGCTTCACCCAGAGATTCAAACTAAGACATCCTTTAGAAATTGAGTAATTAAAATTTAACAGAGAAGCACTAAATTAATCCAGATAAAAATCTATGGATACAATTACGTTTAGTTGAGATAAGTGTATTTTTCCTGTCCCTCAACATACCAGCATGCCAACTGCAGTGATAATGTATGGTAGGAGCTGTGAAAAAAAAACACAGTGAGGCCTCAAAAGAGGTAACAGCACTGCCATGTACAGATGGTTGGATGAAAGCATCCATTTAGCTCAGCCTCCTCCCATGTTCCGTGAGAAGTACAACAAATGAACATTTATGTTTTACATTTTTATTTATTTTTGAGAGACAGAGAGAGACGGAGCACAAGTCGGGGAGGGGCAGAGAGAGACTGAGACACAGAATCCGAGACAGGCTCCAGGCTCTGAGCTGTGAGCACAGAGCCCGATGCAGAGCTCGAACTCACAAACTGTGAGATCATGACCTGAGCTGAAGTCGGACGCTTAACCGACTGAGCCACCCAGGCACCCCTTCAAACAGACATTTTTAAAGGCATGAACTCTTAAGTACAAGGACAGTGAGGGTGGAGACAATATCAGTAACATTTAAAGCAGACCCAAAGCTGAATCCTCAAGTAGCATTCAAGGAAACCTGAGACGTAACCTGATTTATGCCACATAACATCAAACACTCAAGAGTAGGTGCTAAGATGTTCCTCTGGAAATGGAAAAGACGGGCTCACACAAGAGCCTCTGCCAAAGAAAAAGAGAAAGCTGATTTTTTTAGGGGGCAAAATAGACAGGGTCCAGACTGGAGGACATCCGCACATGAAGGGTCTAGGAACCTCAATGAAGACAGGTGAAAGAACACTTACCTACTCAATTTTGAGGCCTATTACCTCCCTTCTCCCGTGGAGTTCCCAGAATACTGGCAGTAGGGCATATACCCTCTAAACAGTGGGAAAACCTTCTCTGGGGAATCTGACCACTCTAAGGACAAGAGCCTTAGAACACAAAAAGCCCTACTTTTGTATAACGCATTTTATGAGCATAAGAATATTCCTTGTATAGGAGCGCCTGGGTGACTCGGTCAGTTTGGTGTCCGACTTCGGCTCAGGTCATGATCTCACAGTCCATGAGTTCAAGCCCTGCGTTGGGCTCTGTGCTGGCAGCTCAGAGCCTAGAGCCTGCTTCAGATTCTGTGTGTCTCTCTCTCTCTGCCTGCCACCACCCCCCCCCCACCACACACACACACACTCATGCTCTGTCTCTGTCTCTCAAAAAATGAACAAACATTTAAAAAATTTTAAATAAAAAAAAGAATATTCCTTGCATAAAGCAACAGAGGCAATAATTTAGTTCACGTAGTCATAATTTATTCAATATCTAATCTATAGAACGGTTTGGCTAAAATGATCTATAATATTCAGATCATAATCTGGAGTTATTTTCTTGACTGTAACTTCAGATCATTTAGGTTTGACTAGTGCAGCCTGAGTTATTTCTCTTTCCAAGAAATAAACCAAGCACCAAATCTAAAATCTTAGTATAAAACTGATTGCTCTGAAATTTCACATATCCCCTTATATTTTCTTGAGGAATATAGAGTGCTGCTGAATAAGGAAACTATTGTTGGTCCCTTGAAAAATGTAGTTGGCACTGTTCACAATTTTTAAAAAATTAAATGTGAAACATAACAACCACAGAAAGGGTTGAGCTGCTTTCTGTCAGCCGGCGTGTAGGGGAATCTGAGAACTTTGCTGTTTCAACCCTCCCCATGGAATCTGTTAGCTGAGTCTGTTTCTTGGGAATTGCCACATTCTGTATTAAGTGTTTTGTGTTCTTCTTACTGAGTGGATCATCCGTGTTGCCTGTCATATTGCCTCAAACCCTCCTTTTTCTTTTTTTATTAACGTGTTACTTATTTTATGTTATTTTTATGTTTTGGAGCATGTGGGTGGCTCAGTCAGTTGAGTGGCCGACTTTGGCTCAGGTCATGGTCTCGCGGTTTGTGGGCTCGAGCCCCACATCAGCCTCTGTGCTGCTAGTGTAGAGCCTGAAGTCTGCTTCCAATTCTGCGTCTTCCTCTCCTCTGCCCCTTCTCTGCCTACACTCTGTCTCTCTGTCTCTCAAAAATAAACGTTAAAAATTAAGAAAATAGATTTTATGCTTTAACTGATCTCTACGTCCAACATAGGGCTCGAACCCACAACCCCAAGATCAAGAGTTACACGGTCTACTGACTGAGCCAGCCAGGGGCTCCACCTCAAGCCTTTCTTAGAAAACTTGTAAAAAAACTGTAACCTCTGACAATTTATAATCACACTAATAATAATAATAAAGATTTTTTTCTTCTACTTCAAACTAAACTACTAAACAGAAAACATGGATAAACTGACTTATTCCATTTATACTCTAATTTAGTTTCCTGAAACTGTATTTATTAAACACCTGTTTATTTTAAATTAGAGTTAAATAGTGTCGGTGTTTTTGTTCTAAGCATAGTAATATGCGGAGGGAGGAACAGAGGAAGTGAAAAGAAGGGAGGGAAGAGAGGAGAGGAGGCCAAGAGGAGGGAGAGGCCAGGCATTCTTAAATGTAGATGCTTGTTTTCATCTCTGGGCACACTGTGCCCTCCCAACTGCAGATCAAATGCTCAGACGTAGCACGGCATATGTGAGCACCCACTTCCCATCCCGAACCTTCACCAAAGCAGGGGCCGGGCACAATTTGGGAACAGAAGAGGTGCAAGGTAAATGTGGGGGTTCCAGAACCTGGTAGGTTCAGGTCTAGACCGGAGGAAATGGACCAGGACGCAGCACAGCAATAAGGGTCTAGATTGAGCGGCCAGGACCTAGAACCCAGTGGCTTCGTGGTTGGCCTGGCGATGGGGGTTTGGGAGGGCGTGAAGACAGCCAGTTATGTTGTCAGCAGGGGAACTCCCTGGAGGGTACCGAAAGAGGTTTGAGATATGGGAAAGAGCTCAGACTCAGAGAAGAAGGAGTAGGTCTGGTCTAAAAAAAAAGCCAGAAAGGCATCTAGACCAAAACTGCACGTTCTCCAGGAGGAATGAGAAGCCAAGTGCTTCTGCCCTCCCTGCTTGGTCAAAGCGTGGAAGAAGAGGGGAGCAGGGGTGAGGGATCCTACAGGCAGAGCTGGACATGCCAGACCAGAGTAAACACATGAGTGCCCTGTCCTGGAGATGGAATTCTAGAGACGAAATGGAAGAAGGACCTTGAGCATTCAGTTAATTTAAGTCCCTGAAAGTGCCCCAGCTCTGGGTGTGGCTATCCCATTTGCAAGATTACCATACGGTGGCCCCCACGTGAGGCCTGAGTATGGCATGCTCTGCATGCTACAGAATTTGCAAGCATCAGAGGGTTCTAGGAGCCCCGCCTGGAAGGTGACAAGCCAGGTTTCCTAAAACCTCTGGTACCACTGCAGGGTCATGGCAGATTCCTGGCCTCTGAAACCTGGGCCAGGCATGGGGGACTCCAGGGCATAGATTATGCATTCTGGAACTCAAGAAAGGCATGGTATGGTGGATTCTGGAATGTGGGGATTCCAAGAGCAGAGCTGGAAGGGCCGGAGCATAGGGTGGAGGCAGAGTTGGGGGCTATAGACCCCACTGAGGGTTCGAGATCTGGAGTGGGGCTTAGCATTATGCAAACTGGTTGGGAAATAACATGTTCTGGTTGGCTAAGTTTTCCATAAGTCAAGGTTCAGCAGAAAAAGTCTTAAATTATATCTAATTTTTCCATGAAAATTTCCTAATAGATATTATACTTTTCCCTCTTTAGTGAATAACACACAGTACATAAATTTAAATTCTTATTGATGCTCAAGTTCTTTCCTGCATTGCTATTCTACAACCTGCAATATCAACAACATAAGAGTAGACATTTGGCCTCACATTCGCCATGGTCTGTTGTAAGAGCCTGCGGGCATGGACCTCCTGGCCCTGGCCCATGGACACATAACGGGTGTCTATTTTTAATCTCTTCCCCAGGGCAATGATGGAATCCGTGGGATCTGAGCCCATAGACAGGAGACAGATGAGTGGTGTCCGCGGATCAGATTCCTCCCACGTCTTTTCCAAGTCCAGGATAACACCTTCCGCATACTTCTCTCCCATGGAGTCCATGATGTACTTGCGGGCCTGTCAAAGACAGTATAGGAGTCACAAAAAGTGGCTCTATCCCCTTCATGTGCATGTCTGATGCACTGTGGCTTCCAAAGTTCATTTTTATAGATTATCTTGATGCCCAGAGAAATTCTGCTTAGGGAAATAGGACATAGACATTTTTCTTGTTCTATCTCCACTCCATAGGTGGAGGGGCTGTGTTATTTGCCAACACACATCGCACAGTTCAAAGACCAGAACCCAAGTTGGTGGACTCCTTGTCTGGAACCTGGTTCAATACGCTGGCTACTTCCTGGTACATTAAAAAATGTAAAATATTAGGCAACTGTATTCTTTAGGATGCTTTAAGAGAAATGCATATGCATTCCAATAATCAAGTAAGCAGCACAATGCCTGGGGTTTAATGGATACTTACCAATAGATAACTACTGAATGACTTCTTATTGAATGAAATACATTAGACACTCCCTGAATGAATGAATTAATGTTTTAAAGATTTAGTCCATAATTGTTCTCCTAATCATTGTCATATCTTTCCATTTTTGGCTTATCTCCCTTACCGTTAATTTTGGTTTGACTGAAATACATGCTTGCAGTATCACAGGCTATGTCAACTTATCAACCATACATAAATATTTTGACTAACAACACAGTCTCTTTTCAAATAAGGTAAAATAGTTATGTTCGATAAAATACTATTGTGAGTATGACCTTTAGTCTATATTCTCCCTCTGGTAAAAATTGGGTGCCCTCAAAGAAAAACTTCCTTCCATTCTGTTATCTTCTCCCACCCCATTAGAGTAAGACCCACGTTTTTATCCCCGGTGGGATTCCCCAGAAGAATTGCTCTCACATAATAAGCAGAGCCCAGGTGTGGGTACAACATGAACTGTAACTTTTCCAGGTGCAGGGTAAAGTGAGTCTTGGTGAGGTGGACCTTAGTAGGACCCCACTTTCATTCCCAGAGAAACACTGTAGACCTTCTAATATGCTTCCCAAGAAGGTGTCTGGTTGAAAATCACAAAAGGAATATAATGTGAGCATAAGAATTTCAGAGGAGAAAACATTTTTCCAGAGAGGACTTCTAGATCTTAAGACTTGGGTGTTATCATAGGGGCCATGGGAAAGCACTGAAAGACTTTAAAAGCCAAGGAATAGAATATCTTATTTCCATTTCTTCTAGAACATACAGGATTGACTAGGGTGGGCAAGAAGGAGCAAGCAAGAAGGCTTCCAGTTAGGAAGCCATGGCTGTGCCCAGCCTATAGATGGCAGACGCCAGGATGAAGATGACAAAGTTACAAAGGAGCTTGTAGACTTAAATTTTAGCACTGAACCAAATAAAATGTTACATGAGGGGGTAAAAAGGAAGGAAGAGAGAAAGGGAGGGAGAGAATGAAAGGAGAGGGAGGGAGAAAGTAGAGGAAGTAATAAAGAAAGAGAAGGAGGGAGGGAGGAGGGAAAGAGGGGAGGAAGGAAGTGAGAAAGAGGGGAAGAAAGGGAGGGAAGGAGGAAGAAAGAAAGAGAAAGAAAGAAAAAGAAGGAAAGAAGGAAAGGAAGGAAGGAAGGAAGGAAGGAAGGAAGGAAGGAAGGAAGGAAGGAAGAAAGAAAGAAAGAAGAAAGAAAGAAAGAAAGAAGAAAGAAAGAAGAAAGAAAGAAAGAAACGAACGACTTGAACTTTCTACATTGTCCTTAAGGCAACAGTTTGACAATTCTTTTGGGCAAGATAAAAGTAATGAAGCTGAGAAGAAAAACTGAAGGAAGGGTGATCTCAGTTGCCCTGCATTGCAAAACTCATTTTTCTTTTCTCAATAAATCATTGAATCTAGTTGTTTTCATGATTCCTTGGTACCTACATGGATTTTGGAGATGGTTACTCCATACGGTTTTAATGCTCCCTCTGGAGAGTGAAGCGCTGAACTTCCTACATCCCATTATAAACCCAGCCTATTTTTACTATATGGCTTCTTGGGAGAAGCACCTAAGGAATCAACCTGAGCTGAATATTCAAGCTGAGTTTTTCATGTGAAGGCAGGACACCGCAGGTCTTGTTAGCAGTGACATTTCCATGATGGTGGGCCAGCAAATTAACGGTCTTTGAAAAGATGGATCTTTTGGAGGCAGGATTCACATTTAAACCATACGTAAAATTCAAGGAATCTTAAGCCAACTCCTGCCTCAGGGCTGGTGAGACTTTCTGGGATCACAACTATAGATTTGGGAATACTGTGCTACCCTCTCACCTGCCTCTCCTCCTAGTGCCTTCTCATCATTCCTATTTAAAGAAACGTTCTTTTACTACTAACAAAATGGAGCAGGCATATCACGTCTAAGTTAATATAAAAATGGTATGGAAGAGCAATACATCACCTTTACGTTATACCTATGTGACAACTTAAAAACATGGCATTCTCATTCGTTCTTGTACTATCTAGAACAAAGAAGATTAGTAAATCATTTAGCCCAAACGTACACCTCGCTATATTTGTTTATTTTTTCATTTTGCACATAGGTATTGCTAGAAAATTCCAAAGAAGCCTCGAAGAATAAATTCACATTGGGATTAAAATTTTCAACATTTCTTTATATTTCAAAGGAAACTCTCCTTAAAAATATTCTCCTAGGGAAAGGAGGACCCTCTTGCACTGTTGGTGGGAATGCAGCCACTCTGGAGAACAGTTTAGAGGTTCCTCAAAAAGTTAAACACAGAACTACCCTACGATCCAGCAGTTGCACTGCTAGGTATTTACCCAAAGGATACAAAAATACTGATTCAAAGGGACACATGCACCCCAATATTTATAGCAGCATTATCAACAACGGTCAAGCTGTGGAAAGAGCCCAAATGTCTATCAATTGCTGAATGGATAAAGGAGATGTGCTACATATATACAATAGAATATAATATTACCCAGCCATAAAAAATGAAATCTTGCCATTTGCAATGATGTGGACGGAATTAGAGTGTATATGCTAAGTGAAATAAGTCAATCAGAGAAAGACAAATACCACGATCTCAGTCATATGTGGAATTTAAGAAAGATAATAGATGAACATATGGGAAGGGGAAAAGAAAAAAAAGGAGAGAGGGATGCAAACCATAAGAGACTCTTAACTCTAGAGAACAAATGGAGGGTTGACGGAAGGAGATGGGTGGGCAATGGGCTAGATGGGTGATGGGCATTAAGGAGGGTACTTGTTGGGATGAGCACTGGGTATTATATGTAAGTGATGAATCACTGAATTCTACTCCAGAAACCAACACTGCACTGTATGTTAACTAAAATTTAAATTAAAAAAAAATATATATATATATGTATATACATATATATATGTATATATATATATATATATATACATATATATATATATATATTCTCCCAGGTGTGCCTGGCTGGCTCAGTCAGTGGAGCATGTGACTCTTAATCTCAGAGTTGTAGGTTCAAGCCCCACACTAGGTGCAGAGATTACTTAAAAATAATAATAATAAAAATCTTAAAAAATATATATTCTCCTATTTTTTCTAATATGTACTTTTTACCTGGGCAATGGTTCTGTCAGGACACCAGGATCTAATAAGGAGAAGACGTCTAAAGCAGTCAAGAGATTTATCATAGGCATTTGGAAGGGGTTCTTCCTCAGGGTTTTCCTTATCGAACCAAGTTTTCCACATTTTCTCATTTCTTGATATCTGAAATATCAGGGGATAAGAATTGCATCACAGCACAAGAAAATCTTTTAGTAATAGTTCACAGATATTTTTCATCAAACCTTCTGACCATTCCAGACATGTGTGAAAGATATCCTTTGACCTTTTGATTATTTTATATTCTAGTAGCAAAAAGTGTGGAAGCCTAAAATCAAATGTGATTTACGCTAAAGTCACTCTGTATTAATGCCAGCTTACAGCTAGTTTTTGAAGTAGGGAGAGTCTTGATTTGTTTAATATCTTCTAATGCCTTTGTGGTAACAATTTTGTAAGGAATAAAGAAATCAATGAAAACTCATTTTCATTATTTTAAGGAAATCTGATTTGCTCCATGAAATCCTCTCATGATCAAGAACAAATTCATTTAGTTATTCACATATGCTTCCTCATTTCCCAGGACCACTCCTGGCACAAAAGAAGACATTTAATGCATGTTTATTATTGAACAAAAAGCTTTTTGGTCAATATTCTATTAATCTAGAGTAATTTGAAATATACCATTTCATATCATCATCAAATGAATAATGATACACATGTTTCCTATAGGTAATTGAGAAAGAGGAAAAGAATACAGTCCATTATCCTTTAGAGCTTAAAAAACTCACAGAGAGACAAGCATTCTGTCGGTAATCATCTCAAAAACATAGAACAAACAAACAACATCTGAAGATAAATGTAATCCTATGTTCTCTGGTATATTCCCTTCGATTAAAGCCCCTGGTATATTTCTGGGAGGCCTAATCAAAGGAAAAGGCATTCCAGATCTGTATTTAGAAAGTATCATAGGGGCGCCTGGGTGGCGCAGTCGGTTAAGTGTCCGACTTCAGCCAGGTCACGATCTCGCGGTCCGTGAGTTCGAGCCCCGCGCCGGGCTCTGGGCTGACGGCTCGGAGCCTGGAGCCTGTTTCCGATTCTGTGTCTCCCTCTCTCTCTGCCCCTCGCCCGTTCATGCTCTGTCTCTCTCTGTCCCAAAAATAAATAAACGTTGAAAAAAAAAATAATTAAAAAAAAAAAAGAAAGTATCATATACGAGTAAAAAACAATAACTTCCCTCAGTCATCAAAGACTATATGACATGGAGGGATTTCAGCACAAGATAATCTCCAGAAGACAGCAATTGTTACTGAACAGATATCGGTCCAGGAAAGGCCACTAGCAGTCACCTTCGAGGGGAATAAGCTAGAGTGCATTAAAACCTCCCAAATGAAAGTTATTTCACTACATGGTAGAAATAACACAGATCACCAGACATAGGCCAAAACATAAAAATACATAAAAACATACAAAGCATTTTTAAAAAGCTGAACATTAAGCTTCTGGTCAACTTAAACTGGGAGGAAAGTGAAGAACCAACCTTAGCACAGGTTCTGGTCATAAAAAAGCCTACAACTCGTGGCTGAATAAAGCCACCTTGCTGTCAGTGTGACCTCTCTGGTCTTCTGATTTTTAAGAATCTGTTTCCTGGTTTGTCTCAACTGAACTCTCCAGACCCAACTTCCATGATCCCAGTACATACACAATTCATAGGGAATTGGCTGATTGGGAAAGGACGATAACTTGTAAAGATAAGGGGCCAAGCAATGGCATTAGATGTAAGTCCAGATGCCTGGCTAAAGCAATATAATGGTGGAAGGACAAGGAGAGGAAGAAGAAGAGAGACAAGGACAAATGGGCAGGCATTTAGATACAGTCTCTTTGTATTTTTTTTTTTCCATTCAATCTCCTCTTAACTGTATCTAATGATCTAATTAAATCTATCAGTTTCCCCACTTGTGGATCTCCAGTTGGTGATACTGACATATGGTACAGGATAATAGTAGTTAAACTTGGGTGGAGTTCGCTTTATCAGAGAGTTGAGTGAGCATGAGCAAGGTCAAACACTGGTAATACCATTGTATGAGTGACAAAGTGAAAAAAATCTCTCTTCTGCAAATACTGTAGCTGGTGATAAATCAGGAAGCTGCTCCCCGTGACACAGCCATAAGTTTATTCAAAGCACAAGTTACCTGATCAAGGACATCAGAAAACTGTCTAAGTTTGCTGAGTGCCACTAAATTCAGCCAGGTCATGTCCAGGATCCATTTGGATGGTTTAGGAGGACAAGCTTTAAGGTCCAATGAGGCACCTCCTTTAAAATTAAACATATAAAGTTACTAGACTTTTCTTTCTTTACTCTAAAACAGTCTATTTACAAAAGCTTTTGCTTACACTTTTCATTTTAACTATTTTACAACCTTGACATTTTTTTAACTCAGAAATGTGTCATCATAATGGACAAGCTTTAAAATTTAATAAAGGAATAGATGATTTTAGAAAAACACACTTGAGAATCAGCAATATAAGTGTGGCCCAGGAGGATGCTGAATTCTGTCCTAGCCCCATCTGGCCAAGGTCTGGGACAACGTAGCTCATCTGTCTGTGTCTCTGTTTCCAAATATATGTACGCTGGGAATAATGAAGCCTGGATGTTGTGATAATGACAGAATGACAGAAAACACATGTGTAAAGCACACGAAATGGGATCAAGACCAGAGCAGAGGGTCACTAAATGAGTAGCTACTGTCAATGTTAAGAAGTGCATGATGTTCACACAAGCTCTTTCAAGGAGAGAATTTATCTAGAAATGTCAGCAGCATTACATGTGTTTAAAGAGTTCTCATCTATAAATCAGTATATTATCTATATCCATTTTGAGCACATTGAAGGATCCTGTGTTGTATCACTTATTTTTGGTCAGTCTAACCACAGCAAATATTTCCATTGGGTAGTGACTCTTATCTTGCTGCTGATTTACCTAAGCTCATGCGATTCATGTAACTCTCACAGTACCATAAAATAAATGACACCTTAAAATGTTATGGTTGCTCACCTCAGAAAAACTAAATGTGTAAACAGTCATATTTTAAGTCAGAGGAAGAGTTAGAAAGTCTTTATAGGATATAATATACTGTTCAATAAACACCATCTATTAAAATGTTTCAGGGAAAATATGTTCCAAGTATAATTCTTAAAAGAATATAACCAATGCATTTGGTTACCTTTAAAATCCTTTTCTGAACAGAGCAGGTCATGAACAAATAACAATACTCAAGATATTTATTGAGCCAATCTCTACTTTATCCAGGTACCCCATGGACCCCACTAAATTACTATCTTTTGCCAAATCCATCTGAGTATATTTCCAAGAAGGTAAGTGTGGCCTTGAAGCAATTTTGATAAGATTATTAACTCACAAAATCAAAACAGATTGCTTTAATGGCAGGGAGTAAAGACCTAAGGACAGTGGCATTGTGTTGAAAAATGTCATACCAATTTCTATGGAAACCGTCCATTTTCCAACAAACTCAAAAGAATAAGATATTCACTAGAGAGTTAGGGAGAAGCTATTTATGGGAAGGAAAGGGTGTTCCTTGCAACCAAAGCATTATTCATTGTTTTGTAGAGAGTAACTGTGTCATGAATATCTTATCTGCTTTAACAGTGTACAATGGGCCACAGAGAATGATTGTAATGGGTTGGGGACAGATGTGTTCCTGGATAATATGGCACCGGAGTAAATGTACTTCTGATGAATAAATGGTTGGAATAGGAATAATTCAAAATAAATTCTCAAGATGATTGAGACTTACACCGTTGCTTTCATTCTGGAAACCCTTACTTTCGGAAAAAGTAAGTTCCAATTTTTAAGGTAATACTTCGTAAAAATGATGTGTTCTTATAACAAAAAATGTATACTAGTTACACCACACAGTTATAAAGTGGTATAGCCAAAGCAGATTTAGCACGCCATCTGGACTGATCCTTTCCCACCTTGGAGATGAGCAAATTAAAAGACCAGTATCAAAGTACTGTTGCTATCTGAATAACATTTTCAGGGTGCCTGGTGGCTAAGTTGGTTAAGCATCCCACTCTTGATCTTGGCTCAGGTCATGATCTCGCGGTTCGGGAGTTCAAGCCCCGAGTCGGGCTCTGCACTGACAGCACAGAGCCTGCTTGGGATTTTCTCTCTCCCTCTCTATCTGCTGCTCCCCTCCTCCCTCACTCTCTCTCTCTCTTTCTCAAAAAAATCAAAAACGGGGGCGCCTGGGTGGCTCAGTCAGTTAAGCGTCTGACTTCGGCTCAGGTCGTGATCTCACGGTCCGTGGGTTCGAGCCCCGCGTCGGGCTCTGTGCTGACAGCTCAGAGTCTGGAGCCTGTTTCAGATTCTGTGTCTCCCTCTTTCTCTGACCCTCCCCTGTTCATGCTCTCTCTCTGTCTCAAAAATAAATAAATGTTAAAAAAAAATCAAAAACATTTTTAAAAAATCTTTAAATAACATTTTCAAACAAGTGAACTCCCTCTGCAGAGGAGTTCACTCACTGGATAACTGTCACCAAACATAACCAGCAAAGAGCAATCTTACAACGAAACTGCATTCCGAAGTTTCTTCTGACACTCTGTTTCATAAAGCAGCATTCTAAAACTGTTGAATGCCAAAGACCCACAAAAGCTGTCCAGCCTACGCCAGCCGGGGACTAATCAAAACAAACTAAAATACTAAAGAAAATATCACAATGCCTATCATTTGCTGAACACGTTCCATGTGCCGAGATTTACAGAAATTGTATGACTTCTCAAGAATCTGATGATGTAGATTTGACTATCCTTGTCTTACAGCTGAGGAGGCTGAAGCCTGAAAAAAGGTTAAAGAATCTGCTTGAGACACTCATCAAGAAATCAGCAAAGTCACTATTTTCACTTAGTCTTGCTAAACCTAATCCCACATCTGCTATCATCATGCCAAACTGTAACACACTTTACGGTATTTCAACCAGACCTGGATGCATTTCATGAGGAAATGCATTTCGTGCCTGAGTTGAGGCTGTCGGGAACAACTTGCCACAGTAAATGCCCATCAGCTGGAGGACCAGTCAATGAGACAGTATTATTGGAAGGGCTCGGTGAAGAAGTCAACCCCGACACCAAACATTTAAGGGATGTCTCCCCAGTTCATCCACGTGCTCCGATTTAGGAAAACTGAAAAATAAAGAAACCTAAGGAGCAAGAGTTCGAGGGTTAGAGACAAAGAATTAAAGACAGAGAGAGAGAGAGAGAGATTGTCCATAAATCATACATTTCTTTTTTTCTTTTTAAGTTTCTTTATTTTGAGAGAGAGAGAGAGAAACCAAGAGCAGGGGAGGCACAGAGAGAGAGGGAGAGAGAGAGAGAGAGAGAGAGAGAGAGAGAGAGAGAGAGAATCCTAAGTAGGCTCTGGGCTGTCAGTACAAAGCCCAACACAGACCTTGATCTCACGACCCTGGGACACTGAGATCATGACCTGAGCCAAAACCAAGAGTCGGATGCTTCACGGACTGAGCTACCCAGATGCCCCATAAATCATACATTTCTAAGTTCAAGTGTAACCAAATGAGTCTTTGTTGTTTCTATAAGATACATATGCAAATGCATATTTATACAAACACGAATATGCATTTATTCACATATGGCTGTGGACCCACACCCCCCCCCCCCAGGGCACAGCATGTGCCTACCCACACCCCTTCCCTACTGCTCCTTCAGGGTCCTTTTCAAGTTCCTCTGCAAATCTACTCTCCAGGTAAACATGAAAATCTCCCCCCCACCTACTGTAGATAAAATTGTGTCTCATCTATAAAGAGATGGCTTAGAAAGGTGTAGTAGATAAAGCCATTTCGACCCGAGCATCATTTCCACAGTTACTTTAAATATTTTTTGTCCAGACATTCAAGAACGTGACAGCAAATTTGTTTCCTAGCCTTCCACTGGGCTGTATTGTGCAGTGGCACAGGGGACCTGCCTGCGAGCAATGCCTCAACAGATACAGAATCAGTATCTGCAGGATGAGCTCCACAATCACCCCCCCCCTCCACACACACACCATGTCTCCAGCCTCAGTCATGGGAGGCTTGACTCCCACCAGAGCATTGATGCTGTCTTCCTTTGATACTCTTCCTCTGCAAGTCCCCAAGGCCAGCGACCCCTGCTCCTCCAGGCCTTTACTCACTTGTCCATCTCTCAGGGAGGCCTACCCATTAGATACCCCACTAAATATCCCATTTAGAATGTTAATTCCCAGTCCACATACCCTGTAACTCCCCATCCCCCTTTTCCTGCTTTGCTTTTTCTATAGTGCCTACTAGCTTCTCCCATACTACACAATTTACTTGTTGTTTTATGATGTGCCCCAAGTGCCTAGTCTGTGCCTTGGCATACAGTAGTGGGTTCTCAATAAATATTCATGCAATAAACGAACAAATAAAGTATTTCACGTATACGCAATCTCCAATGACGTGCAAGGAAACTACTGTAGCCAGAAAAAAAAAAAAACAACCGCACAAGACCTTCAAAGAATTCCTACATCTGGACCCGTGTACAACGCTTTCTATTGTTATACTGACCTTTGATAAAGGTGAGAAACTCTTCATGCTTCACTCGGTTCCTCTGGATGTCGATCTTCAGGGTAAGCAGCAAGGTGAATAAGAACTTGTGCTCCTCATACAATCCCCGGGCTGCATACTTGTAAACCTCATAAGTCATATGCTCAATGATATTAGCAATCCTCTTGCTTGTAATTGGGCTCTTGGCCGACCTGGAGGAGAGAACACTTAAACCCAGCTTACCCCACCGCCCTTTCCCATTGTCCATAAAAACAACTTCTTTAACGGCAAATACATAACTTTGGTGAGCCAGTTCCTTTGTACACAAGAATCAGCATCCTCAAGCGAAAATAACAAGCATTCTCTCAACATAAAATAACATAACAGAATCCTCAATGTTGCCTACATCGATTTTACCCGCAGGGTACTGTCACTCACAAAAAAAAAAAAAGTCTTGGGAATTTTCTTGTGTAACAGAAACACACAAAACCAAAGGGATCAATCAATGGATGAAGAGTTGATGGGCCTGTCTCTGAGCATAAAATGACAAATGAGAATGATTTGTTAACACCCTGGTAATTACACTACACTTAGATTAAAAAAAGAAAAAAAGACTCAGTAGCAAAAGGAAAAGAAGTTACAAATGCAATGTCATCATTCTAGCCCACAGATATAGAATTAGCTTGGCTTCCTGAGTGCAGACGTACCGGGCTAAGGAAAGGTCAAACAAGCCAAGAAACTGGCGGAGCGAAGTCTGATACATTTCATTAACCAAGCGCATCTCAGTGATGAGGAAGTACAGGATGCTGCCCCGTGTTGCCACTGAAAGACAGAGAGCAAGGTTGCTTGTGCTACGAGGGTGGAAAATAAATGATCTGTGCCCAGACCAGCCTAAACGCTAAATGAAAACAACAAGTTTTATTTTTATCAATGACTATCTACCAGCTCTGAGGGTCTCGAGCAATGCTCATTATATATATTTAACTCTTATTTATAAGCTCTGTGTAAGCACTCTGCTATTTGTGTTTATCACACAGCATTTTTCCATTTTAGAACCTCTTATGGATTTAGAACCCTTATGAATTTCACTATATTTTTTTATAGGTAGAAAAGGTAACTGATGGGATCGCAAACACTCTAACACGCAGCAAAGTGTGTACGCATTTTATGGACCTCATTCTTAAGCTCCATGAGGAAGCCTTGACTAAGCTTGGGGTCAGGTTGGCAAAACAAGGCATCATCGCAAAGATGATGCTTCTGACTCTCCAGCAGCAGACGATGCTGTTTTGATTATTTTTTTCAGAAAGAATGATAATTTTCTAAAGGGAACTGAGTTCTTTTAGCAGGCCCCCCTTGTAACCAATGAACAACACTGCTTTGCAAATTGCTGAGTAAGACTAAAGTACTCCCAGGAGACCAAGGAACTACCTTCCTAATACAAAGACTGCAAACAAAACACCGGCTCATTGTGACCAAATGATAAAGAATTAATGAGCAGCCCACAAACGCTGCACTAATTCCTTAAATTTCAAAACTGTAGTCAGACGTTCTTTAAAAGGTCTCCCTTTTTACTTTCCAATTTAAAAGTAAGTTCACAGGGACCTGAAAGAATTTGCTAACTAACATGGATTATCAGCACCTAGAGAATTTACACCATTAAAAAGTGTTTTCTCCCAGTCTTACTGTATATGTCCCAACACAACGTCACAAAACAGGAACGGCCACCCCACTTCACACAGCCCTTACTTCCTTCAGTTTCTCTGATTTTGGTTTGTTTCTCACTTCATTTTCCTGTGACATTTGTCTTTCATTACCAAACTCACCAGGTCTGTACTCCTCCCGGGCTGAGTTAATCTGAATTTCCGTCTCTGCCGAAATCTCGAGCTTCTGTGTCACCTCTTCCGCGGTCTTTTTTGTGTTGCTCAGCATGACGATGAGACTCTCGTCTTCCACCAGGGACCCCTGGGTACTCGTCAGCCGGTAAAGCAAATTATCTTCTAGCTCCTTCATCCTTCTTTTGTTTGCAGTTACATCTTCTAGGAGATGAGTTCTCTCTTTCTCCAATTCCTGTTAATTTGCATAAATATATTCTCTTCCTTAATTAACAACTATTGTTTGGCCATCCCTGACAAAGTTCACCTAGAGGACTGTTCTCAAGCTCCTGTAATGTAGTTATCATATGTGGCTGCAGGAACTTCATGAAAATAAGAGGGGAGCTAATGGAGGAAAGAACTGGTAGCAAACAATGTGAAACTTACTAAAAATACTATCAATATCCACCGTACCGTCTATTTATTTCCTAAAGTCAAATCACGTTACGTGACTTTTGTGATTATATTGGAGCTTGTTTGAAAAGTGAAATATATTGAAAATATATTGACATATATTTGAAAAGACACACACAGATCTCTCAGAATAGATTCATTGTCTTCCCTTAGTCCCTTACTGATAAGAGCTCTGTTGTTTGACTGTGATTATGTTCAACCTGCTAGTTGAAATAGTATCCAGTTCTCTGAAAAGCAAGGGTCCAAATGACAGGCAAACAACCTGTGCCACTGCTGCAGGTACATTTAAATGAAAAATGTTCTGGGCCTGAACAGGTGCTACTCTCTCCATGACAAGTAAAGTTTTACATCTTTCCTGAAGGATCTTTATAGATAGCTGGGGAGAGAATGGTTTAGAAAGATTATTGTCCATATTGGTTACTTCTTCTTCTTGGTGGTTTGGAGAGGGAGAGTCCGTGGAACAGAAGGAGAAAAAAGATGGGACCAGTGAGGATGGGGAAGCAGGGAACAGCCGTGACACAGAACCAGCCAAAGGCAGGGGCGCCTGGGTGGCTCAGTCGGTTAAGTGTCCGACTTCGGCTCAGTTCATGACGTCACATTTTGTGGGTTAGAGCCCCGCCTTGGGGTCTGTGCTGAACTCTTGCTCAGAGCCTGGAGCCTGCTTCAGATTCTGCATTTCCTTCCCTTTCTGCCCCTCCCCCACTCGCATTCTGTCTCACTCTGTCTCTCAAAAATACATAAATGTAATTTTTTTTAATTTAAAAAAAAAAAAAAAAGAACCAGCCAAAGGCAGCAGGAAGCCCAGAGGCAGGAAGACAACAGAGAGGATGAGCCTCTGGCACCAAGTCAAATTGTACACAAAAGTCAGAGTCATTTAATGAGAGGCTCTAATTCTGAAGCTAGTAAAAGAACCAAAAATGGAAAGGACAGTGAGGGGCAGAAGACATGAATAGACACTTTTCCAAAGAAGGCATCCACATGGCCAACAGACACATGAATAGATGCTCAACATCACTCATCATCAGGGAAACACAAATCAAAGCCACACTGAGATACCACCTCACACCGGTCAGAGTGGCTAAAATGAACAAATCAGGAGACTATAGATGCTGGCAAGGATGTGGAGAAATGGGAACCTTCTTGCACTGTTGGTGGGAATGCAAACTGGTGCAGCCGCTCTGGAATATAGTGTGGAGGTTCCTCAAGAAATTAAAAATAGATCTACCCTAGGACCCAGCAATAGCACTGCTAGGAATTTACCCAAGGGATACAGGAGTACTGATGCATAGGGGCACTTGTACCCCAATGTTTATAGCAGCACTCTCAACAATAGCCAGATTATGGAAAGAACCTAAATGTCCATCAACTGACGAATGGGTAAAGAAGATGAGGTTAATATATAGAATGGAATACTACTTGTCAATGAGAAAGAATGAAATCCTGCCTTTTACAGCAACATGGATGGAACTGGAAGGTATTATGCTAAGTGAAATTAGTCAGTCAGAGAAAGACAGATACCATATGCTTTCACTCACATGTGGATCCTGAGAAACTTAACAGAAGACCATGGGGAAAAGGAAGAGGGAAAAAATAGTCACAAACAGAGAGGGAGGGAGGCAAACCATAAGAGACTCTTAAATACAGAGAACAAACTGAGGGTTGATGGGGGGTGGGGGAGAGGGGAAAGTGGGTGATGGACATTGAGGAGGGCACTTGTTGGGATGAGCACTGAGTGTTGTACGGAAGCCAATTTGACAGTAAATTACATTAAAGGAAAAAGGACAGTGGGTAAATAGTATTTTAAAATTTGGACAGAAAGATATGCATTAGTCAGTTTGCTTGAAAAGCTTTCTAAATATAGTGCCCACTGACCGATGCTTAGACGCATTAATGAAGTAATATGAATTTAAGTGTGACACAATATGGGGAAACCAGGGTTCAACGCATGGTTAAAAGGCATGGTTGGGAGTTCCAGTTGTGCTCAGTGGAGCTACCTGGGCATGTGCTACCAAGCTCAGATTTCCACAGCAGCTTCAGCAGGGTAAATATTCGATTGGGTACTCCGGATATGGCTCAGCAGTTATTGTAGATTCTACTCCCCGCTGAGAGAACTAGAAATCTAAAGTTAAAAATAGTGATTGGGGTGGCTGAATGGCTCAGTCGGTTAAGCATCCAACTCTTGATTTAGGCTCAAGTCATGATCTTGCGGTTCACGGGTTTGAGCCCCGCACTGGGCTCTGTGCAGGCAGTATGCAGGCTGCTTGGGATTCTCTCTCTCCCTCTTTCTCTGCCCCTCCCCAACTCTTGCACACACTCTCTCTTTCAAACTCAATACACTTTTAAAAAGTAAAAAAATAATAAAGTTATGTGCAGCAGTGAATCATATGAAATCATACAAAATATAATGGGACTACTCATTAATTCCATGATTAATTGGGTGACTTCCCTTCGCTCTGGTCCAGTGCCCACACGAACATCATGGGGAGGGAGAAGCTACACGTGGCCCAAACTGCCATTGTGAAACCCTAGTGCAAGTCCTTTCCCTTTAGTGCTTAATTTATGTAATCATTTTTAGGATTTTCTTTTTGACTATGAGAAACATCGCATAACAATTCCACAAACTCTGTCTTGTGTTAAACACCATCGACACGCTGGTAACTGAGAGCTTCTTCCCAGCTCTTCATCATACGTGGTCTCGACATCTCCATGTGAATGTCGAAGAGATGTCCCCCCCACCCCAGCAACACTACCAAAAGGGAAGTCAGGGCTCTTTCCTGCATACCTGCTGCCCCCCAGCCTTCCCCATCCCAGCAGATGGCAGCCCCATTCTCCCAGCAGCTAAAATTTTGGAGGCCTCTGTCACTACGTCCCTTTCCTCAAACTCCACGTCCTGGTCATCAGCAAATCCTATCACCTCTACTTCAGAAACAGACCCCGAGGCTTATCGTTCCTCACCAACTCCACTGCTGACACCCTGGTGCATGTCTCTGTCATTTCTCCTTTAAATGACAGGACCCAAATAGGCCTCCCTGCCTCATCCCTACCGCCCGTTGTCTATTCCCAGCCTACCAGTCAGAACACTGCTCTGAAACATACCTCCTCTCCCCAAACCCTCTAATGACTAACCATGTCTCTCAGAGTAAAAGCTAAGACCTCACCACAGCCTGTGAGGCTCCTTCTTCATTTTGCGCCAGCCACATCCAGTAAGCCCTAAATCAGCAATAAGCCAGAGCAGGGCCCGGGAATCTAACCTACCTCCAGGTGATGCAGGGCTGCTATTCCTGTCTGTTCAGGGCACCACACTTGGAGACCCACTGCCTTAAACACATAATGTACTCTCCTACCTCAGGGCCTTTGCACTGGCTGTTGCTGTATCAGGCCCATCCTACCAGGTAACTTACTCCCTCCTCCCCTTCAACTTCTCCTTAAATGTCACCTTCTCAGTGGAACCTACTTTGACCACCCTGTTTAAAATCATAGCCCACTATCTGATTTCCTAGCTCTCCCTCTTACCCCACTCTGTGTTTTTAAATAGCATTTACCACTTTCTAACATAACATATAAATCACTCATTAGTTAGTCTCCAAGGATTTTTTTGGTTCATTAATACATTCCCTCAACTCTTGGAACGATGCCTGGTACACAGTAGGCTCTCAATATTTTGGAACAAATGACTAAATTCTATACCCTGTTTCAGACGGAAACAAAGAGTGAACAAGAAAATCCAGGCATATCTTGGTGCCAGAAATAGAAATGTGAAAATTCTCACCCTGTGACTGAAAACCACAGATTTAAAACAAAGGCTCTAGTAACTAAACTGCATGAAGACAAAGGGCAAAGGCCACCGGCCACTGCTTCATGTTCTGGCCAATCCATCACCACTGATTGAGCAGCTATGGCGTGTAGAACTGTACCAGGCCCTGAGCACAGCGAGTCGGGTCCAGGGACATTCCAGCAAAGGAAAATTCCCTTGCTAAGCAAGAAAAAGCTCGGAACCTGCATCACTTTCTTAATTTGGGGGGGATGTAGCAATTCCAGTAAAACCTGCCTTTGTCACTTTTGTTTCCTTTTATTCAGTTACGTTTTTTAAAAAAGCTTCCTTAGTGGTTATTTCAACTCATTGATGCACTACATAAGAATCTCAAATTTGAAAAAATGTAAAAATTAGTACAGAAAGTGACATTTCATGGCATCTACAAAATTCCTTTCCATAAGCAGCTATAACAAAAGAACTCACACTACCATTACACTAAGAAAGAAAGTAGGGGCACCTGGGGGGCTGGGTTGGTTCAGCATCCCATTCTGGATTTCAGCTCAGGTCATGATCCCAGGGTCATGGGATCAAGCCCTGTGTTGGGCTCCGTGCTGAGAATGAAGCCTGCTTGAGATTCTCTCTCTCCCTCTGCTCCTCTCCCCATCTCGCGCTCTCTCTCCCTCTAGAAAGAAAGAAAGAAAGAAGAAACGAGGGAGGGAGGGAGGGAGGGAAGGAAGGAAGGAAGGAAGGAAGGAAGGAAGGAAGGAAGGAAGGAAGGAAAGGTAGCTAAAGGGAAAAATTCAAATATTTTTTATTCCCACATTTTGCACACTATCATGATCATTCCTGAGTTCCTAAAGGTGAGCGTTATAAAAATCCTCACCTGAAATAAAGAAGATGTGGTTTCTATATACAATGGAATACTACTTGGCAATGAGAAAGAATGAAATCTTGCCATTTGCAACAACGTGGATGGAACTGGAGGGTATTATGTCGAGTGAAATAAGTCAGTCAGAGAAAAACAGATATCATATGTTTTCACTCATATGTGGATCTTGAGAAACTTAACAGAAGACCATGGGGGACAGGAAGGGGAAAACATAGTTTCAAACAGAGAGGGAGGGAGGCAAACCATAAGAGACTCTTAAATACAGAGAACAAACTGAGGGGGCATGGTGGGATGGGGGAGAGGGGGAAATGGGTGATGGGCATTGAGGAGGGCACCTGATGGATTGAGCACTGGGTGTTATATGGAAGCCATATATATATATATATATATATATATATATATATACACACACACACACACACACACACATATATAAAATAAATGAAATAAAATAAAAATTAAAAATAAAATAAAAAATGACAGCCACTTAATTTGACATAGTAACTGTCAAATGGTTCATGTCAATGTCACATGCTAGCTTTTATCTAGCATTAAGCTGAAATAAATCTGGACATTAAAAAAAGAAAACCTCCTCACCTGAAGAAGGCAGATAAGGGAGGAATGTAAAGCCATGGGAAGAACGATGGTTTGACAACAGGAAGACATAGGTTTGAATCACAGCTCCCAGGATCTAACAGCTGCCTGACACTGGCCATGTTATGTAACGCTATGAGCCTCGGTTTCCTCATCTGTGAGATGGATGTAAAAACAGCTCAGAGAGTGAGTATGAGGATGTAAGTAGGAAAGCAGCTACAACAGTAACTGAATCATGATAGCTGCTCAAAAGATGTCTCTCCTCTCTTATCCCCTCCCTTGATTCATTCCAAGCATGGATTTTTGGAAGCATTATAATACTTATTTGGGAAATAAGCAGTTTGAAAAATAAAATTATAGGTTGGCACAAAATAAATCATACTTTAGAATTTCACACATCATTACAAAAGCATAATAAAGTGGCTGAAAAAGGGATAAAAGGGATAAAAACTTTCTAATCTTGTACTTATGCTAAGGATGCATGTTTTCATGTCTGCTGGGAACAGACAGAGCATGGGGCTGTCAAATCCATAAACCGCACCCTGTCTTATCAGTTCTTCCAACATAATATGTTTTCTTCCTCCATCCATTTCTTCCATTTGCATAGCCACTGCCCTGGTTTAGGCTTTAATTATTCCTCATGGACTACTCTCCATAATTGGTCTCCTTGCTCACCCTCTTCTCTGCCATCACCCCCTTTCCTGCTCCTTCCCTCAGCTGTTTTGAAAGGTCCAAAATTCTCAACACAGTTTGCAAGACTTATTACAACCTACATTTCCACTCCCATCTCCACTTGAGAGCTATGGAATCAGTACTAAAAGCCCCCATGTTGCTTATGAAAGCCATTATTCACAAGAGCGACAGTTACTATAATGTGGACAAAGGGGCAAATTATTCAATTCCTGATTTTAAAAAATAGCAAGTTAAAGCTTGAACATTATTGAGATGGTTGTGGTCAATTCAATATCATTGTCAACACCAATCACTTTGTCATTTAAAGTAACCACCTACATTCCCAAAGAATTACAATGAGGCTAAGAAGTACACTTCCCCCCAAAGATTAAAACTGACAAAATAATATACCCTAAAGTAAATAGTAGAATTTAAAGCAATTTGGATTTTTTGTTGTTGTTTTCTGTTTCTTTTTTTTTTTTTTTAATATGATTTATTGTCAAACTGGCTAACATACAGTGTAAAGTGTGCTCTTGGTTTTGGGGGTAGATTCCCAGGGTTCATCGCTTCCATACGACACCCAGTGCTCATCCCAACAAGTGCCCCTCTTAATGCCCATCACCCACTTTCCCCTCTCCCCCACTCCCCCATCCACCCTCAGTTTGTTCTCTGTATTTAAGAGTCTCTTATGGTTTGCCTCCCTCCCTTTCTGTTTGTAACTATTTTTCCCCCTTTCCTTCCCCCGTGGTCTTCTGTCAACTTTCTCAAGATCCACATATGATATCTTTCTCTGACTTATTTCACTTAGCATAATACCTTCCAGTTCCATCCACGTTGCTGCAAATGGCACGATTTCATTCTTTCTCAATGCAATTTGGAATTATGAAAGCAACCTGTCATGCATCAAATAGTAGGTAAATGACCAAACACTACAATGGGACAATAGTTATGGAAAAGATAAAGTTATCTCTGAAGGAAAGTAGAACAATTTATTCAAGATTTTATTTTTCATTTATTTTTAAAAATTTTTTAATGTTTATTTGTTTTTAAGAGAGAGACAGAGTGTGAGTTGGGGAAGGACAGAGAGAGAAGGAGACACAGAATCTGAAGCAGGCTCCAGGCTCTGACCTGTCAGCACAGAGCCCAATGTGGGGCTTGAACTCATGAACCGTGAGGTCATGACCTGAGCCGAGGTCGGATGCTTAACCTAATGGACTGAACCACCCAGGCATCCCTCATTCAAGCTTTTAAAATGGAAAACCTCTTTGGGGATAAGGGTTTAGGTATAGTTTCATTTGTATGGCTGATATAGACATAGTTCTGTTGAACCATAACTTAGATCCCCCAATATATAATAAGATATAATATATAATAATAAGAAGCAAAATATAAAGATAACAAATATAAGAATAAGAAGCAAAATTAATCAAAATCATTTTGTCTATAAGCATTTTTCCCACCAAAGGGATTATTTCAACACACACACACATACACACACACACACAGAGGTAGACATTTGTGCTATGTATTCTATATACTAAGGCTGTTGTGTAAATGTTTTACATAAACTGTGATAATAAGGGGCACCTAGCTGGCTCAGTAGGTTAAGTGTCTGAATTCAGCTCAGGTCATAGCTGAGTTCAAGCCCTGCATCAGGCTCTCTGCTGTCAGTGTGGAGCCTGTTTCAGATCCTCTGTCTTCCTCTCTCTGCCCTGCCCCTGCTCATGTGTGTGCTCTCTCTCTCTCTCTAAAATAAATAAACATTAAAAGAAATTAACCTGTGGGGCGCCTGGGTGGCTCAGTCGGTTGAGCGTCCGACTTCGGCCCAGGTCATGATCTCACAGCTTTGTGAGTTCGAGCCCCGCGTCGGGTTCTGTGCTGACGGCTAGGAGCCTGGAGCCTGCTTTGGATTCTGTGTCTCCCTCTCTCTCCCTGCCCCTAACCCACTCACATTCTGTCTCTGTCTCTCTCAAAAATAAATAAACATTAAAAAAAATTTTAAAACAATTAATACAGGATGTATTTTTTTAAAAAAATTAACCTGTGATAATAAGAAAAGCATCCACAAAGTGAGTAAGAAAGTACAGTAGTGATTCAGGATGATTTCATGAAACATACTATCTATTAATTAAATGATCAAAAATTAAGTGGCTCAACAAAGATGCAAATGAAAACTAAAATTATTTGTGTACATAAACTGCATCTGTAACCACGGTTTTGAAATCAGTGAAAGGAAACAGATGATGGCCCTCGAGAGCCCTCCTTTCTAATGGATCACCCAGGCTTTCATTCCCAAAGGTTCCATCTCTTCTGCACCTTACACTGGGGGTTACAGTAGAAAGATTAAGCAAGAGAACTCAGATTTATTGTTCTCCATACCAGTGAGCTGATGATAACGACGTCTGTTTAGGGCTTCGTTACATTATTTCTCCTCTCGGTTCCACTGAGTTTGAGTGATTCTTCCACCTCCGAAGGAAATCAAGTGCTGGACCTGCTTGTTCACCTAGGATTCTGAACAAGGTGAGCCCTGAAGCCCTGTGTTGTATGGCCAGTAAATGCTGTTAATCTATGTTAGTATTTTTCTCCTAATAGTATACAGTTCTCTTTCAGTTTCTGTCTTGTTCTCTGGGGGCAAGGTGAGAGTGAATCCAAGGAAGTTGTTGTTGTTGCTGCTGGTTTATTATTATTATTATCATCATCATCATCATTATTTTAACGTTTATTCACTTTTTGAGAGACAGAGACAGCGTGTGAGCAGGGCAGGCGGCAGAGAGAGAGAGAGACACAGAACCTGAAGCAGGTCCCAGGCTCCGAGCTGTCAGCACAGAGCCTGACGCAGGGCTTGAACCCACGAACTATGAGATCATGACCTGGCGCTGAAGTCAGACGCTTAACCGACTGAGCCACCCAGGCACCCCTCCCTTCATTTCTGAAGCAAACAAACCCGAGGCTCCAGCAGGCTGTCCGGCCGAGCACTCACAAGACCAGATCCCACTACCTGTATCTCCAAGACACTGGACAGCTGGTGGGTTTATGGATTCAAAGAATCCCTGGTATCATAAGGTACTGTCCCAAGCCACCTTCCACAAGAAGAATCGACAGACCAGTGAAGGTTTACGTTACTGTGACTGTAGAGAATCACCCTTCATTTCAGCTCCATGCGTAAAGGAAGATGCTTTCTAACACCAACTTCTTTTTCTTTAATGTCTATTTATTATTTAGAGAGAGAGAGAGCACACAGGGGAGAGGCGGAGAGAGAGAGGGGGAGAGAGAGAATCGCAAGCAGGTTTTGCACAGCCAGCGCAGAGCCCAACGCGGGGCTTCAGCTCATGAACCTGAGCCAAAATCGAGACCCCGACGTTTAACTGACTGAGCCACCCCAGCGCCCCCTCCCCACCCTGGCCAACACCAACTTCTTACTGCTGGGGTCTTCCTGGCTTCTGATAGCCCCCCTTGGCTCTATAACATTTTATATTGGTATCGTGTATATAATAATTACCTAAGAGGTGATCATGTTTAGAAAGACTGCCTTGTCACTGAGGTCAAAGGAACAATTCAGACTTAAAAACACTTTTTGAATCTGTTGGCTCTTTTCAAATGAGTTACTCAATTTCAAGAAATGCCCCGAAGGATCCAGATATCAACTCAGACCCACTTGCCACCACCCAGGCTGAGAAGATTCGGCGATGTGAGCTGACGCAGGAATGCGGTGAGAGGACTAGATGCTACAAAAGAAACGGCTGCTTGCAAGAAGTGCAATTCATCAAAATTCATCAAAAATTAAATGAATTAAAATTCATCAAAATTAAGCCCACCAGCTCACTTCTTGCATGAGACCTTGCATTAGAGGAAAGAAAATACAGGTTAGGGTGCCTGGGTGGCTCCGTCTTAAGCATCTGACTTCGGTTCAGGTCATGATCTCACAGTTCGTGAGTTCGAGTCCTGTATCAGGTAAGCTTGAGCTTGGCTTCGGGTGAGCATGAGCTCGACCTTAGGTAAACACGAGCCCTGCTTTGGGTGAGTCCTCCTGCTCTCTCTCTCTCTCTCTCTCTCTCCCTCCCTCCCTCCCTTTCTCTCCCTGCCCCTCATTCACTTGAGCTCTCTCTCAAAAAAAAAAAAACAAAAAACGGTTACATGTTCTATAATAATGTGGTTCAGCATAAGGGACCCTCTAATATTATAAGAGTAAGAGTCACATTCCTATGGCCATACTTTTTCTAAGAATTATCTACTGTGAGGCTGGAATGGATTCTCATCAGGAGACAACAGTAAAGGAGTAATTTTCTCAAGATACTCAAGATACCTTTCCAGGAGGTAAGAAAAAGCCCAGCTTGGGATCCATATTGGATTTTCAAGGCTGTTCACATCTTCAAAGGAGTTGGGGTGGCTGGGTGGCTCGGTTAAGCATCTGGCTTCAGCTCACATAGTGATCTCAAGGTTTGTGAGTTCGAGTCCTGTGTCAGGCTCTGCACAACAGAGAGCCCGCTCCCCTCGGGATTCTCTGCCCCTCCCCCATTTATGCTCTCTCTCTCTCTCTCTGTCTCTCTCTCTCTCTGTCTCTCTCTCTCTCTCGTGTGCTCTCTCTCTCAAAAATAAATAAAAACATTTAAATAAAACTTTTAAAAGCAAAGTCTTCAAAGGAGTTTAAAGTGTTCCTCACTTCATCTCAAACTTCTATTGTAACAATTATGGCTCCGGAGCTGTTTCGTTGCAAACAAAATCTGTCAGGCCAAATTATTTCTTCCAAAGAGACTATATTCATCTCAGCTGAATGTGAGAAAACCAAAGACGAGTACATTATTCAAACTGCCATCAGGGCCCCTTATCTCCTTGAAGCCAACGCCACAGGTGACAGCAGCCTAAGATATGGTGAACGGATGCTGCCCCAGAGACTGTCGGGGTTCCCTGCTCAACACCACAAGCTGTTGATCAGGAATCCCAGTCCTTCCTCAAGTAACGGTATGGCAGCACTAAGCTTCCCAACCGCCTCTACTGAGGCTCCAAAAATAGGCAAGCACGTAGTCTGAAGGCTGCCATTACTTCGAGAGACTTAAGTCTGTGGTCAGAACTCTGGCATCAGTTCCTGCCATACAGAGGTTACTAACCACACGAATCTCCAAAGTCAGATTGAACCTTCCAACCATATGACTCTAAGCAACTTCCAACCATATGACTCTATGATTTATGCGCTATGCACTAAAAAATAAAAAGAAAGTATTTTTAAAAGAAAAAGAAAAGAAAAGAAAAGAAAAGAAAAGAAAAGAAAAGGGTAGGAGGATGGACATAAAAAAGAAAGAGATCAACATACAGGACTCAGAAGACCAAGCATGAAACATACAAAAAAAAAATAATAATAATCAAAATAATGTGAAGGACAGATTCCAAAGATTTTGCCAATAATTTTAACCTAAATAAGCCATTAGGTCGGTGTAGAAGGCGCTATAAAGTAAACTAGACTCCTCATTGCTAATGAACCCAGGAGAAAATCAACAGCAACTTTGAGAGTTCATACGGTTTTACTAAAGCAGTCCTATTGAAACCCTCTAGATTCTTGTAAGATTCACATGCTCCCTAGAGAAAATACTGACTCAAAACAAAGAAGTTTACCAATTAGTGGCCATTTTTTGTTCCTCGTGAAGTTATTCCGCAAAACAGAGGTAGAGAAAACAGATACGGAGTTATACTAGCAGAGCATAACTAAGCCAGCAGCCTCCAAAAGGCACTCCGTGAAGCTCTGAGGCCCCAGATGTGTGTCATGTCAGATCACACACAGAGCTCTCTTAGGTAACAAATGAGACTTGAGAATGTGGTGTGTGATCTGGTACAAAGGTTTAATTTCAGATTCCAAAAGCATAATCATGAATCAAATGAAAGCAAAACCTCACTGTATCCTGGAAACCTAAAAGTGAACAGGTGAGTAGAACTCACAGTAGAGCAAACTTCAGAAAAATAAAGCAAAATAAGACCAGAATAATGATGCCGAGTCTGAGGCTGACAGCCTCATAGTTACATCATTAGTCTACACAAAATCAATTGATTAATGTGATTTATGAGACAGAGAAAACATATGGGCTAATCGATTAGTAATTACCTAAGATACTTGGAAATTAATAAAGGGAAGAACATAGGAATAAAAAGGGGGGACTCAATCCTACTACAACTCTTATCATGCTATTCTCACCAATGAAAGAATCACAACACAATGCAGAAAAGGAGATGGTCACGCTTCACTCACCTGTTTCTCTGTGAGGATGACTCTCCCCAGTAACTGATCTTCCAGACCTTTCATGGTGACAGTGAAGTCGATGATAGAGGTCCGAGCACTTATTTCAGGGGTGTAGGCTGGACTGGGCAGTTTGGTGGTAATGTAGAGTCTGAAGCCATCCATCACATCTACCTCCTTGTCACCAACTTTCACCTTTATTATAAAAATAAAGTTCGGGGCACCTGGGTGGCTCATCTGGCTAAGCATTCGACTCTTGCTTTCAGACCCGGTCATGAACTCCCGGTTTGTGAGTTCAAGCCCCGCCCGCATCGGGCTCTGTGCTGACATTGCCAGGCCTGCTTGGAATTCTCTCTCTCCTTCTCTCTCTGCTCCTCCCCTGATCACTCACTCTCTCTCTCTCTTTCTCTCAAAATAAATAAAGAAATAAACTTAAAAAATAATAAATAAACTTAAAAAAATAATAAATAAATAAATAAATAAATAAATAAAAGTAGTAAAACAAATGCACCTTACCGTGTCCTTTTTTTGCACAGGATCAAGCATTGCTTTAAACAATTATGTAACTAGAGGTATTTGTAAACCGAAAAAGAAGAGGTCATTGGGCATTCACAGGACTTCAAACCACTAGGATGAAAGGGAAGAAGGAGGGAAGAAGGAGGAAGGGAAGGAGGAGGGAAGAAGGAGGGAGGGAGTTCAATGTGCACCAATATATATCATAAATGTAGAATTTTGCACCAAAAGTGGTGTGATCGTACCACAGAAGTGAGATGGATTCTTTACCCAAAATTTGGTTCAGAGGTCAAGACTGATGACATCACACATGCACCAAAAGGGAATGAAAAGGTTTATTGCTCACGTATGGAGATTTGGGGGAAGATGAAGGTAGGCTCCCAAACAGGTCCCAAAAATTGATTGAGAGAGTAGGAAAAAACAGCTGGTGGCTAGGGCGTAGGGGTAGGATGAGAGTCCCCACACAGGGCATGAACAGAGGACTGCATGGCTTGAATGTCCCACCACTGCCAAAGGAGAGAACCCCAGGTTTTCTTATCAGCTTGCCCAGATTTGGGACACAAAGGTGAGGGGCATGGTGGGTTTTGAAACATGTCCACAGTCAACCATCAAAATGGAGTCAGATTCTGTCACACGAGTGAAGTAGATATCTCTAAAAGGACTGCTTTTGAACACTTTAATCCCAACTCAGGAAGTGGAGAGGAGAAAAGCAAATGCCTCTTGCACTGACTCAAATTTGAATTCCTGCCTATTGAGAAAATTCCATCTATGTCACATTTACCTGGCCTCATGGTTATGGCTCTACACATCATTATCAATAGGTCTAACTGACCTTAAAGGTAGACCCAGTCTTAATGAAGTTTCTCTCCAAAACATTATCCAGTGCTGGGTCTAGTTCCTCTCCAACATCTTCAATGAGCAAGGGCCTTCCAAGAGAAAGACTGTCCTCCAGGTGGTTTCTGAAGTACTTGTGATTTAGAGATGTGATCTAGGAACAGGATCCAAGAGTTGCTTTCACAGTATCATGATGCAAGGTGCAGAGATGACAAATACTAAATGGTGCTCCAGCAGTCTATTGCAGAGATTTTTAGAAATCCTCATCTGGAACCCATTCTTGGTGAAATTATACAGAAAGCTTAAACCATTTCCATCCTTTTCCTTAGCAAACTGTTCTTCCCCCGTGCAACCTGTATTCTCACTACCACCACCAATTTGGTGATAAATAATAATGGAAAAATCAGGATGTGTCCTTGTAAAGTGCTGTATACTCAGTGTGATAGAACTCCACCCTGCTCTGTTCATCACGGAGAGTTTTAGGCTCTAATAGAAGAGAGTCTGCAACCTTTCAAAGATGGCATTAGTAGAGATCAACACAAATGTAAATACAATTTTTAGAAAAGATCTTAATATCAGATTTTAGGCTTGCATCTGTTATTGCTCTATTAGGATTACAACTCTACTATTTTCAAATATTTCTTTATTCTCGGACTCCTGCTCATCAGAGACAATAAAACTTGACCAGTAACATAAATATACTTGAACTCAAATTACCTGGAGTTCATTCCGGCTTTCTTTATTTTTAATCCAGATCTTCCCTTGAGTCTGTGGATCAATTAACAAAGGATAGCGAGATGCCTTTGTGACAATAATTCCATTTTGAATGGATAGGTCATCATTTGGCAGACCTTGGAGGTTCCATTCACTAATAGTAGGGGCATCAATCAACATCTCATTGAGATTTAGATTGTCTCCAAATGGGATTTCCCGGACTTTCATTTCCTTCTGCCAGTCATTTAGCAGCAGATTGCGAAACTCTTGGTTAAATGGACCAGAATAAGATAGAAAAGCTGTAGCCAACAATACATCCCCTAAAACGGAAAACAAAACACTACTGAAGTATTTTATAATCAGCCTTGTAATTGTGCAGAATATTAACATTTATTTTTGAGAGAGAGAGAGAGAGAGAGAGAAAGAGAGAGAGGGAGAAGGCGCACACCAGTGGGGGAGGGGCAGAGGGAGGAGTCACAGAACCCGAGGCAGGCTCCAGTCTCCAAGCTGTCAGCACAGAGCCTGACCAGGGGCTAAACCTCACAACCGCAAGATCAAGACTTGAGCCAAAGTTGGACGCTTAACCGACTGAGCCACCCAGGCACTCCAAAGGCAAACATTCTTTTAAACTAACTTCCAGAAACCAAACTGTAACTATGTTGCTGTGCCTTGGTGAATAAGAAGTAGGTTGGTTTCTTGTTAAACAGGGTCCAAATGGTCAAGTGATACCTGCTAGTGTCAAGCACTAGATTATTTCGACTCTTGTTGGATGTAAGAGTATGACCTTGGAGTCTAAGAGATACACAACTTCAGAAGACAGAGCCTCCATTCAAAGTGACCTTGATCAGTATGACCATTCGCTCATAAGGGAATTGAAAAACGACCTGATAAGATGTTGAAGGTCATTAATACATCTACTCAGGGTTGCATAGATGCCAGACCGATATTCATCCTTCTGAAATATCTGGACACAAACACACACACACACACACACACACACACACACACACACACACAGGAATTTGAAGTACTAGAATGTTGGTTTGTATTCTGATAAAAGTTCCACTTTGCTAACTCCCTACCGTGGTCAACATATAATCTGATCAGTAAAGGAACTTGCATACATACCTACAAGTCTTTTTGTTTGTGCAGCAAACTCTTTACTTTGTTCCGTCCACCTTTCCTTTTCTCCTGCCAAGCCACCAATCAGTGTGGAGGCGGTCTGCATCTTATGTCTGCACCTCTCGGCATCTTCGAGCAAGGTCTAAAAAGGGCCATAATCAGAAGGAAATTTATGTTCAGAAAAATACAGCCTCTGGCTCAAAAATATGATTTTAAACCATTATATATTATCTGCCCTTCTGAGACCCGGGAGCCATTTATTTCCTAGGAAGCATAAGATTCAGTGCCTTTGTGCCTGTGTCAGCCAGAGACTGTCTCTTATAAACCTTCATGTAGGGTCCCAAGCCAACGGGTCAGACTCTCCCCACGTGTTAATAACTAAGAGATAATAGAGATCTGCATCATTTATGACTTCCCTATAAGAATAGAAATAAAATACAAGCATACTTACTAATATCATAAAGCACAAAGAAAAGTAAAAAAAAAAATACATATCTCTGCTTGAAAATCAGGAATACTTCTCATGTTAAAATTCTAGCACCATTATTGCCTTATCTAACTCCACATCTCCTTTTTCTTTAGCTGAAACTTTAGATTATCCCCAGACTGTGGTGTTTTGAGGCTCGCTCACAAATCCCAGTGACACCTGGCTCGGCCAGTCCCTCCCTGGTGCTCTGCATGGCAATAAAAGACTTGAGCCAGACTTCCACATGCTGTGGCCACTCAGTGCTCGGTTCTTAGAAACAAATGGGCCTCTCTCGGAGACAACTGCTAATTCTACTTATAAAAACTTATATGTATGAAGTAACAGTGGAAGAGTTAAAGATTTAGCTACAGGACCAGTCACTGAAGTTCATTTAAAACATATGTATACGTTACACATAATATAGTATATACTTATATGTTATATATGCTAAATGTCTAATAAAATAGAGCATTATTTAAATAAATTTTGGTGTGCCAGTGAATAAAAATACTCTGAAGCCATTAAAAATTATCTTGTGAAAATTTTTATAACTAAGAAAGACATTCATGATATATGACCATGTTAAAAATTCAACTTATAAAGCAGTTATGTGTTGAATTATATTTTTAAATGTTATATTTTACACATATTTTTAAAACATATGCAAATCAAGGAATATGTTCAGACAGCAAATACTTTGCTCTTTATCTAAAATGAACTTTTAGAGTTCATTTCCAGGATTACCTATGTGTATTTTCCGCAAGGAACACCAGTTGCTTTTGTAATAACAACCCAATACAGTGTTTTCCAAAAGCAAGATATTTATTCTAGTTTGTTCTCTGGGATTCTAGTCTGCTCTAGTCCTTTCCCCCTAGAGTTAATGCAGAAAACCTAAAACCCAGCTGGGGTGCACCCCCACGTCTATATGGCCCATATTTGTTTGTTTCTCCCCAAGAAGAAAGATATCAGCTGGGAAGTATGACATTGCATCACTTATTTCTGCCTCCCTTTGAAACAAACTTTTCATGTAAAAGCTATTTTTAAGATTAGGTTGTCTTGGGGCACCTGGGTGGCTCAGTTGGTTAAGCGTCAGACTCTTGATTTTGGCTCAGGTCATGATCTCGCGGTTCGAGAGTTCAAGTCCCAGGCTGGGCTCTGCGCTAACAGTGCAGATCCCGCCTGAGATTCTCTTTCTCCTTCCCTCTCTGCCCCTTCCCTGCTTGTACTCTCTCTGTCTGTCTCAAAATAAATAAACTTTAAAAAAAAAAAAAAGATCAGGTTGTCTTCCTGAATTTCATCATCCCAACTCCCAATTGGCCAAATAAGAAAGTGGCCAGGGCCCTCCTCTCTGGCTTTTTTTTTCTGGGACCCCACACTCCTTTAGGGGATGAGGGTACAGGGAAGAGAGAGGAGCAGATTCATGAGAGTTAAAGCAGCTCCCCCCCGCACCCCCGAGCTTGGCGGGGGCAGGGAGCAGAATCCCCTGGGTTCTTTGGGCAGTGTCCCAGCCCACTGTCTGTTAGTACTCCCAGAGAGTGACTAGCTGTCCAGAGGGCCTAGGGCAATGGGTCCCCCAAAAGGCACTGCCCTGTGCAGAGAGGAGCAGGGCACACACTTCTTCAGGGGACACACAGGCCTGAGTCGTGAGCTTATCCATGTGACCATGATGAACTGTGGGCTTGGGTGCCCTGCCCCTCCCTGCCTTCCATAAGCCTGTGAGCCTCCTGGACTCTCAAGGAGCCCTATGCAGGAGAAAGGAGCCACAAAATGACTAACGGTCAGATTCACCAGCATGTGGGAGGTAGATACGCTCACAGCCAGATTTTGTGTTTTTTTAATTTAAAAGCTTGACATTTGTTGAAACAAGTTTTCAAGTCAGAGCCATACCTCTACGGGAGCAGGTCTTGTAGGGTCCTAACAGCAGATGCTCAAAACCAAAAAAGCATATTGAATGAATTAATGCAAAAATGTTACAACTGAAACATAATAAGATGAGGCGTAAAATATTTTTAGTGTATTCAGTAGCATCTCCCAGCATAGGTGAGGGTCCAACATGGTAGAAATGAGTATGCCTTCCCCATAGTTTCTGAAGTAGGCGCTTTCAAATTGTGATGCTAATTGTCTCCTTATATTATGATAAGTGAATCTCATAGAGCATAATTAACAAACCCAAATAGGTTACATAATTACTTCTCTAAAATTTCTACAAAGCTCTTATTTTGCTTTCCGGCGATTTATCTTTAAGCAAAAGTATCACTCGTTCTGCATATAGTGAAACTGAAGTGTTTATCGAAGTTCCCTTGCTGGGACTCCCATAAGAGAATGGACTACCAGAGCAGGAATCTCAATCCTGACAAGAGAGGACTGAGAAGGGGCAGGAGGAAACTCCAGAAAATCATCAAGGAAAGAACAGAGTGAATCTACCTCTTATTTAACAAATGCTGGATTTATCAGAGGCAGATACAGATTTTATGGGACCAGAAGCTTATATAATCTGGGGGGGGGGGGGGGGGGGCGGTCCACTTTAACAAAATTATTAGAGGGACACCTGGGTGGCTCAGTGGACTAAGTGTCCAACTCTTGGTTTGGGTTCAGGTCATGATCTCACAGATTGTGTGTCCGGGCCCCACATCAGGCCCTTTGCCGACAGCATGGAGCCTGCCTGGGAATATTTGTCTCCCTCTCTCTCTGCCCCTCCCCTGCTTGCTCTATCTCTGTCTCAAATAAACTTAAAAATTTTTTTTAAAAAGAAGACAATTAGAGATTTTTTTACAAATACAAAACAGCCAAGTGAACACGTATTTAGACTGAGAGGGAAAAAAATCACTACAAAGTCCTGGTGACTTAGAAACTCTGGTGCCTTTCCTCTGAAATTTCTAGGCATTTTCTCTATGCTTATACACAAATGCTTGCCAGTCATAACCCGGTTTCCCTTCCCCTAAAACACTACAAATCCCAGGAACCCCAGCTCCTAGAAGCCTGGACAAGTGAGGAGCTCTGTAGCATAAGCTACGCTAGGTCTGCATTAACGCTGCCTGCATTTCCAGCCGCAAAGAGTCCCCAGTGGAACTGGAATTAGTATAAGTAAGATAAAGAAGTTGTTAATGCCTAGTGGCTCAGAAATGTATGAACCCAGATTCTGAAAGGTCCTCCAGCTGCAAAGTATGCACGGGCTGAGAAGACGGTAGATGGCCATCAGGAAGCAGCCATGTGGTCAGCCACGTAGGTCCAGCAGAGAGGCCTGGAGTGGACACCAGAAGGCCAAGGTCTAGTCCAGACTGTCCAGCCCAAGACCCGGAGCCAGCCTCTGGACCTCAGTTCCTATCTCCAAAGTGAGAATTAAAATGTCCACCTTGCATCCCTTGCAAAATTGTTTCAAAGGTTAAATGAGATGAAGTGGGAGGTCAGGATTTGAAAACCGTAACAGGAAGTGCCTCATGAGGTGCTGTGCCATTGCCATCAGTAAGGAGACTCAGAATGTTTATGTTCCAGAACCTACTCCTATCTTGGCTGACCATCCTGACCTCTCACCAAGGTCCCTGGCGTGTGTTAGGAACAAACTCCAGGGCTTAGTGAGGGATTATATGTTGTATATGTATCGTGTCCACGCAAAATCAATCCCTTCTGGGAACCAAACCCTTGGAGAGAGAAGGCAGCAAAGGAACACAGGGTTTACAAGAGCCACGTTGGTGTACGAAGGTCCCTCCCAGGCCACAGGACAGTTACCTGCTTTTCAGTCATGGCCTGCTCATACTCGGCCTGCACCACGTCGAGCTCTGCTTGCTTCTCGTCCAGCTCGGCCTGGGCCTTCTGCAGATCCTGCATGGCCAAGACGTAGCGATTCTCCTGCACCACCAAGTTGGCCTGCACAGGACACATCAAGGTGAAGGATGCGCAGCAAACCAAGCCGCCAGCATCTCAGAGTCGGAGAACTCGGCGGTGCTCTTATCTCTTCTCTGTTCTACCCCTAGAGTCTTCTCAAGCTGCATTCAGTCAAGATCAAACCTTAATGTGGACTTGATATAAATGTTTCTAAGCAGAAAATTATAATTCACTAGAAGTCAGAGAATTTGGAAGTGTCAGATAGTAAATATTTTAGACATTTTGGGTAAGAGGCAAAATCAAGGCTATTGTTCAGGCACTTATTTCAAAGCCATGTAAAAATGCAAAAATTCTGGACATCTGTGTGGCTCAGTCAGTGAAGCGTCCGCCTCTTGGTTTTGGCTCAGGTCATGATCTCATGGCTTCGTGAGTTTGAGTCGTGCGTTGGGCTCTGTGCTGGCAGCGCACAGCCTGCTTCGGAATCAATCTCTCTCTCTCTCTCTCTCTCTCTCTCTCTCTCTCTCTCTGCCCTTCCCCCACTAATGCTATCTCTGTCTCTGTCAAAACAGATAAACTTAAAAAAGAAAAAGAAAAAAATGTAAAAATTCTCCTTATTTCACAAGCCATACAAATACAGGTTTGGGCTAGATTTGGCCTGTGGGCCAGAGTTTGCCAGTCCTGAGATGAGAGCATTGCAATATTTAATGCATATAGGTATCTTATAGCACATTGTAATATTAAGAACTGTAGAGAAAGAAAAACCAGAATATTAAGAAGCATCTGCCTAGTAGGACTCCTCACTGTTGATGAGAATGTTAAACCAAGATAAAGGATGGAACATGATTATTCACTAAAAATAAATGTTGTGAGTCGTGGTGATCTTGATGTAGTTGCTGTGCTTTTCATGTATCGTTCGCCTTCCTTAAAACGATTGGTACCTTGAGCTGTGACTAATCAAAAGTATATGTTTTAAGGAAGCTACTACATTTGACTCAAAAGACATATTCAAAAGCAATTTGAGCAAAAGAGATGTAGAAAATAGCCCGTGCATACAGGAATTTAGATGTTTTAACTAATTTTTTGAAATCAATTCTTTTTTTTCCTTTTAAGTCTCCAAAATGTTAAACTTGACTTTAATGGGGTAATCTGCTATAAGGGCCACATTCTTTCTGGGGTGTTTCAGAAGGAAAGATTACCTTGAAAAAGTTTTTTGGAAGTAAAATCATTTTCCTATCTGGAAACCTCAGGCTCCCAAACTTTGGCAGAATAATTCTTTAAGAGAAATTCAAAGTTCCATTACTTACTAGAAACAATGACAGGCTTAACAACTACAGTTTAGAAACGATCTCACTCTTGGGATCATTTCTTTTCTCAGGTCAGCTCTAAACTGCACCTGTTGCGGTGGCTTAAAAGAGGGGCGCCTGGATGGCTCAGTCGGTTAAGTTCCGACTTTGGCTCAGGTCACGATCTCATGGTTCGTGAGTTTGAGCCCCACATCAGGCTCTCTGCTGTCAGTGCAGAGCCCGCCTCAGATCCTCTGTCCTCCGCTTGCTCTGCTCCTCCCCCACAATCTCTCTCTCAAAAATTAATAAACTTTTGGGGCGCCTGGGTGGCGCTGTCGGTTAAGCGTCCGACTTCAGCCAGGTCACGATCTCGCGGTCCGTGAGTTCGAGCCCCGCGTCAGGCTCTGGGCTGATGGCTCAGAGCCTGGAGCCTGTTTCAGATTCTGTGTCTCCCTCTCTCTCTGCCCCTCCCCCGTTCATGCTCTGTCTCTCTCTGTCCCAAAAATAAATAAACGTTGAAAAAAAAATTAAAAAAAAAAATTAATAAACTTTTAAAAAAAAAGATATTTTTGTCCAAGTTTAATATTTAAGGCTCTACTGTTTTTAAACATTCTGTTTATATGGACTGATATTCATGGTTTTCATGGTTTTCAAGGAGAAATCTCATTATCATTAAATTGAGTAGAGTCTAAATCACCATTGTTGTAGCCGGTATTTAAGTTTTCCTCTACGAGAGGTCACTTAGCCCGTCTACAGGGATTGCGGGATAAAGGAAAGCAGCCCCCCAGGGTCTCCATCATGGCTCAATGTTGAGGAGGTTCCAGCTGGCAATGAAGGAAAGTGTCCTTAATCTGTCCTCATTCAGGAAGCAGGGGCTCACGGGTGAAGCCCCTCCGGGGACACATGAAGTCAGAGGCGGCAGTCTGTGTTGCTTCACGTGTTCACCCGGATGACAACCAGCACTCCCTCCCTCTATCTTCCCCGTCTCCCTAAGCGGTACAGACAGAGGATCTCTGTAACTGCAGTTATTTTCAGGACTGAACATTAGCGGGGACCTGATACACTCAAGGCTCCCAGAGGCTGGGTGCTCATTGCACTTCAGGAGGTCACTTGCAGGACCGACTGCTCAGAGAGAAAAGCAGAGTTTCTAGGAGCGAGTAAAAGGCTCCCCCTCGTGACGGTCTTCACTTCCTACTGCATGATCTGGATTGTCCTGGGACCGGGTGGAGGCTGAAATGTACTGGAATTGAAGAGGGGATTTCATTGTTCTCATGCAAGCCTTGTTCAGAATGGCCATTATGTGCTACTGACTTCAGTTCATTTTGTTTAAAAAACAATTACAACGAAAGCTACCCATCGTGCATTCGACAGTAATTCCCTTAAAGACTCTGTATGCTCATTCACTCGAAACATTTGCCAAGGATGCTCTGTATTTTGCGCTTGATATGGTGCTTCTAATTCGTCAATATCAGAATGTCCATTTTTTTTTTAATTTTTTTTTTCAACGTTTATTTATTTTTGGGACAGAGAGAGACAGAGCATGAATAGGGGAGGGGCAGAGAGAGAGGGAGACACAGAATCGGAAACAGGCTCCAGGCTCTGAGCCATCAGCCCAGAGCCCGACGCGGGGCTCGAACTCACGGACCGCGAGATCGTGACCTGGCTGAAGTCGGACGCTTAACCGACTGCGCCACCCAGGCGCCCCTAGAATGTCCATTTTTAAGCTATGCTGGAGTCTTCAAATGGTTCCCAAATTCATAATGTTGACAAAATGACACCATTTACATCCTCTAAAGTTCTCTGAGCCAAGTAAATCTTTGTTCTTTTAAGTTGCCCTAGGACCCCAAGGGGCCTCAGCCACTGAGTAAATGACTCTGGTATGGTAACAATTAGAAAATAAAATCAGATCCGCAACTCTATCCCTATCTTCTTTCCACTCTCAATTATTTTTATCATGATTATTAAGCTCCTTGGGTAGTTTATAAACATAAGTGGATTTTAGTCGATGGTTGAGAGAGATCAAAGTCACACAAAAGTGAAATAATCCACCAGGCCACACGTGTGATCTTTGAGCCATCGGTAGTCTATTTTCCAAACATGTATTTGCCTCTGCATCTGCCAGAGACTGTCAGTGGTGGTGGGGGAGCGTGCACATATGAAGCTTAAAAATGCAATTACTCGAAGGAAAACAGGCATATTCTCAAATCACATTAAAGAACAGAGAACATTCAGTTTCCTTCCCGAGGTAAAGGAGAGGAGAGGGAATACCACATCACACCTTGCAACCAACACCGGCCACCAGTGGTGTGCCAACCCTGCCTCGGTTGTAACATTCCCGGCAGGACATTTATCAGGGTATTCTACGCTATGGTTTTCTGTGTTTCTTTTTTCCAAGTTAACATTGTGGAGGAAAAACATCCAGCAGCCCACAGTCAACGTGGCGCCCTTGTAGAACGGCCACGCGTCGACTTGTACAATTCTGAACTGGAGTGCTATTACAGAGAAGAGAAATGTCCTGTGCTCGGCAGTTCTGTCCCTTGCCCTCCCTGTGGACTTGAGTACAATAACCCCAGAGGCCAAAGGTTACTGTACACTCTGAGAAGACAAGGCCGGTTGGCCTTGGGCGCCCTTGCAGGCGCGCATCACGCAGTTCCAGCGAGCGGGCTCACCTTTAGAGGCAACACTTCTCTGTTTATAGAAAAGAAGGAAGCCATGGCTTTGGTCCAGGAACAAAGGCCAGCTACATTCCCGCATACGCGTTTAGCAGTTTCGATGTTGTAGTCGGCCATTTCAAAGTAAGGATTCAAAAATTCTATCACTTCTTCGTTGATTGTGTCTTTTGGGAATTGCTATGAAAGAAAAGAGTAAAATTAAGTCAAAATGCTTCTTTCCGTGAGGCCACATTCACATTGTGCTCACAATGCCATGGGAATTGTTGAACTAAGGAATGAATGAACGACATCGTATTTTGTTGACATTTCAGGATATTGGACAAAAGTCCTGAAAGTGAGAACAGAGGAAGCAGTGACAGCGAAGAAGTCGGAGCATTCTTTATCTTCTGTGAACAAGAGATACCAACCCTAAATAAATGTTCCAGGATCCAGGGAAGGAGTAAATTATTTAGGCGATGAATACTAACATGGTTATTAAAATTTCCAAAGCAATAACATGTTCATGTCATTAATCCTAAATAGGTGGATTGTAAGCCCATAAAATCAATAATGGAAAACAAATACACTCTGGTATTTTCAGCCTGCAGACAAAACATGTTTAGCATTTAGCAGCAACTAAACGCTTAATACATTCAAACAGAGGTTCTATTAAACTCATCTGAAATACGAAGGAAGGTAACTACTTGGACATTCGGCCTTGAGAGCAATGAATTAATTTTTAATCATAGAATTATCCAGAATATGAAAGAACTGTTAGCTTCTGAAGGGATAAGATTCAAAAATAGTAGCATAAGTGGATTAAGAATGCCTTCCTGCATCAAGAGAAGACTGGCCAAACAATGAAACTGGACCTTCCTCGAGTGGTGTTTGACATCTAAAAGAAGCTGAGTAGGGGCACCTTGGTGGCTCAGTCGGTTAAGGGTCTGACTTCAGCTCAGGTCATGATCTCACGGTTCATGAGATCAAGGTCCACATCAGGCTCTGGGCTGACAGCTCAGAGCCTGGAGCCTGCTTTGGATTCTATGTCTCCCTCTCTCTCTGCCCATCCCCTACTCATGCTCTGTCTCTCTCTGTCTCAAAAATAAATAAAACATTAAAAAAATTTTAAGAAGATGATTCGATTTCTCCAAGTAGAAAGGAATGTGGCGCCTATAAATCAAAGCTTCCACAGAACATGCACGGTACAGGGCGGAGCACACACACTCTCATTCAGACAACCTCCAATGCAAGTTTCTTCTATGAGCCTGGAGAAATGATGAAGGCAGAAGAAAACTCAGAAGAATATTTGGGAGCAGCAGAAGGGCAATGGTGACAAAAGGCAAATGGTGAGGAAGCTTCCAAGAGCAGTGGCCCTGCCACCAGGCACATAGGGCAGGAGCCTGGAGTCACCTGCCAAGATCCCATGAGAAGTCCAATGCCACTGTTGCACTTTTCTGTGAAAACTCCTTGATCTCCTCGGTCACCATTGTCATTTCACATGTGCTCAGAGTTCATCACCACCTGTGACTCCTTCTTGGTGACAACTTATGTCATAGAGTGCCACGTTTTAATTATCTGGGACAAGTCTGTATGGCCACCAGTTTCATAAGCTGCTCACTGTTACAGCTGCTGTAAGGTGCCTCACAAGACGCTCTAGCCTCACAACACTTGGGCATGCGGAATTGAAAACTGAATGAAAGACAGCATGAAGGTTATTGCTTTGGAAACAGATGTGACTTTGGTATTCCCCATTAGTTGTGTCACGGTCCAAATATGAAAGATGAAACAATAAAACTTCTTGAATAAAACATAGAAACACTTATTCTGCCTTAGAGGGAGGGCAAAGATTTCCTGAACAGAACACAGAAAGCACTCATAGGAAAATATTGATAAATTGGGCTACATCAAACTGAGGAATGTCTGTTTATCAGAGGACACCCTTAACGGAATGAACAACCAAGGCAGAATGTGGAAGAAGATATTTGCAAACATATAAATGACAAATTACTCATGTTTCTTATAAGGAAATACTACACATCAATCCAAAATTTAAACAGACAAGAGACCTTAACAGGTACTTAACAAAGGAATCCCCAAGAGGTTCATAAACTGTTGAAAAGATTCTCAGCATCATTACTTACCAGGTCTAATGCAAACTAAACCCACATTAATAAAACACTACTGCAAACCCATCAGAATAGTGAAAAGTAGAAAATAGTTAAGATGTAGAACAACTTACACACTGCTGGTGGGTGTGTAAAAGGACACAGCTATTTTTGAAAGCTCTTTGGCACTATCTATAAAGCTGTTTAAATGTATACAGATGGTAGCTACCCTTGTAGTGAGCATAGCATAGCGTATACAGTTGTCCAATCACAGTGTTGTACCCCTGAAATCAATGTAATAGTGTAAGTCAACTATACTTCTATCAAAAATATTTGCATCTGTTTTTAAAAAGGATAACGTAAGACCCAGAAATTCCATTCCTGGAGTACAGAGCCAATAGAAATTCAAATACACCCACCAAATGGCCCGTAGACCAATATTCACAGTAGCTTTATTTATAATAGCCAAAAACTAGTAACAACCCCCAAGCCCATCAACAGTACAGTGGACAAATAAATTGAAACATATTACAGCATTTCACACTGTGCTGGCTCATACAAGCTCATAGGAAACCATTACTAAATGTTTAGGAGTTTTGCAAATAGGTTGTGAAATAGAACTGTTCTTAAAAGTTAAATTATAGAAACTTATAATTAGACAAATGTTATTTACAACAAAAAGAATATACAATGAAAGTAATCACATTCTCTTACATTACTACATTTTACTATCTATGTTTCTGAGGGCATTTATATCCATTGTACCTACGTAGTGGGAAACGATACTGCTTACACACCTCTCCCCCAGTTGCATTCAGCAAGATCATTTCGCTAGCTTGCAATTGGCCATTGTAGCGATACTTATGCCATGGAAATTGGCGAACACTACAAATCAGACTTTTTCTTTTTCTTTTTTCCTTTTTTTCTCCCCAGAGAACCAGTTGTTTTTAAACATTTAGCACACACCGCTGTTTCATATACTGAACCGCTATATAGCAATGAAAAAAAGAATGAAATACTGTCCTTGCAACAATAAGAATGAATCTCAAAGACTTGTTGAATAAAAGAATTTAACACAGGAGGTCACGTGATATCAATTCGCCTATGTAAATTTCAAAACCGACAAAATTAATTATCAGGATAAAGATGAGAATAATAGTTACCCTAGGGGAGGTTATTGACGAGGTAGGGACACAAGACAGATTTCCAGGGTCTGGAAATACAAATCCTGATCTCAGTGTTCATTAACAGGTATACATATGTGTAAATATTCATTAATCTGTATACTTAAAACTTGTACATTTTATCATATGTAAGTTCTACCTCAAAATTTAAAAGCATGCAAATTACTACTCAAAAAATTACTACTGAGACTTGCAAAATATAAATACACATATACTTGTATTCATATGTATACAATACATGCACATATGTCTTGCTTTCTTAAAATGATTTTTTAAACTTCTATTGAAATAGGTCACTGATGATGTTTTAGTATGCCTACAATCTATCAGGAGAGGTTCTAATGCTTTTTTTTTTAATTTTTTAACATTTGTTCATTTTTGAGAGAGAGAGAGAGCAGGGGAGAGGCAGAGAGAGAGAGAGAGAGGGAGACATAGAATCTGAAGCAGGCTCCAGGCTCTGAGCTGTCAGCACAGAGCCTGACGTGGGGCTTGAACCCATGAACTGTGAGATGATTACCTGAGTCGCAGTCAGACACTTAACTGACTGAGCCATGCAGGCACCCCATCTAATGCTTATTTTTAAAGCTCTAATGTCTTATATTTGGAAAAGAAAATTCTGCTCTGAAAAAATACTTAAATATATGTTCAATACATGTAAGTAGAATATTATTAAGGCTTTAAAAATAAGAAACTCTTGCCATTTGTGGAGGACATTGTGCTAAATGAAATAATCCAGACACAGAAAGACAAACCCTGCCTGTCTCACTTATACATAGAATCTAAAATAGTCAAACTCACAGAAGCAGAGTAGAATGCTGGTTGCCAGGAATGGGGGAGGAGAAAGGAGAGATGTTGGTCAAGGCATACAGAGTATCAAGATACAAGAAGAAAAAGTTCTGGAGACCTAAGGTACAGCAAGAAGAATAGAGTCAACAACACTGTATAGTTGAAATTTTCTAAGTGTTCTCGCCACAAAACAAGAAAAAAAAAGAAAAAAGAAAGGAAAAGAAAATGGTAACTGTGAGGTCATGGTTACTTTAGCTTGACTGTGGCAATTATTTCATAGTGTATACAGATCTCTAAACATCAAGTTGTACACCTTAATATATAGAATTTTATGTCATTCTACCTCAATAAATATGGCAAAAAAATTAATAAGGAAAAATGTGTACGTACAGCAAAATCTTTTCAGAAACTTATTCTATTAAAGGACTCAGATACTCTAACGAAGTCTGAGTCCCCTGTCATCCCAACGTTACTGAACTACCAACCTGCAAGTTCTGTAAAAAGTTTCCTGCGGTCATGAGTTTTAAAGACTCCTGCCAGGAAGGAATTGTACAGCTTCTTTCCAGGTCAATTTTCACTGCATTGACTTTCCTTTGAAACAGGAGCAGCACACAATCCATGATCCTCATGATGAGGTGTGGTGGTCGGCCCAATGTGCGGACAGTGGCGATGTCTGATGGCTTGATAGTCTGTGAGAGGAGAAGAGGTCATCGTGCAATCTCAGATGAGAAATTGTGGACAAACCTGTAATCTCTCAATGCTATTTTGACAGAGGAAAGGAAGCGTATTTGAGCTAGATGCAGTCATAAGGTTGAGATGCATATTTAATCCCAAAGAAACGCATGTCCCAGAAAGTTCAAACTTCTACAATTCAAACTGACAGCAAGAGGAGAGACAGTGAGGGAAATATTGGTGAGCAGATAAGGAGCTGTGACTTCTCCAAAATTGTACAGACCACTTTGTGTCAGAAAAAGAAAAGGGGGGTGTGACCTGAAAGAAAAAGAAAACTCAGCACTCAAGGAGATATGAGGAATTCTAACCCAGGAAAACTCCAGAATGTGCAGTGCTTTTTACTCATTAGTGATGTAGGGCAAGAATCTGCCTCTCTCTTTAGCAACCCAGACTTGTCACAGTGGACCGACACAAGCAGGTAGCCCCAGGGCTGACAGACTGAATAATTAGAGGTTTCTGAGTGGAAGTGACCTTTAAATGATGGAACTTAAGCAATACGAATTTCACTAACTCAGAGAAGTCCTGTTCCATTTCTATCATGGAGATTCTGATAGAGTAAATTATTTAATAGTCAGATAGACCCACTGTGGTTGCTAATAACTGTTCTGTCTCTTAAACACTTTATGGGATAAGTATGGGAAAAAATTCTAAAGATAAGAATCTGATACGGTCCTATTTCTGGGACAAATAGTGTATACTCATTCCTTCCAGATGTTGAAAACCTTCTGTCTTAATTGCATTTGCATCAAAGGAAGGTGACCAGAGACCTTGGTATCAAAGCTAATAACCTTTTCTCTGAGGATTGGGGGAAAAAAATGAAGAAAAAAAAAACCCCACTGAATTTCGGATTGTAACTACATACTTTGGAAATGTTTGTTTCAGTCGATGCGTATTTGTGACGCAAGACAACCGGAAGTGAAGGAGAATTTGTGTTCAAGGGCTAGGAACAGCTGACAGATCTTTATGAGACATGTGGCTATAAAAGAAAGGAGAGAAATATAATAGCAGCCAGTGGGGAAAGTAGGGTCAAATAAAAGTTGTAAATAAATGTTAAGTAAAGGATGTAAGGAGCCGGACATGCTGATTTTACTTTAGCTTTAAAAGGGAAAATTGTCTAACAGAATTGGGCTCAATTATGTTGGGTGCCCAGGTAAAAGGAGTTGGGGGGAGAGGTATGTCTAAAGCTCAACCTATTTCAGCTAAGTATTGGATTCCTCTTTTCTCTGAAGACAAAGCAGTGTGACTGCCACATAATTTCCTAGACATGCTTGCAATATAATAGTTATTTAACATCTGGAGGTATTTTGTTTGTTTGTCTGGAGTCAGATTAGTTTTGAGATAGGATGAGAAATATTCTTTGTGCTTACCTTATTTCTTGTATAGATTTATGTGGCCTGATGCCAAAAGGTTAGTTTGAGGGGATCTAGAACTTCTTAGAATAAATTGGTAGTACCATATTTCAAGATTTCAAAAGCCCACAAGGAAGCAATAAAATGGAGGCAGAACCAATGAAGGAAATTATTGAAAATCTCTCCAATACACCCCATCATGTTACCCCTGTTTCCAGACATTTCTGCATTGATGTTTATGTGGAATATCTTAGTGGTAGAGAACATGAAATTAGGAGGATAAAGAAAAATATTTTATAATACAGAAAAGATGCTAAGCCTTTTAAATCTTGGGAAAATTTACACCTTTAAGCATGATCTAAGACGCCATAGGCTCTTTTTCTATGATGCAATGGGGTATCATGAGTTAAGTAAAGATTTCAAAGATTCTTTACACTATCAATGTCTTCTTTCTATTGATCAGAGACCCACAGTCGGAAGCCAAAATGCCCCAAAAAGGGGGTTGGGTGGAGACCAGGATCTCGAAGAGATATCTAACCCCCACGTTCACTGCAGCACTATTTACAGTAGCCAATATATGGAAGCAATCTAAGTGGTCATCAGTGGATGAGTGGAGAAAGAAATGTGAGATATACATGTGTAGAGAGAGGGAGTGTGTGTGTGTGTGTGCGTGTGTGTGTGCATGTGTGCATATGTGTGTGTGGCGTGCCTATGTTCAATGGAATATTATTCAGCCTTAAAAAAAATAAAGGAAATACTGCCATGTGAGATAACATAGATGGACCTAGGGGCCATTATGCCAAGTAAACTAAATATAGAAAAACAATATGATCCCATTTACATGTGGAATCTAAAACAGGCAGATTCATTGAAGCAGAGAGTGGAATGGTGGTTGTCAGGGTCTGTCAGGAAGAGAAAATGGGGAGCTGATGGTTTTCAATTATGCTAAATAAATTCTGGAGAGTTACTACAGAGCACAGTGCCTATCGTTAACAATACTGCATTATATACTTCAAATTTGTTAAGAGGGTAGATTTTAGATCCTATGTTAAATGTTTTTATGACATGAAAAACAATAACAACAACAATGGCATTAAAGGGAGCAGCGGGGAAACTTTGGGAGGTAATGGACATGTCAATGGGCTTGAAGTTAGGGATGGTTTCAAGGTATATATTTATTCCCAAACTTTCCGAGTTGTATACAGTATACACGTCCTGGTTTTTACATGTCAGTCATACCACAGTAAGTTGATTTTTTAAAAACAGGCAGGGGGGAGATGAGGAGTCCACCAGTCTAAGAGACTGAAGACCCCACGGGGCTTTGAGGATGAAGAAGCACACTCTAGCCGGTGAAAGGAGGAAGACAGAAACAGTAAGTGAAGACACATCACAGTAAGAGTAGTGTGAAAAGTTGGAGGGACAAAGGAGGCGGCCATATCTTCATTATCTCAAAAGAGTAGAAACTCATATTTATATATTGCTCAGGAAACTAAAAGACTCAACTTGGATCAAAAAAGATTTAGAAGTGTCTAAGGCAGTGAGCCAAAGAAGCGATTAAAAAAGTTTGCATTGTCAAGTAACGAGGCATGTTTAGTGGGGGTTCTAGAACTTGAATTAGCTGTGGGCAGATCATCAGGGCTTCATTTCTCCAGCCATTTCCTAGACCAGGAATCAATAACATAAGGCAGTAGCTGAGTAAGACCGAAGTAAAGGCAATCTTCAATCGAGTCCCCAGAAATCTTCAATTGGGCCTTCGAAACTGGACCAGCTCTTTAAGGTGGGGCCTATGTCACTAAACTCATCATATTTTCTCAGAATCCAACCTCCTTCCTAATTTTGCCATTTCTGCTATTGCCACGCAAGTTGGGACCTGTTCAGAACCTGCCATTTACAGGCTACATTAGGTCAGCAGCTCTGTATTTGGGTAAAATCCACAGATACAGTCAGAGAACGTTGTCTCTTACAGACCCATGCCAGGGTCCTCAATGAATGAGGAGAGAAATGTTATTTTAGAAATTTTATGTGACTTTCCCAATGTCACATAGCTTATTGGTGACAGAGTGGAAATGAGAACCCAGGACTCCTGACCGCCAATCTATGACACTGCCCATCATTCAGGAGTGAAGAAAATGAGATGCGAAGTAGCAAAAGCAATATCTATACGGAGCTAATAACATCACCCTGCAGAAACTATTCCTTGAAATAGTTCTAGGGAAGACCTTTGGTCTAGAGCACTAGAGCGTTTCCTTGCTGTTATTCATTTTCCTTCGCCCTCCTCCCAGGCGCTAAACTTGACACCTGCCATATCACACATTTACCTGCAGGGCTGCTTCTGCCTCTTCTAAAGCTGGTTTTGCGGTTTCCAGTTTTTCTTCAGCGATGGCTTTGTCCTTAGAGATGCTGTCTACAATGGCTTGGGCTTTGTCCTTCACCTTCTGTACCTCAGCCTTGACCTTCTCGGCGGCCTGCGCTTTCATTGTCACTTCTTTTAAGACCTAATTCAATATAGAAGGGGAAAAAAGCTCACAGAACAAACCTTGGCAGGCTGAAAATGCACATTTTTTGCCTTGATTTGTTGAGTTGGTCTGGTATCGTTTCCCAGTGAGATTAAGAGTATTAGATTCTATTGGAAATAATTTGTACTTTCACGGTGACAACTCAGTGAATACGCATACGTCGTTAACACTTATTACCAGGAATTTAAAACAAATGTGGCACACGTGTGAGCGCCCACGCACCGTGTCGGCTTTATCATTGGCCACTTGGAGCTCCTTTTCCTTCACTGCTAGTTCTGTGCTCAGGGCTGCAACAGATTCTGAGGCTTCTTTTAGCTTTTCCAATCCAGTATTCATTCTAGGATTGAAAATCCAAGCAAGCCATGGTTAAAATTTGTGGTTTTCCAAGCACTGGTTCATTAACACAGACAGCAATGGTCGTATTTGAAGAATGAGGGTCTGTGCAAATAGCAAATCCAAGAGGGCTTGAGGAAAAGAATATGCATCCAGGGTTGATGCCTAACTAAACACGTCCATATGTTTTTCACACACCGCATGTGGGACAGTGAGCCCATTACAACGCTGCACAACATGAAGAACAATCGTGGGTCTAGAATCTGTATCATGAAGGAAACAGGCCTAATGAAGTTTAGTTAAATGACAAGAGACTTCAAATGCTTGAAACCCAAATCTGGAGGAAGGAAAATAAATAACTTCTGTTTTGTTTTGTTAAAAAGACCAATTAAGTTAAAAGAAGAAAGATTTGGGATTAAGGAATGAAACAAATCAAGGAATGAAGCCATCAGAACCACCCTGCAAAGGGATGCTGCCTGTCTGGGCCTGAGATAATGTAACCTCAAAGACCAGGGCCCTCAGAGTCAGTCAGTCCAATGTCCCACCCAGGGTCCCTTATGAAGCATCCCTGGCTGGTTCTGGCCATATCTAAGCAGAAGCTATAGGTGTTCAGAAGAGAGCTGGGCAGAGCAGTGAAATCTGGAACAGAGTTCAGTGAAGCAGGGTATTCTCCAGGCAGTGAACGTCAGCATTCCAGAGAAGGACAAGTGGAGGGAGGCAGGCAGTCTGAATTCTCTATTTACGCCATTATGTCATTCAGTATTATAGCAAGTAGTAGGTCACATGAACACTTGGCAACACTTTATTCTACTGGGCAAAAACAAAGCTCCTAGCAATCATGGACTAATCCTTGGAATAGGCTTGAGAGGAGGGTGCCTCAGCCTCAGCACTATTGGCATCTGGGGCTGATTCTTTGCTGCAGAGGGCTACCCCGTGCACTGTGAGATGTTAGCAGCATCTTTGACCTCTACTCATTTGCTGCCAACAGCACCCCTTCCCGACCACCTGAGTTGTAACAAACAAGAATGTTTCTAGTCATTGCAAAATGCTCCCTAGGAGCAAATTTGCTCCCCGTTGAGAGCCAATGCTTTAAAACAACTTTATATCCGAACTTCACACTTACCTGTTGGCCAGGGTTTGCACTTCTGCACGCTTTTCTCCATATGTGAGCATATAGCCTTGAATAAAGGAGAGGTACGACTTGGGAGTCACATGAGCAGGCCGTCGGAATCTCTGGAAATAATCAACACACTTCTCAGCTACCCCGTCCTGGAAGGAGCCCATGCATTGGACCACTTCCTTCTTGGTTTCCAAACTGCAGTCAATATCATAGGGGGACAGGAAGTGTTCAGACACTAGAAGGAATAAGGACGGCAGTGTGTGAAATATACACACGAATGACCATCTGAAAAGTTAACTGGCTAATTTTGAAAGATTTAGACATTTTTTAGGACTGCAGACCATTTTTATACCCAAACTTGGTAAATATCTGTCAGCATTTTTGGCCCCAGGCCTATGATTTCAACAATTTTATTTTCCCTTTCATTTATAAAGCTGTAACAGACCTCAAGACCATCATCAGCCTTTGTTTTCTGTTACTTATGCAAAGAAGTCTCTTCTGCATGGCTGCGGGTTCTGGTCAACTGCCAGCCTGTTTTATGCTTCACACAAGGGCAAAAGTGGTACAAATAACTCAGAAATCAGTGCCCACCTGGTACTCAAATTTAACATTCCCATTCATTTTTAAATGCAGAACCTGTCATACCCTTAATTCCCCCAGGCTCTGACTGCATTTGGAATGTGGAATGTTTGCCACTATATTTTTTTAGGCCTGGGTCATCCTGTTCTTAAAAGTGGTGGGTGGCCATTTGCAGTCAATTCTAATTTACGGTGTCCTTTAAAAATGTTTGGGTAAAAACCTCCTGTTGAAGACCTTTGTCTTCCCGATACTGCCAATCATGGGACCCATTCTAAGGCAGCATTTCCTATTATAGGAAGAGGCCATAAAGCCAGACCTAATCAGTCACCACAAACACGCTGAGTGTCTGCGGCACACCAAGCCCTGTGATGGCACTGTGGAGCTAAAGACTAGTATGAAATTTGGCCTCAATGCCAAGGAATTTACAAAGGTCATGCACAATGCAGTTAGAAGTTATCATAACCAACTTTATGTATCTTGGGGGATACAAAACTGCGTACAGATTTGCTTGAAAAGTACTTAAAGCATTGAATAATGTACATAAGAGTTGCAAATAGAAATATGGCCAATAAAAAGGGAAGGAAAGAGAAGCAATCACGTAAACAAACCTATCTGGTGATAGTTGGCAAAGAAATAAAAAATGATTAGCAACTGATCGCTAAATTAAGTTCTTAAAGCAATTGTGGGGTAGTGTTTACATCTATGTAAATAATAGGTACCATTTCTCGGCTTGGTTATAAACAAAGTTTACCATATACATTGAAAGGCCATAAATTAAGACTCAGAAGTCATATTTTCTGATATGAGTTAAGCAATCTCTACAAAGAACAGTTTAACTTCTAGGAAGTTTAAGTCTAGGCACCAGGAACACAGGAACAATCTTTGCCTAGGATAAAGTTTTTGTAGGTATTAACCCCTACAGCTGCAATATTCACCATGCACCAGGCACGATACTAAGTGCTTTACTTGGCATTACAGGGTATCCTCGGGGAGGTTCCCACTCTCTGAAAACCTCCTTGTATTTACTATGTAATGATTTTTTCCCTTCTTATGTGAACAGAGAGTATCAATATGGGGAATTCTTTTTTATGTAGCAAGTGCTGTTTTTATCTCCCTAAAAGTCAAAGAGAATAAAAATAGAGTAGATTCAAAGGATATTTTTCCAAGGACCCACAATCTCTGGTGCAGGAATGGTTATGAAAACAATCAGATCACTTTTACTTAGCGTGACCAAAGCCTGCTAAGCTCAAGCAAGAGGCCATTGAAAACCCTTCCAAGGTCATCTCTATTATCTAATCACCAAAGCAGCAATGCCAGTTTGGGGGCCCATCTTCAGACTGAAGCCTGGGGTTGGTATGGGTTATATTTTGGTGTTGTGTGCTCACAGCACTTGATGGGAATGAGGTGAGGTATGTGTGGGATAGAGAGGAGAATGTTCGGATCACTGCCTGAATTTTTGGTGCCCTTCAATTTCCACTTCATTGAGATGAAAAGAATTGAAGTAACAAAGTGAAAGAGGGACATGAGTTGCCTATCCAGCATCCATCCTCTCTCTTTGTTACTAAAAGAATCTCTATTTTGCTCAAGGTAACAATCTGCCCAAATAAAATTCGTCGATTGTCCAGACTCTCTTACAAGTAGGGGTGACCCAGTTGAGGCCAATGACGTGCAGACAAAAGTTCTTGGGGAAGAACGTTGCCCTGAACTAAAAGGCAAATTTCACAAGGCATCAACAAACATAATGTCTGGAGATGCAACAGCCACCTTGTGCCTGTAAGAGTAAAAGCCACACCCTAAGGACAACAGCAAGATAGAAGGAGTAAGACCCCCCAAATGGCATCATCCTGGACTGCACAGCTCTGTATTTTCTTGGCAGCAGGAGAAGGGGGGAGAAAAAAGTACTTGCTTGAGCAAGCACTTCTCTGGTTTTCTCTTAGAGCCAAACACATTCTTAACCGATACCTTCAGAGGGCAAGCATGTCTAATCTTGACAAAACCTTATCAGTTAATCCTTACAACATCCCTAAGTGATGAATTTTAATATGTACCTTTTGTACAGAAGAATAATGAGGCTTAGAGGAGTTTCCTTGCAGATGGCAGATTGGCGATTCGATCCAAGGATGATGGACTCCAAAGCCCATGTCACCTTGATTTAGAAATCCAAAGACAACTGAACTCTGTAGTCTTTTAGAGTGCTAAGCAAACACATTCAACTGCAGCACCAAGTCCAAAAATATTTATTGACTAATGTGCTTCATAAGCAAAATAGGCTAATTTTCCCAGAAAAAATGTGGATACTGTTGTGGTTGGCATTACTTTCTGAGGGGTTATCACGTGAAGCTGCCTTCTTGATGATGTATCACCAGCTGTGAGTGGCTGCAGAAGCAGGGTGGCTAGCTCATAAGACCATGTCTTGTATATTATAAATCAAGTAATAATTCTCAAAGAGGGCCATTTTATTCACATAATTAAAATGGCCTTCTTTGAAAAAAAATACACCATATATATGCTACTGATTTTGCTTGAGACTTCATTTTCAAGTGAAGATGGCCTATTTTTATAACAATGTGCTTATTTAAAATGTAATCTAGAAGAACATTAAAAGTTACCTTTACCATGGAGAAATCTAAATGAAGTTCATGGGTTTAGGAGTGACATTAGTACCACAGAGTATCATTAAGAAATGCAAGACTACTATCTTAATAATACTGGAATTAAACAAAAAAAAACTAATAAAAAATGAAATAGGAAAGGAAAATCAAAATGCCTCAGCTGATGGAAACCTCTGCTCCTCATTCTCCCAAAAAAAAAAAAAAAAAAAAACAAATTAAAACTGTAACACACCACAAATTGATGCCAGTATCCCCAAAGAAGCCTTTGAATGAGTCATAAACTACTTTGGATCATAAAGTCAAAAGTTAAAAAGAAACTGATCAAATAATGTATCAGGAAGAAATGAAAACAGGAATTGACTGAGCTCAGGAAATAAGAAGAAAAAGACAAAACCATCTTGGAAATGAAGACTAAACTAAAGGTAGCCAAGGAAGGGACAAAAAAGAGAAAAAAAAATACAGACAAGACCACCAGAATGAAGAGAATACAGACATTTAAAGAAACAATTCATTCAAGACAACGCCATATAAAGCTAAAAACAAAGGTTTGCCAAAATGGAGGTTATTAAATGGTGGAAAAGACAAGACTTTACAACATAAAACAAGGCATATTTTTCTTTAAATGCTTTATCAAGAGACTTAGTCAATTTAAATTCACATATGAAAAAACTCACATTTTTCCCAAAAGCACTTTAGTTATGAAAATACTACAAAATCTAGTATTAACCTTCTAAGTAAGCATCTTTAAATTAGAAAAATACTCTGTGCAATAACATCAATCCAAAAAAGAAATTAAGAAGAACTAATTTATAATGATAGCATCCAAAAGAATAAAATATGTAGGAATAAACTCCACCAAAGGAAATGAAAGACTTGTACGCTAAAAATTATAAACTACTAATGAAAGAAATTAAAATAAACACAAATATATGAAAAGACATCACATGTTTATGATTTGGAAGAATTATTATTTTCAAATGTCCATACTACCCAAAACCATCTACAGATTCAATAGAGTCCTGATAAAAATTCCAATGGCATTTTTTTACAGAAATAGAGAAAACAATCCTAAAATTCATATGGAACAACAGAAAACCAAAAAAAAACCAAAGCAATTCTGAGCAAGAACAAAACTGGAGGCATCACACTTCCTGATTTCAAAATATATTACAAGGTTACAGTAATTAAAACAGTGTGGTATTGGCCTTAAAAATAGACATATAGACCAATGGAACAGAAGAAAGTTCAGAAATAAACCCATATATATATTGATTTTCAACAAGGGTGCCAAGAATACACAACGAGGAAAGGATAGTCTCTTCAATAAGTGGTGTTGGAAAAAGTGGAGATCTATATGCAAAAGAATGAAATCGGACTACTGTCTTACACCATACACAACACTCTATGTATTGTTTAATCTATTTTGAGATTAAAATAGATTAAGTAGATTAAAGACTTAACCATAAGACCTGAAACCATAAAACTCTCAGAAGGAAGCATAATGGGTAAGCTCCTTGACAATGCTCTTGGCCATAATTTTTGCACATGACACCAAAAGCACAGGCAACAAAAGCAAAAACAACATGGGGCTACACCAAACGAAAAAATCTCCTGCACAGCAAAGAAATCAATTAACAAGTGAACAAGTAACTTATGGAATGGGGGAGAAAATATTTGCGAACTGTACCTCTGATAAGAGCATGTGAAATAAATAACTCCTACAACTCAACAGCAAAAAAACAAGTAACTTGATTAAAATGGACAAAGTGGGGAGGTGCCTGGATGACTCAGTCAGGTAGGCGTCTGACACAATTTCGGTTCAGGTCATGTTCTCATGCTTTGTGAGTTCAAGCCCCACATCAGGCTCTGTACTGACAGTGTGGAGCCTGCTTGGGATTCTCTCTCTCTGCCCCTCCCCTGCTCACGCTGTCTCTGTCTCCTGAAAATAAATAAACAAACTTGAAAAAAATTTCTAAAAAAAATGGATAAATTAACTGAAAAGAGATTTCTTTAAAGAAGACATACAAATGACCAACAGATATATGAAAAAGTGTTCAACATCACCAATCACCAGGGAAATGCAAATCAAAATAACAATGAGATATCACGTCACATCAGTTAGGATGACCATTATCAAAAAAAACAAAAGATAACAAATGTTGGCAAGGGTGTGCAAAAAAAGGAGGGTCCTCACAGTGTGGAGGGTCCTCAAAAAATTAAAAATAGAGCTACCATATGATACAACAATCACACTTCCAGGCACATTTCCAAAGGAAGTAATATCACTGTCCCAGAGATATCTGTGCCCCTGTGCTCATAATAACGTTATTTACAGTAGCCAAGGTGTGGAAACAATTTAAATGTCTGTTGATGGTTAAATGGATATACATGCAATAGAATATTATTCGGCCTTAAAAAAGACAGCCTGCCAAAAAAAAAAAAAAAAGACACCTGCCATTTGCAACAACATGGATGAACGTGGAGGGCATTATGCTAAGTGAAATAAGCCAGACACAGAAGGACAAATACTCCATGATACCACTTATAGGAGGACTCTGAAGTGTCAGACTCATAGAAGCAGAGAGAACTGTGATTGCCAGGGACTAGGAAGAGGGGGTCCCATTTCCCCCTCCTCCCAGTCAGAAAGTAACAAAAAGTACAAAGTTTTAGCTATTCATGAATAAGTCCTAGAAGTCTACTCTGTATCATGATGCCTGTAGCTAACAATGCTATTTGTATACTTAAAATTACTACAAGAGATCTTACGTCGTGTTCTTATCACAAAATAATAATAATAATAATAATAATTAAGAAATAACTTAAGAACTTCTTACACTTAAGAAGTCAGAAGGAAACTTCTGGAGGTGATGGATTGTCTATGGTACAGATTACGATGATAGTCCCATGGGTGTGTATTTACCTTGAAATACATCAAGTTGTATATTTTAAATATGCTCAGCTCTTTGTATATCATTCATACCTCAATAAACAGGCTTAAGAAACAAAAAATGCATCTTAAAGAATAAAATATTAATCGGGGTGCCTGGGTGGTTCAGTCAGTTGAGCGTCTGACTTCAGCTCAGGTCATGATCTCACCATTCGTGGGTTCTAGCCCCGCATTAGGCTCTGTGCTGACAGTTCAGAGCCTGGAGCCTGCTTCAGATTCTGTGTCTCCCTCTCTCTCTGCCCCTCCTCCGTTCATGCTCTCTCTCTGTCTCAAAAATAAACATTAAAAAAAATTTTTGTTAAAGAATAAAATATCAATAAAATACTAATTATAAAAATATACAATTTGGGGCGCCTGGGTGGCGCAGTCGGTTAAGCGTCCGACTTCAGCCAGGTCACGATCTCGCGGTCTGTGAGTTCGAACCCCGCGTCGGGCTCTGGGCTGATGGCTCAGAGCCTGGAGCCTGTTTCCGATTCTGTGTCTCCCTCTTTCTCTGCCCCTCCCCCGTTCATGCTCTGTCTCTCTCTGTCCCAAAAATAAATAAACGTTGAAAAAAAAATTAAAATATATATATATATATATACAATTTAATATTTTATGGGAAATAGTATAATCTAAATGATATATACTAACACAAATGAAATCATGTATTTCCTTTCTGATGTGGCTGGAGATAATAATTTAATTTAGAATCAGAATCCTGAAGACAACTTGAATAAGGTTGTTTCTAGAAACCTCATGGCTAATTTTCCAAAAAGAATAAACAACACTTAAGTTCCTAAGTATATTAAGTATTTGCAATACCCACACATGGTATTCTTTCCAATTAACAGAAGCAAGGTTAATATTAGGTGCGTAGATGTTGGTTTTCCCAACAAGATTTTGTATTTACTAAATAAAGGAGCTATGTCTTATATCTTATAATTATTTTATCCACTACTGTGACTAGCACAGTAAACACTTACCAGACTAGACTGAAGACATACCACAAAAAATTACAGGTTATCAATAGTTTAAGAATATTTCAATACCAGGTACATGATATAAAGTCTACGTGCTAAGATATAGGAGGTCCAAGATGGGAGGGCAGGAAACTAAATATTCCTTAGAGAACAAAAAAAGAGTGAAGGATGTGATGAGTTCTGACTAAGCTCTGGAACTTAGATAAACAGAGGAGACTGAAGAGAATATTCTTGATCTAAGGGGGACAATGTATGGAGAATAAGTATGATTAAAGCATATTCAGAGGACAAACAAAAGAGATATCTGGGGAGAAAAAGAGAGAGAAGGTTTGTGTAGGGTTAGAGAAGACTGCAAGTAAATGAACTTTGACAGACTGACTCATTCATTCAGCACTGGTAGCTGCCCAGATTGTGAATAAGAGATAGGTAGTCCTTGACCTCATGGAGTTTTTAGTCTAGTGGGCCAGATCAACACACAACTATACAAATGGCAGACTGTGGTTAGCCCCAGGAAGGAAGAGCACAGAGTGCTATGAAGTGATACCATGGGATCAGTTTTGTGGGGAGAAGGGGAGGCAGGATTGTTCCCCTTAGGAAGGGAAGTTTGACTGAGCCAGCACCATCCAGACAAAGGGAGGAGGGTTCAATAGGATGGAGGAGGAGGGTGTCACATGGGAAGAAAAAGCAGCCTGTTCAAGGATCGAGAAGAACAGAATAGGAAGAAAGAGTGACCTCAAGGGAAGATGGGGGGTGGGCAGGGCCACTCTTCCCAGCCTGGGAGGCCAGGCTACGTAACGTGGCCTTTCCCCCAAGAGCACGGGGAGGTCATGCAAGGTTCTAAGTAGAAAGCTGTGTGGTTGGGTTTGTGTTTTCCTCATTCTTCTGTCAGCATTGTGGGATAGATGGCAGACAGCTGGAAGAGGAGGAGAGGTCATTAGAAAGTGATCTGGGTTTTCCAGGTGAGTGACAATGACAGCTTGGCCTGGGACATCTGTGAGAGGGAAAGTGCTAGAGACAGTTCCCCAGTATTTAAAAGATAAAGTCAACTTGGGGTACCTGGGTGGCTCAGTTGGTTAAGCATCTGACTCTTGATTTTGGCTTTGGTCATAATCTCATGGTTCATGAGATTGAGCCCCGTGTCAGGCTACAAGCTGCAGTGTGGAGGCTACTTGGGATTCTCTCTCTCCCTCTCTCTCTGACCCTCCCGCCCCAAATAAATAAATAAACTTAAAAGAAAAAGATAAAGTCAAAGTGATTTGCCAATGGAGCAGACTTGAGAGCTGAAGGAAGCTGGGATGTTCAAGACAAAGACAAAGCTCTCTGATTGCAGAGAGTTTTTGTGGATGATGGTGGGACTTCCTGGGGAAGGGACCAGAGGAGAGGCAGTTCAGCTGCAGACACATGGAGTAGCGGTCTGTAAAGCCCCCATGAGGATGTATCAAGCAGGCAGCCAAGTGCACAGAATGTATCAAGCAGGAGGCCAGAGGACCGACGAGACTAGAGAGAAAAGTTGATGGGGCACATCACCCAGAAGGATGACAATGAGCTTGCCTAGGAAGAGGATCCGGACTGAAGACACAAGCCCACCTTACCCCCTACTATGCCTGGCTCTATAAACAGCATGGAGTTCAATAAATACATTCACAATAAACAAACAAGGAGCCTCATCCGTTGAAAGTCAGGACAGCAGCTAGGAAACAACTACACGGAAATGAAAACTTCCCTGACCTCCATGTAATCCTGGCTTGGGTTGATACGATGAGATTTAAAAGAAAGGGGCAGATTTGTGAGAAATTAACAAAGGAAAGATCAGTGAGGCCTTTGTCTTGTAATAAAAGAGATGATTGAAATACAGACCTAGCAGGAAGGGCTCCATATGTAAATTAAATCATCTTAATTATGGTATATTACAATGTTTGTCACCTGAAATTGTTATTTTATTGTTCGTAATAATACCTTACATGCCACCCTACAAAGTACTTGCATTCTAATTACCATGTTTCATAGTTAACTTTAATATAGCTCTTAAATTCTGTCATTGTGTGCTCTGCATTTATATCCTACTTCAAGGAATTTTAAAGCTTTACCCTTAGTTGTGTTTACATTTTAAGAGGACTTAAAATTTTAAATCACTGGCCTTTTCTCAAACCTTAGAAGACAAAAGAGGAAAATGTACATGTGTACTTTGAATATGTAAAAACATTCTGTGTTTAAAAGCCACAGATTGGAAAAACATTATTGTCAACAGCAGTTTGCAGAGAATAAAATGTCCCCAGTGGATAAGAATTTGTTAAAAATATATATAAATCTATAAAACCTGGGTTCCTCCCCCAGTACAGATCCTAATGCTTCTTAAATCTCTGACAAGTCCCTCGGCTTCAGCGTCCCCCGTGTCTCCATCTGTAGGAGATGGGCTAATCGGTCGTTCTCACACTGGGCACCATAGAACTGGAGCGCCAGATTTGGGTGTGACACAGACGTGGGCTGGGGCTGGGAGGGCAGGCTCCAGCCCCCTCCTCACCTCCTTCACCTCACTTTTTATCTACCAAGGCTACCAGCAACGTATTACTGGGAAATAGGACTCTTCTGAATTATTATTAAAACATAACCAGACAAAAAGTTTGAAAAACCACTGCCGTGAGACAGGGCACCCCTGAGATTCTGATACAACAGGTCAAGGGTGAGTGAGGCCTAAACATCCCGATCACTTAAAATGTCCACAAACAATTTCTCCCCCAAAGCTGAAAAAACATAAACTCAATGATCTCTAACATCTCCTCTACTAACATCTCTTCCACAGAAGTGGAAGCAGCAAGGATCCAAGTCCCAGAACACTCTAGCTAACATTCCTTTCAAGGATAGGAACCATCAGAGGACTGCTGGATAATGTCTTCTTCTTTGATTTCCAGCACTGCAGCCACGAGAACAAAACGTCCAAGAGACATTTGGCTTCAACTACTCTGAGATTGGCCAATCCACTTTGAAAAGAACACAAATGCTGTCAAAGCAGTTAAAACCTCAGTGCCTTCCTGGGACATCCTGGAACGTGTCTGGGGATCCAACAGAGACAGAGCCTTTAAGCATCCCTGAGAAGACTAGAATCACTGGAAATTAATCCAACGGAGTACAGACTGAAGATCACTATCTGATAACCACACTCTGGGAAAAATTAGCTACCTAATATGAAAGAGCAGCATCTTGTAAATATCCTAAACTGCTGGACAAAGTGACTTTTGACTCAATCCAGTACAGAGAGAACAAACAGCACAGAATATAAATAAACACGCGTGCGCGCGCGCACACACACACACACACACACACACACACACAATGTTAACCAAAAACTGACAAAAATGTCCACCACACTAACCAGCAACTAAGGCATCTTTAGGCCATCGGCTGAACCAGTCAATGGTGCATCCTGAAATAAGGGCAGGGAACTTCAAAGCTCGATTTCGAAATTTCTCCCCCACAGGTGAAAAGCAGAGCACAATGTGAAGGTTCTGCCGGACCCGACTCATGAAGTAGTCATACAGGTTCTCATTGGTAGGAGGGCGCCTGGGGTATTCTTTTTTCATGACTGATAGGAGATCACTATTAATTTCATCAATTTCATCACGAGCAAATAGGTTGGAGACCTTCAAAAGAAGTGCAAACATTCAAATTCAGTACAGGCATATACAAACAGATCAAAATATATAGGTCAATACATATGATATCTTTCCTCCATTTGTGTCCTAAAACTCACCTTTAAAAATTAACAAAAGTCCTCATGACACAAACAAATGGAAAGACATTCCATGCTTATAGATTTTTTTAAATGTTTACTTATTTATTTTGAATGAGAGAGCATACATGCATGTGAGCAGGGGGCAGGCAAGAAGGAGAGAGAGAATCCCAAGCAGGCTCCACACTGTCAGCACAGAGCCTGACACGGGGCTCAATCCCATGAACCCATGAGATCATAACATGAGCCAAAATCAGGAGTCAGATGCTCAACCGATTGAGCACACCCCCATACTAATAGATTGAAAGAATTAATGTTATTAAATGTCCATATTTCCCAAAGCAATCTACAGATTCAATGCAATCCCTATCAATATACCAATAGTATTTTCTGCAAAACTAGAATAATCCTAATATTTGTATGGAACCACAAAAGACCCCCAATAGCCAAAGCAACTTTGAAAAGGAAGAACAAAGATGAATGTATCACAATTCCAGATTTCAAAATGAACTGCAAACCCATAATAATCAAAACAGTATGGTAATGGGGAGTCTGGGTAGCTCAATCAGTTGAGTGTCCAGCTCTTGATTTCAGCTCAGGTCATAATCTCAGTTAGTGAGATCAAGCCCTCTGTGCTGAGAGCATGGAGCCTACTTGGGATTCTCTTTCTCCCTCTCTACCCACATTCTGTCTCTTTCTCTGTCTCTCTAAACATAAACAAAATAACTAAACTGAAATGAAATGAAATGAAATGAAATGAAATGAAATGAAATGAAAATGGCTTAAAGACCTAAATATAAGACCTGAAACCATAAAACTCCTAGAAGAAAACATAGGCAGTGGTCTGTGGCATTAGCCTTAGCAACATTTTTTCTAGATGTGTCTTCTCAGGCAAGGGAAACAAAAGCAAAAATAAACTATTAGGACTACAGCAAAATGAAAAGCTTTACACATCCTTTTTTTAAAAAATTAGCCAAGTCCTCAAGATAAGATACCCCACATTTTAAAATACACAAACGATTCTATTATTAACTGCGAAGTCATAGCCCTTGGAGGGGGTAAATGGACATACCAAATATCCAATCAGCTCACTTTTATTCTCCAAACCCAACAGAAAAAGCAATTCTTCCTAATAGGGATCTCCTAATCCCCCATAATAGCACTCATTCAACAACTGTGATGGAAGGACACAGAGAGCTCTCAAGTTGGAGGCCATCTGAAGAGTCAAAATGCATGAAGATATATGAACTCCTACCTCCCCTGATGATAAAACATTGTTCACGTATTCCAAAACTGACTCATCCTTAATCTCATTGTCCGTGAAGATGAAAGTGATTCCTCTGCCTTGCTGTCCAGCCGTTCTATACAAAATCTTCAGGTCTTCCACTAGATTTGATGTGTTGTAGGACCTAAAGAAATATTGTCATTGTGTCGTTAGCTAAATTATTTTGATGGGAAGGAAAAGATCGTTATAACAATGCTTTATGCCATTTGGTTAATAAAAAGAAGTGCTGATATTGTTCCATCAGATAAGAATTTTATTGTATGGGCATGTTACTGGTTCACTGTATTTACTTACAAGGATGAAATTGATTTTTAAAACTTTCTTTCAGTGCTGAATACCTACTCCTTTGGGAGTAATAGAGGTGAACCATTTTGTGAAAATTTTGAGTACTTCCTTATTCGCTAAAGTTAAGAACTATTTTTTTTTCTTGAGGCATAATTGACATATAACATTATGTTAGTTTCAGGTGCACAACATAGTTATTTCCATACTTGCATATATTGTAAAAAGATCACCACAATAAGTCAACATCAAGTCAAATCACAGTATATTTACCTGAAAATATGAAACAGATTTTTAAACTCCACATATCATGAAACAGTATAATTTTCTGGGACACAAAATAAAAACCTAAAGTAAAAAGTCAACCTGAAACCAAAATACTGTTTTTACCACAACGAAGTGTCATCTGAAGCCATATATGTTTCATTTTGAAAATACTTGTTGGTAACGCTAAAACAAAGGTTAAATTGGGATGTTTACTAAGGACCTATCTGCCACTGGAATTGTAATGACAGCTCACAAATTAATCTAAATGAAGCAATTTCAAGTCTTATTCTTTCGGGTGAGGGACATGCCTCATTACAAATGGTGCCCTCTCGAGGCGCCTGGCTGGCTCCATCGGAAGAGTGGGTGACTCTTGACGTTGGGGTTGTCAATTTGAGCCCTGCATTGGGTGTAGAGAAATTACTTAAATAGTAAAATGTTAAAAAAAGAATGTTGCCCTCTCATCCTCCAACACATCTTTGGGGCCCACATAAAAGAGTTTTCTGAGCAATCAGTACACAGTAGGAGACTAGCTGGAAACACGGACTATCACACTCTAAATCTTCTTTCACGATGAAAAGCAATCCTTTAGTGGAAGTCAGCCTGCAATCATGAAATATTAGAGAGGTCCCAATACAGGGCAGCCCATTACCACCAAAAGTAAAAATAAAGATCTTCCAATCCTAGAGATTCAGACTTACTGAATTATTATTTGAAATTTTTTGTCATTAAATAAACTCAGAGTTCAAAGCACAAGAGCAAATGGCCTTCTGATTTTTTTTAAAGCTACTAAATATTTAACTTCTATACTCTGTGCTTTTTTGATCATCTAAACCCTAAATCCTAGAACCAGAAATCCCACTACCAGGCATCAATATTTTAAGAAAATGTCTAGAGAAGTGAGATCTGAGAGATTAGAAAAGAATTTCAAAGATGCAGTTCCCCATTAGAGAGGGAGACAGAGAGGAAAAAAAAAAAAAATACCTCATCCCAGCTTCTCCTGACTTGGAAAAACTTCCAGTCCAGTCCCCTGGATCAAGGGCCCGCTGCCTCAAATAATGACCTGAGCCTTCTTACAAATGTCTGTGTTTCCAGAATGTGAGGCTCTTGCTTCCTGATTCTTGGCCACATAGCTATGCAGAGGTGTAGGCAGTAAGAGGGCCTCTTGAAGGCAATGGGAAGGCTAGCAGGCCTTGGCCCTCCTTTCCATTAGTAACAGAGCGTTCCCACTGTGACGTGCAGAGGAACTAATTTATCACAGAGAGAGGAGATGCAAGATATTTTTCCTGAGGCATTGCGGCACAAAGCCCAGCCAGACCAGAAACCAAAAATACTGTTGGTTAATTCCCAGGTAGATCTGGGATTTCCCACAAGTGATGGAGTCTCCACTGTAAGATAGGCTAATATTATATGCCCTGCTAACCCATAAAGCTCTTTTAAAGACCAAATTAGCCTAGGCATATAAAAGTGCTTTGAAAACTATACAGTTTTAAATAAATGTTGGGAACAAAAATCTCAGAGTCCAGGGATACCTGGGTGGCTCAGTCGGTTAAATATCTGACTCTTGACTTTGGCTCAGTTCATGATCTCAAGATTTGTGAGACTGAGCCCTGCATAGGGCTCTGTGCTGACAGAGTGGAGCCTGCTTAGGATTCTCTCTCTCCTTCTGTCTCTGCCCCTCCCCTCACATTCTCTCTCTGTGTCTCTCAAGATAAATAAACATTAAAAAAAAAATCTCAGAGCCCAGTCTCTTTCCTGTATAGGATATCATTTATCAAATTCTGCTTCTATCCAAACTAGAACAATTATACCCAAGGCAATTAGAATTATTTATCTCTGTCCTAGTACTTGAAAACAAAACAAAAACAAAAAAACAAAAAACAAAACAAAACAAAACAAAACAAAAACCAGCAATCTTTTAGATTTATTCTCCAAGCAGAAGCCTATAATCTGAACCAAATGGAAAGTGTAACAACAACACATGAATATCTGGGCCTTAAACCCAGTGTTTAATCATTTTCGATCTTTGCCCTAGTAGATATCTATTGGTCTCCATCAGTAAGACAGATGGGTACACTTTGCCCTACTGGGCCAAACCAAAACTCTAGAGCAATGCCCAAAAGGCAAGACTTCCTAGTCCCACACCTACAGGTTAACCTCTTATAATTTTCAGCCCAACTAAACTTCGCAAACTGGCCTCCTGTTTCTCATCTTGGTTAATCCTGAAATTCAGCCCCTTTGAATCACCCCTGCTTTTCTCTTCATGCTGACTCTTCACTTCCTGGTTCCGCCCACCCCACACATGTATGTCCAAGAACAACCGTCCTGGGGTTCCCTATCTTGAGGAGTGTTTGCATGAGTGTATGCATCATCTTTCCAAGCCAGAACTAGGATGGATCAAGTCCAATAGTTCAACTTCCCAACGATCTCAAGTCTGTCCTTTTTTCTCCATTCTTACTGCTACCACTCAAGTCCCATTATCTCTTGCTTAGATCCCTGGGACGCCTTATAACTCTTCCTGTTTAGCCCCTTCCATCCATTTTCTGTACATACAAACCCATAGGCCCTTCCTAGGGGTAACTCATTAATGGTTTTCTGTTGCTCTAGATAAAGTCTAAATTCCTTATCATATCTTCAAAGGCCTCCTTTTCTATTCTTTCCCCACTTAGTATCTTATGCTGCACACCCACCCATATTTTCCTTCTTCCAGGGCCTCAATGTGACTTCACATGTGCTGATCTTTTTTGCCTGGAACGTTCTTTATCGTTCCTCTTCTCTGAGATAACTCCTATTCTTATTCAGGTTTCCATCTTTTCCTCCAGAAAGCCTTTTCTGACCATCCCCCACACTAGGTTAGGAGTCCCTCCCTCATGTTTCAATAGGAGCTGGTCTGCATTTATTTCTTTCTCATAGATAGCACCTACATACGACACCTCATTTTTTTTAATTTTTTTTAAAGTTTATTTATTCTTGAGAGAGAGAGAGAGAGAGAGAGAGAGCGTGCAAGCAAATGGGAAAGGGGAAGAGAGTGAAGGAGACACAGAATCCAAAGCAGGCTCCAGGCTCAGAGCTGTCAGCATAGAGCCCGACACGGGGCTCGAGCTGACGAGCTATGAGATCATGACCTGAGCTGAAGTTGGACGCTTAACCGACTGCGCTACCCAGGCGCCCCCTACATACGACACCTTACTGAATGAACTGCTCAGGTGCCTGACCCCTTGACTACTGTAAGCTCTGTGATGACACGAGCCAGACTTGCCATGTGCTCCCTAGCACCTAGCCAGTGCCTGGTGCATAGCTGGTGTTCAACAAATATTTTTAAATGTACAAATAAATGAATAAATACAAATTTTTCAGTTATTTTTCTAGTTTGTTAACATTCTTGAAACCTGAATTAACATCTAGTAGGGAGAAGTTTCTTCCGAAATACACCAAAAGGAATACAGGTAACACTCATGGCATGCATAAGTGCAGGGGGGCAGCTATTTACAACGAGAGGCCGAAATATCTCAAAAGCAAATTATTAATGTGAAAATTTCATATCTACAACAAAGGTCGAAAGGGGACAATGATAACTCAACATTTAAGAAGGAAAATGATTATGATTCCTTATGTTTAAGAAAAATGCATTCTAAATTCAAGTGGCCTCTGAGAACCTGCTATCAAAATCCATTTCAGGTTAATTAAAGTGAAAGCTTGTTACCTTGTCAGAGTGATCTGGAAGGAAGTATAGCCAGCAATGAATGAAGCCAACCTCGTCAGGCTCTGCTTTCCTGATCCGCCCACCCCCACCAGGAGGGCATTTCCCCGGGGCGTGCCAATGACACGTGAGATCTAGAATGCGGAATAGAAAAGACACAGATCATTGTTCAACATGTAAATATTCCATTTTTTCCTCTTTACGCAAAAGAAGCATTTGGGAAGCCATATGTGTCTCAGGATCGGAATGGAGAAAGACGCTGGCTGGATGAAGGACAGCATTTCTGAAATAGAATGGTGTTTGAAGAGTACCAGACAGGGCATATGTTGGGGGCGCCTTTGGGAAACAAGAGGAGATGAGTACAGAGAAGTCAGCTGAAGTCCCTCTTTGGCCTGCTCTGGGTTTTAAAGAAAAGAAATAGAGGAGACTTGGATGTTTCCTTTCAGTCTCCCAACCTAACGCAGTGGGACAGGAAAGAGACTGAAATTTCAAGACAATGTATATCCTTGGAATACAGAAGAGTTGATTAGAATATCTTCCACATTTGAACAATGGCAGAACACTTAAATCGAAGGGAAGAAAATTTCCAAAATGTGGCATTGGTGATGGAATTTTGAAGAGGAAGATGACGAGGAGGAGGAGGAGGAGGAGGAAGAAGAAGAAGAGGAGGAGGAGAAAGAGGAGGAAGGAGGGGAGAGAAGGAGGAGAGAGAGAGAGAGAGGCGGGGGGGGGGGGGCAACACAGAATCCAAAGCAGGCTCCAGGCTCTGAGCTGTCAGCATGGAGCCTCACACGGGGCTGGAACTCACGAACCGTGAGACATGGTGACCTGTGCCAAAGTCAGACACTTAACCAACTGAGCCACCCAGGTGTTCAGAAGCCCATGTTTCTTTAGCTTTATTGTTACTGATGAATTGCTTACACCATCAGGCTTCCAACACCCCCACAGAGGGGATTCAGTGTAGGATTCTCCTGGATGCTTTTTTCTCTTTACATGATAACTACTTCTCTTTCCGACCTAACTGCAGTCTGAGCCTGGGGTATTGGTGTGATACCCACTTTTCTGTAGACTAATGATAGTGACAATGGAGCTGAGACGGATCACCTCTATGTGGCTGGGGTAACCTGGAATTAGCAATATGTTGACGAACATATTGGTAAACATCCTTTCTCAGGATTACCTCCTGCGGCAGGGGCTACACTTTATTCCTGTTGGGACTACTCTTTTTTTCTTTTTATTCAGATATAATAAAATTCTGGGACTACTCGTGGCTGTTGGATTATTTCTCCCAATGTAGTGTGAGCCCCTGGAAAGGAAGATCATGTTCATGTCTCTGTTGTGGACCTGAGAGCCTGTGGCATGGGTGGGTGGCACACTGGTCCTTCCAGGCTCCTACTCAGTTGTAGGCAGGGGAGTTGCTGGAGGCAGGTAAGGAACAGTACTGGCAAGAATGATTTTGCTGCAGTCTATTCATATTCCACACTGGAATCTTCTGTGTCTTTCCTTGGTTAATATTTTTCAAATATATGCCTTTTGTCCTAACCATTTCCTTCCGTTGGTGTTGGTGAATATATTAAGGGTTGAAATAATTGTTGATAATTAGGTACTGGGAACCTCCACCCAATATCTTTTCCTGAAACCAGCCTAGATCTTACATTACAACATTCCATTCCCAGTTTCTAGCACACGTTAAACACTCAAACCGCATACGACAAATGAACATACATGAATAAATAAGTAGAAGGGTTTAAAAGAGATTCAAAAACTCATACCCTAGAATACAAAAAGAAATAAAGGAGAAAACGCAGTCAAATAGGACCTTCAAATGGTACTATCTTTCTCCTACTCTATAGACTGTGAGATAAAACTATTCATTTTTCAATTCCTTTAGCAAATATTTTAAAAACTAACAATGCCCAGCCTGCCCCGCAGGTGCTCATGTGCTAGCAGAGGAGAGAGACCTGCTAACAGAAACGTGGGGATGTACCACGCTGCATGTGGAAACAGGAAAAATGGCGGCAAACGAAACAGTGCTGCTGGGCAAAGGCAACTCTCAGGTGTGGAGCTGGAGCGTGATCTGGATCTTGAAAGATAACTACGAGTCTCCTACAAAGAAGTGGGCAGGCCAGGCAGGAGTTGGGCTACGTTTTAAGAAGAGGGGCTGGGGTGCACAAAGTCTCAGAGTCGACAAAAGGCCTGGGGTACCCCTAGGAGGTGGGAACTTCAGTACTAGGTCCAGAAACATCAGGAGATGAGGCAGCAAAGGGTTGACTAGGGCCTCAGTGGGGACTTGGTTAAATTCCAATCCCATTTATCAAGCATCTCAAGCGTGCCTATTCTCCGTCCTGTGAATACTGAAGTGAATAAATTGGGTGCCCCACACTCACAAGCTTGCTGCCCAGCAGGGAAGACAAACACACAACACAGATAAATTCCACATGACGCGGCACTTGTTGGGAATGCACGTGGGTGAAGTTGTCTGGAAGAAGGGTGCGTTTCATCATGGGTAGCTGATTTTGCTTGATTACACGCTAAGCTGAGCATAAGCCACAGGCTAGAGTGCTAGGCAGGGGCGAGACCACAAAAAACCACACACGTCATGGTTCAAATCTTAACCAAAGAGGCAAAAGAGCTGTCACAGAGATATTCTCTGTTTTGAAAGAAAATCATTATTTTATTTTATTTTATTTTATTTTATTTTATTTTGAGAGAGAGAGAGAATGGGGGAGGGGAGAGAGAGAATCTTAAGCACGGAGCCTGATGCAGGGCTCAATCTCCCAACCCTGAGATCATGACCTGAGCCAAAATCAAGAGTCGGATGCTTAACCAACTGAGCTACCCAGGAGCCCAGAAGAAATCATTAGTTTACTGAAGAAAGGAACTAAGAAATATGCCTGGTCTCATATCACATCCTGTTTTGCTATAATTTTCATCTTAATTCTATGTTGTAGCTTCTATCACATCTTATAACTAGGTCACATATTTCAAGGCTCACATCCATGTGACACTTTGGGTGTATTGTCCACAGGAAACAAGCAGGTAGAAGAGAGGGTCAGCCTAGGAGACTGTGAGGAATGGAGCATCTTAGCTCAAAAACTCCAGTCAGGAATTCTTCAGCCAATTCAAGAGCAGACACAAGAGCCTGAGAGAGAAACTGAGGCAAACATTCAAAGACCCTGTGCTGAGTCACCTGTGCCTCAAACGTCATGTGCCCACAATTCTGAAGTGAAGAAATGCTCATCGCTCATACTCATTGCTCATACTCTGTGTTTGAAACACAGAAATGAGACAGTTCTAGAGAACTTATTCAAGCACGAGACTAACAATAGCCTCATTTCTTTTTTTTTAAATATTTTTTAATGTTTATTTATTTCTAAGACAGAGAGTGACAGCGCATGAGTGGGGGAGGGGCAGAGAGAGAGGGGGACACAGAATCCGAAGCAGGCTCCAGGCTCTGAGCTGTCAGCACAGAGCCCGACACGGGGCTCGAACTCACAGACTGCGAGATCATGACTGAGCCGAAGCCAGACGCTCAACCGACTGAGCCACCCAGGCGCCCCAACAATAGCTTCATTTCAATCTGAGCCATTATGAAATCCTAGGCCAGTCAGATTTTGTCCCCAAGAGACGTTAGTTATGAAGTTGCTTTTGGCATCATTTTCTTTTTTCTTCTTCTTCCTTTTAATCATTAAATATGACAGACTATCATTATTTATATTTGGAAGGATATCTGTGCTCATAATTCAGCACAGATGTCTCAGATTCTGAGAATTCTAAGTGTCCAAGCTAAATGCCTTCATGCAGGGGGCGGCGGGGGCAGCAGTGGGGGGGGGGGTACCCAACCCAGACCAGCCTGTCTTCCTCCCTCTTCCTGATGTCCTGGAGCCTTCCCCACCCTCTTCTGCTTTCAGAGGGAGGGTCGTCTAGATGAACTCTAGATTCAGTAATTATGAGAGGAGACAATTTGCAATTATAAGGTTGCTCCTCATGATTAAACCTAAGCAATGGAATTCAGCCTCAAGCTGTCCTTTTTCTAACTTTTTCTTTCTTCTTCTGAGAAAGAAGTTGACATCAACAAAGTAAGAATATCAGCAACAGATTTAAAATGGCTTTATCTTGGGGCACCTGGGTGGCTCAGTCGGTTAAACATCCAGCTCTTGATTTGGGCTCAGGTCACGATCTCAGGGTCGTGAGATCAAGCCCTCCATGGGGCTCCTTGCTGAGCATGAAGCCTGCTTAAGATTCTCAAGCCCTCTCCCTCTGCCCTTCCCCCACTCACACACTTGCCCGCACTCTAAATAAATAAATAAATAAATAAATAAATAAATAAATAAATAAATAAAATGGGATTATCTACCACCACAAAAAAATTAGATCACATAAGTTATCAAGTAAATAATATATTTTGTTTCCAGTCTTTGAAAATCAACTATCTTAGGAAGAGATACTGAATGACCCCTATGACGAAGCAGAAAGGAAAATGTACTTTCCTGGTAAATTTCATTCTAGCAAAATTTTCACCCAGCTCAAAGTCAATTGTTCATGCAGTATTTTCTTATTATCATTTCTAACTGTGGTAAAATACATGTGACCTAAAACTTCCCATCTTGACCATTAGGCATATCGGTCAATGGCATTGTGGTTCAACCACCACAAAAACTCTCCATCCTGCAAAAGTGAAACTCTGTACCACTAAACACTCCCCACTGTCCCTATCCCTACACCCCTGGCAATCACCATTCTACTTTCTCGTCTCTATGAATTCGACTATCCTAGGTACCTCAGACAACTGGAATCATCCAGTGTTTGCCCTTCTGTGACTAGCTTATGTCACTAAGCATAATTTCTTCAAAGCTTACGCACTACTTTTTACAGCTCTCCTTTGCATAATACAAAAAATAAGCAGACTTTCTGCCTGTGCTTTGAACTCAGATGTCAACCACATTCATTCTACGTAGTGAAAACATTGAGCTGGAAGCTGTGTAGCAACACTGAATAAGATTATATCACACGTTGGAAGTCTACATGCTCTGATTTTCAGGCTGATTTTCCGCCTATAGGTGTTGCGGTTTCGAAATTAAACTGGACTCCAACATTGAGTTGATTTTTTACACTGAATATTCTCTTAGGAGATGAAAACAAAAGAGGGGAAAAAATTCTGGTTTGAAGCCCCGCGTCCGTCACTTTGGGGAGGTGTTACTGGGCGTGGCCACTGACCTTGACTAAGTGAACCATGGCATCGTCGAAGAACACCAAGTCCATGCCGGTGCCACGGATGCTCTCGTTATACAGCTGCAGGAACATAGTCAAACGCTTCTTTAGGTGACCAAAAGATTCAATTGGCTCATAAATTTTGGGCATTTCGGCATCAGCCTCGTCAGATGTTTCACCTAGGGAGTTGGGGGAACAATTCAGTTGTTTCCTCAAATTGCCAGACTTTACTACTTCCTTCAACCTAAATTAATACACTCATAACTCTACAATTTAACACTGAACGATACTGATTTTCACCCAAATGCCATAGTATATATATTTTTAGAAAAGAAAAAAAGCAAACAATAGTAAAAACATTGGAATTTTTGTGGTCATATGCAATCTTAGTTCCTTTCTGCCTAGAAAAGGCCAATTTCAAATAATGTAATATATATTGAATTTAATTTGAATCCATAATTGAATATTGGCATTTCAATGAACCTTCCGGGAATATTCGCTTCATGGACAAAATGAAGGTCAGAAAAACAGGGATTTAGTGTAAAAAATCAGCAAGAGAGATGAAGACTTAAAAGAATTTTTTAATAAGAGGAAAAGAAAAAGGTCATTGCATTTGCTCAGGAAATTCTTATGATTCAGGAGTTTCAGGTTAGCGGCAAAGATAGAGTGAATTTTAGGGAACAGAGGTAGAGGGTTGAGAGAAAACAGAATAATGATTTCCTAAATAAACATATTGAATTGGGTCACTGGGAAAAGATTATTGAAATCAATATGCTTTTTTAAAAATTAGAAACACATAATATACCAGCTTAACACTTTTCCATCTTTGACTATAAGGCATAATGCCAAAGGAAAGCTAAATGAGGTCTCTGGAAGTTTACTATTGGTTCACATTAGTAACAGGAAAAAGAGTGACATCTGAGTTGAATATGCCAGTAACAACTTAGAAATTCACTGGGTACTAGAAGAGTGAGTGGATCTTCCAAATCTAATAGTACATAATTATTGTCAATTGACCTTGTCCTAATATAATAGTATATTAACCTTTTTATAACAAAGCGAGAAAATTGATTTAACATAGCCATGAAGATTGGCTTCTTTGCAAAGCCCTCACTAATTAAATTTCAATAGTCACTTCACCTTTTTTTTTTTTATAAATGTTCAACTCGAGCTTTGAGAAACAAAGCGCTTTGAATCAACAAAGGTCATGTGTTTGCCTCCCACACACATGCCCAGCAAAAGTGCCCCAGTTGTGCTTTGCTGCTTGGAAACCATAACCTAATTATTTAGCCTTCTGAATGAGAGGAAATAAAAGACATAAATTTTTATTATTTACCCTTCTGAATTAGAGCAAATGAGATACATAAATTCTAATTTTAAATGCTCTTACACCTACAGGATTTTTGTACGTAGGTGACCTGATTTCAAGTAAACCGTGTCAGCTTCTTTCTGTGGAAGGATCCTTCCAACTGCATAACTAGCAGTAAACTGCCTTTTGCAATTGTCACTCGGGAACTTCTGATAGATCACACACATCCTTATCAAATCTGGGAAGGGGCTGCCTGGTCACTTTCAACCATTTAGAAGATACAAACAGCATGTGTTTAAATATGGAAATTAACTTAAAATTCACTTCCAGTATTTTTTAAAAAAAAAAGGTAATTAAATGAAAGAGAAATAGTCTACTTACACTCAGTTATTTCTGAAGGAAAAAAGTAATTGGAGCACTACCTCTTTGCATAAGAAGAGAAGCAATATATCTCTCAATTTTGCATAGAACCATAACCACGAAAGCTTATGGCCACATCACCCACCTCTTTCCCATTAGATTCAAAGGCTTTCTCAGGTATTTGAGGCTTTTCTAATTTCAACACTCGGGATGACCCAAATAACAATTACAGGAAAACCACGGACTGCGAGTACCCTGTTCTGTGAGTGTTCCGCGAGATGAGCAAACATTTCTAATGAATTTTATCTTGATAAACAAGCGATGTCTTGCAATACGAGCAGTATGCGTCGCCGAATATCACATGATCTCAACCGAGCCAATGGTTCTTGAAATTCTCTTTGACATACGAGTGCTTTGGATTACAAGCGCGTTTCCGGAACGAATTATGTTCGTAAACCAAGGTTTTTGCTACCTTCCATTCGGCAGACTGCCAAGCCACTCTGCAGATAATATTTCATTTATTTCCTGCAGTGCCCCATGACGCATATATTACTATTTCCATTTTCCTAAGGGAGGAGAATGAGGTTCAAGTCCAGAGAGTCATCCAGCTAACGTGTGGTAGATCCCTTCCACAAACCTACCACTGTGTGACAGCTACAAATCCTGGGCACTTTCTTCTACCCTATCTTGCCTCCTAAATCTACTTTATATGCAGGATTGAGAGGTATAAAAAATAGTTCATCTTTGAGCTCCATCAGTATCCACACATTCTGTATTTATTGAGCAACTACTATGTCCCAGGCTTGTTTCAGTAAACTTTCCTAGCCAGAAACTCAACATCCCTAACCTGAACCTTCTGTCTTCAAGTATCCCTTTGGGGAATTTCAAATTCTGCTTCACTTCTTTACCTGTCACTTCAGGTGCATCCCTCAGGAAATCCACAAAATAAGCATCAGATCCACAGTCCACCAAGGGTTTTTTCTCTTCACCAAACTCCTCCTCCACCAAACGTACTAAAGCCTTATCAAACCAGGTCACATCACCGGAAACCGTGAAACGATCGGCTACAACACGTTTACACTCATGCTTCCACAGCCTTAACAGATCCTGTTGAAAACAGAATTAAAATGTGTTATTCTTTCCTATTTGCCATAGTTGGGAATCAAATTGACAAAATTATAGAGCACCATCCTTCCTGATCTAAGATGCCACATTTTAAAAACTGAAGGTTAGGGGCGCCTGGGTGGCTCAGTTGGTTAAGCCTCCAACTTCGGTTCAAGTCATGATCTTGAGGTCCATGAGTTCGAGCCGAGCCCCACGTGGGACTTGATAGCTCAGAGCCTGGAGCCTGTTTTGGATTCTGTGTCTCCCTCTCTCTCTGCCCCTCCCCCGCTCAGGCTCGCACTCTCTCTCTCTCTCTCTCTCTCGCTCTCCCTCTCTCTCTCAGAAATAAATAAACATTAAAAATATTTTTTAAAAAATTAAAACTTAAGGTTAAAACATACTTCATTTCAGGGTGCCTGGTTGGCACAGTCGGTTAAACATCCAACTTCGACTCAGGTCATGATCTCGATCTTGTCGCTGGTGAGTTTGAGCCCCACATCAGGCTCTCTGCTGTCAGAGTACAGCCCTCTTTGGATCCTCTGTCCCCCTCTCTTTCTGCACCTCTCCAACCCGCACACACACTCTCACTCTCTTTCTCTTTCTCTCAAAAAATAAACTTAAAAAAATATATTTTATTTCAAGTTGGTCTAATCAAGTATATCAAATAGAGTAGTGTCTACTCATGTTCAGTCTTTACATTAAAATGAAAACAAACCTAGACAAATCACTAAAATGACTCTGATTAACCAACAAGGTAATATGCTACATAAAAGTCTTAAACCTGTGATAAATTAGTCTGTTTGGATAAGACACCTACATTCATGTGGCCAGAGCAGAAAATAAAATGTAGGGTATAAACAATTTTCACATATATAACTGAGTATTAGAAGGGTATGTTTACTTAACACGATGTGAAGGAAATTTGCAGCAAAAGTCTGGATTATCTGAACAAAACAATCACCTAGTCTATGTAATCCAAGGTGCAAAGTTCATTGGAAGTTGAGGATATTAATTGCTCGATACACTTGTTTCTATAGCAAGTTCATCTGATATGAAAGACTGGTGGAAATTTCTGAGCTTGCTAACATTTTGCAAGTTAGGGGGTTTTTAAGCTATTATATTACTAATGATAAAATGCTATTGGTTATATTTGGTTACCAAAATTTAAAAGGGATTTAGTAAAATATATTCAATGATTCAGTTAATTAAGACAGAAGTTCATGACAACATCAATTGCTGGAAGTATTTATGATGATTTCAAGTAAGCATCAAAATCTGGCTACTCAAAAAATAATATTGGGGAACGGCATTCTGCATGGCCACTAATGTATCAATGAGTTTGAGGGGGAAAAAAACAAGATAAAATGCTCCCTGCTGCTAAAATTATTTTCCGTTCTCTGTAAAAAGGAAAGTGAGCTTTCCCCAAAACGTCTTTCTTTGGAGTCAGCCTTGTAGTTACCTACTTTGTTAGCATCTGGGGCAAAGCTGGGTTTTTTTTTTTTTATAGTCACTACTCAATATGCCTAGTGATGGTTTGTTTGATATCTCAACTGTTCCTGTGTATTGATGTGGACAAATCCCTAAAGCCAATTTGCTTAATTACCTTCTCCATTCCATAAAAAGCTAAAAGGGAAGCCAATACTACCTTAGCCTGAGCACACAGGCCATGCTTTGGAATTTTTCCATAATGTTTCTAGTTTGAAGAGAATTCTTTTAATGCTAGGAACTGTTATATTCAAGTGTGTGTACAAATGCTCATTTCTCAGCCAAATGGACTTTCTACTTTTCTGCCTCTTCTTAATTATGCCAATATACATAATTGTTTTAGTTCATCTAGTTACACGGAAAAGAAAGATCGTGGATGATTAACAACAAAATGGTCTCTTCAATTTTGAGTGTTTATAAAGATAATTACTTTTTTAAAGCTAAGATGTCAAGTTTAAAATATGGAGACTATCACATAATAAAATCAATACTGATTCTTTCCATTATTTAGTATAAGAAAAATATAATGGGAAAATAAGATCAATTGTTTATTCCATTCATTAGAAAATAACTATGTATACTATTTCCTTAAATATAAATTTAATTGGAATTTTTTAAAAGAAACTTCCTGATGTACTTTTCCCTTATTTATGTTAGTTGAAAGGCAGAAAAAAAATGCATGCTAAAACATCCCAAAATATTTCACCATCCCACTAAACATTACATTACGAGTAACAGTTTAGGGAATAGAATAAATAACGATGCCATTTATTTTCTCCTCTTATATTTCACTTACATCTGGTTCCTTGATAACCTCTGAGGTGGTGTTCAGCATTCCCTGCCAGATCCTAGAAAGATCTCGAAGGTTAAACACATAATGGAATTTTGCAGGGGTAGGGAGCATTTTCATCTTGGTCATCTGCCACAGTCGACGTGTCAGGGGGACCAATTTCTTTACTGAATCTCTCACGCCATCTGAGAAGCCCCTCTGACTGCAATAGTGGCCTACCCCAATCACACCTGAAAGGGGAAAAAAGTCGTAACATTCTGAGTGATGGTTCAAGTCAGTGAAATTAAAATGGAAAACATTATACTATAGAGTTTGCACAATTATTATATACAGTATAATCGATGACCACATATCAAAGAAATTTACATTCGTGTTCTCTTATTTTTTTAATCTAAAAAATAGATATAGGCTCAAGGAAGTTAGCATCCAAATACTGAAAATTTGGTTAAGAAACACTACTGAAAACTCTAGGTAAATGAATTCAGTATTATTAAGTGGGTGACATTAAATATATAAAGGTGCTTTCGAAAGACATAAGGAAAAGGGAGGTGCCGGGAACCCTTAAGATTTCTCCATTCTACTGTTGCCTTCCCAAGCATTACAAAATATTTTAATTTACTTTGTGTGTAAAACTTTCTAGGCAAAAAAAGAATAATTAAAGGAAATTGAAGGCAGATATGGCCAAACCCCACTAGCCCAGGGTGCTGAGATGACATTCTAGTCTGCCAGAAATTAATTAGGGTATCCTAATGCATTTTCTCTCAGTAGTAGTTTCAGAAATGGTAAGTTAACACCTAACACAATGCGTACATAACTTTACACTCTTTTTCTGCAAAGAGAAACCACAAAATCAACTATAAACTCTTTCCATTATTCAGTTTGACAATCATAGTTATCTCCTGGGCTAGTGTCGATATAGATATAGATATAGATATGTAGATATGTAGATATATAGTGTTTATCTATATAGATATATAGTGTTTATCTCCTGGGCTAGATATTATTTCTGAAATACTACATATTTAATCAATCAGTAACTTATTACAATCCTGTAAATTACTCTGATGATCAGACTCTGGCTAATCTCTGCTATGGGCAAAATTATTGCTTTGGCCAAAATCATTATGTGGCTTGGTTAAAGTCTCAGCCACATAAATTTTTGGCATGGTAGTCTATCAATCGGACCTCAAATAGGTATATCCACGAGGAAACAATCTCATCATCTTCACGTTCATTTAATGTTTAGCCTCCTTGGTTAAGAAGCTGGCAACAGTCACCTTAAGAAAAACAAAGGTAGAAAGGATCTACCTAGGCACCCAATTCACTACATATATATAAAAATTCCTTATAGAAACAAAATCCTGATATAAATACTACTTGAGACTACATGGTAAAAAGGACTGAAGAGCCACCCAATGCCCCTTCTGTGTTGACCTCTGGGTAGATATCTTCTCATTGGAATGCAAGTAGGTATTACTCCCTCCCCGTGCCCCACTGACACCATTTTACCAAAGATCTTGTCCATGGAAGCATCAGAAGGCAACGTGCAGTTGAATATAGAGAACTGTCTTTTGAGTCTTTGGGGAATATCATTGCGTCCACCCCCAGGATGGATCATGGCTGCCAAAAATTGGATGTCCACAATGCTGGTGAACTCCCCAGGCTTCTCCAGGTTATAAAACCCATTCTGTTCCATCAGCTGTCGTACTATCTCATTAGTAACCTAAGAAAGACAACGTTCAGAATTTAAAGGTCACTCCTTTACATCCCAGAAGCTAATGCCTTGATGTTGCCAAATAATGGAATTTCTTGGAATTCAGTAACAGCATATTGAAAAAGTAGAAAAATATTTACTCATCAATGTTGAGTTGACATAAAGTGTGCAATGGAATCAATATACCTGATCGCCCCACTCATTGATTACTGGCATATTCACATCATCAATAAAAACAGTCATCTTCTTTCCCGCAGGAGGGCCATACGTTGTACCCATGCGTTTATCCACATAGCTCTCTATTGTCCTCTGCAAAACAAGAAAGCCAACAGAAAGATGTGTGAAAATATACCCTAAGACACGGTGAATGATTTTTAAAATCTAGGAACATGTGAATTGACAGGAATTACTCACAAACACCCCCCAGAACTCTCCTTAATTCTGGAAACCAGGGCATGAAGTGCCTAAACTGTCTTGCATAATGTTCACCTTCGAAAATCTGCTTTAATTTTGGAGTACATGAAATTCTAATTACTGTAAATTTTGAGTGGGATGAGACTCCTTAGTCTATTCCTAAAGATTTTGTCTCATTGTTCTTATAAGGATGACACTGCATTCCCCAGCCCCGTTATTCGAAGAATTTAGCCCTTCTAAAAGTTTCCCTGTAAATCAGGGACAAAATTAAACAGGGCAACTGTCCAAGAAGGCTTCCTAGGTCGGTGCTCCGAGCCACACAGCCCGTCCCAACGTGAAGACTGCTCTGTCTCCATTGAGAAGGCCACCCACGGGCTTCTGTAGTGGACACAATCCAGATCCAACGCTTTGGGACAACTGCAAGTACAGTGAATCACCTTTCACCCCCTGATACAAAATAGCAAACCACGCCCCGCTGGGTCTCTCTCATTTCTCCATTCTGAGTTTAGGCGGTAAAGAAGACTAACTATACTGGGCTCTATTTAAAAAACAAACAAACAAACAAACACAAAAAAATTTTAAAAACCACACTTTTTCCTAGCAATATGAAAAAAGGAGTATTGGGAGAAGTAAGGGAAACCTGGGGAGGGACCCAGACTATCAATCATTTCAAGGGTAGTACCGTGTGGTTTGGAAAGCAACCAGTCATTCAAAATGTATGCCCTAGAAAACATGAATAGACACTTCTCTAAAGAAGACATCCAGATGGCCAACAGGCACATGGAAAGATGTTCAGCGTCGCTCCTTATCAGGGAAATACAAATCAAAACCACACTCAGGTATCACCTCACGCCAGTCAGAGTGGCCAAAATGAACAAATCAGGAGACTATAGATGCTGGAGAGGATGTGGAGAAACGGGAACCCTCTTGCACTGTTGGTGGGAATGCAAATTGGTGCAGCCGCTCTGGAAAGCAGTGTGGAGGTTCCTCAGAAAATTAAAAATAGACCTACCCTATGACCCAGCAATAGCACTGCTAGGAATTTACCCAAGGGATACAGGAGTACTGATGCATAGGGGCACTTGTACCCCAATGTTCATAGCAGCACTCTCAACAATAGCCAAATTATGGAAAGAGCCTAAATGTCCATCAACTGATGAATGGATAAAGAAATTGTGGTTTATATACACAATGGAATACTACGTGGCAATGAGAAAAAATGAAATATGGCCTTTTGTAGCAACGTGGATGGAACTGGAGAGTGTGATGCTAAGTGAAATAAGCCATACAGAGAAAGACAGATACCATATGGTTTCACTCTTATGTGGATCCTGAGAAACTTAACAGGAACCCATGGGGGAGGGGAAGGAAAAAAAAAAAAAAAAAGAGGTTAGAGTGGGAGAGAGCCAAAGCATAAGAGACTGTTAAAAACTGAGAACAAACTGAGGGTTGATGGGGGGTGGGAGGGAGGGGAGGGTGGGTGATGGGTATTGAGGAGGGCACCTTTTGGGATGAGCACTGGGTGTTGTATGGAAACCAATTTGTCAATAAATTTCATATATATTAAAAAAAAAAAAAAAATGTATGCCCTGAGTAACCAGAGCTAGCACACAAATAAAACAGAAAAGGCTTCACGGTCCTCATGCTCTAGAAGCTCAGTCTTAAAGATCTCGTTCCAAAAAAAAAAAAAAAAAAAAAAAAAGATCTCGTTCCATACCTACCACTGTAGCAATTTACTGATCCAAGATTTTAAGTTGTGTTAAAGATAATGTAGGGGCACCTGGGTGGCTCAGTCGGTTAAGCATCTGACTCTTGATTTCAGCTCAGGTCACGATCTCCTGGCTCATGAGATCAAGCCCTGCGATGGGCTCTGGGCTGACAGTGTGGAGCCTGCTTGGAATTCTCTCTCCCTCTCTCTCTGCCCCACCCCAGATGGTGTGCATGCTCTCTCACTCTCTTTCTCTCTCTCAAAATAAAAGAATAAACATTTTAAAAAGATAGTGTATAGGGGCACCTGGGTGGCTCAGTCGGTTAAGCGTCCGACTTCGGCTCGGGTCACGATCTCGCGCTCCGTGAGTTCGAGCCCCGCATCGGGCTCTGTGCTGACTGCTCAGAGCCTGGAGCCTGTTTCGGATTCTGTGTCTCCCTCTCTCTCTGACCCTCCCCCATTCATGCTCTGTTTCTCTCTGTCTCAAAAATAAATAAACATTAAAAAAAAAAAAAAAAGATAGTGTATAAATGTAGGAGAAAGTGGAGATACATTGACCCAAAATGCATCCTCCTCCTATCCAAAAAAGCTTACTTATTTCATGATGAAGAGCAAACTAGTTAAAAATGACTTCAATAATCGAAGACACAACCACAAAATAAGGCCAACATAGAAGCAAAAAGTCATATATTTGTCCTCGGAAATCTTTGCAGTTTGGTCATTTCAAATTATAATTTCCCACCACCATTTTAATGAATAAGGGCAAGAGATATGACATTTTTTCACCATTTCCAAATATAAAGATATATAAATAATCACAACTCATTCAATTACAAAGTAAATCTCTCACGACAACAGTACAATGGCAAAAAGAATTTCTTATTTCCCTGAAATAAAAGCAAGCTGTTTAAAGTAATGAACTGGCTAAATTTAGCTCTGCTGTTCAATGAATTTAAATGTATAAGGCGATTCATAATCTCCTGACACCTTCCTATGGCAAGCTAGAGCCTTCCAGATATTCCCTTGTCTATTAATGAGACCTCATAAACACATGAAGATTTTATGTCTTGGGGCGCCTGAGTGGCTCTTAAGTGTCGGACTCAGGTCATGATCTCGCGGTTTATGAGTTTGAGCCCCACATCGGGTTCTGTGCTGACAGCTCGGAGCCTGGAGCCTGCTTCAGATTCTGTGTCTCCCTCTCTCTCTGCTCCTCCCCCACTCAAGCTCGTTCGCTCTTTCTCTCTCTCTCAAAAATAAACATTAAAAAAAAAAAAGATTTTGGGGCGCCTGGGTGGCGCAGTCGGTTAAGCGTCCGACTTCAGCCAGGTCATGATCTCGCGGTCCGTGAGTTCGAGCCCCGCGTCAGGCTCTGGGCTGATGGCTCGGAGCCTGGAGCCTGTTTCCGATTCTGTGTCTCCCTCTCTCTCTGCCCCTCCCCCGTTCATGCTCTGTCTCTCTCTGTCCCAAAAATAAATAAACGTTGAAAAAAAAAAAAAATTAAAAAAAAAAAAAAAAGATTTTATGTCTTGGGCGCCATCTAAGAGGCAAAAGGCCACAGGTGGGATAGGTGAAGTGATATGGAGTAATAGTCCCACACCTGCACTTTCTTCCCCTTCACGGTGACCCTATTTTTTTTTCAAAATAACAGGAAATCGTTAGTAAGCTATATATGTCATACAAAGGCTAAGCTGACAAAAAAAAAAAAACAAAAAACAACTCCTATTTGATGTATCTCCTCCTCCCTGGACAATGATATTCCCAAGGTCAGTTATTTGTCTTTCTCAGGGGGATTCATGTCACAAACTCTTAAACTGCCCCCATTCTGCCTCCTCCAGCCAGTCCTGATAACTTCTTAATAAGTCATATATACTATGTTGTGTGATTTACAATTTTACCTAGAATTTTCTGTCTCCCCCAAAAAATCAGTCTAAAGAACTACAGATAATCTTTGTTGTGTTTCGCCACCCACACACTCTCGGATTTCCTTCACCTGGGTTCCCACTTCAACCACTGTTTTGGTGAGATGAACCCCGGTGTAGTTAACAAAAATTGGTCTATTTGTTTATCTGAGTACTGTGTCTCCCACTGGAATGTAAAGAGGAAAGACATTTTGTTTATCTTGTTCATCACTACAACCTCAGGGTCCAGAAAGGTATATGGCACAGTGTCCTTATTTGTAAGTATTTGATATACAGATAAATGAGGAAAAGAAACCTGGGAGTCATCCGTAACTTTCTTCTCTCTCTTCTACCCCTCTCTTCTTTTTTTTTTAAATTTTTTTAATGTTTATTCATTTTTTGATAGAGAGAGACAGAGAGTGAGTGGGGGAGGGGCAGAGAGAGAGGGAGACACAGAATCCAAAGCAGGCTCCAGGCTCCGAGCTGTCAGCACGGAGCCCGATGCAGGGCTCGAACTCACGGACCACAAGATCATGACCTGTGCCAAAGTTGGACGCCCAACCGACTAAGCCACCCAGGCGCCCCTACGCTTCTCTTCTAACAACACCTACTCAGACAACAACAGGTGTGCTTCCATTCTAACTTTTGCTACTTGGTCCAGCCCTCACCTCCCAGTTCTCTCTGAAAACACCCATATCTCTTTCATCTTGTCCTCCCCTCTGCAGACAGCATGAGCCTTCTAAAGGGGCAGCGTCACCCTGTAAAATACTCCACCGGTTCTCCAGGAGTGATTTACAAGGAGTGCCATGATGTTCCCACGTACATCTCCAGTCTCACCTCTAAAGACCCCTTAGTCTCTTTGTTCTGGGCCCTCACCATCGTAATTCATTCACATTCAGTTAACAATAAAACACATACCACACAGTGATGCTCAGCTCACAGGCTAGTGTTCGTTAAGGGGTCCTTATTAACATATTCCTAGAGTAGCCATTTCTGAGCCAAAAAATCTCTCAGCATTAGCATCAGCTAAACACAATTTGTCAAAAATTTATTTAGATGAATGATCTTCCATAAATGTCACTTCTCTCAACACAGCTATTGATAAAAAAAAAAAAATTGAGATCTCTAGCAAGAACTTGGACTAAGGGCAGTTTATGCTGTTGTCTGAGAACAAACAAAAACTCTACTCTGAAATCAGAGGATGCTAGTGAGCATGATATCATCTTAAGCACTCTATGGAATCTTAGAAAGATTCTGTTCTTGTTGTCTGCCTATCTCACACATGGCATGCGAGGGCTGGCCCAAGTTGCGACAACAGCATTTTAAGAAGTAACAACCAGAAGGCTAGAAATCCAGACAGACTTCGGAATGCAGGTGAAGAAAGCTGCCCGTGTCCATGCTAAGCTAGGAGCCCTACAACTGGGGTAATTCAATTTTTTGAATTAATTTCTTAATAGTTCAGCCTCTATAATTCCTAAAATATATAATATTAATATGACATAAGTATGGAATTTCCTTAAGTAAAGTCAGCTTTTTCATTACATTGATTTCTGTAATCTTCTGAAGAAACTACTTCCTTCCTCCTCTGGTCTCCACAACACTTTTAGATTACACCATAAGTAGCACTTATCACATCAGTTATACTTGACTGTATACATGTCTATTTCCTCAACCAGATAGAGGGTGGAACACTGCATTGGAAGAGATATTGGCAGGGTAATGTACAGTTGAGAAGGTTGTGCACTGCCCAATTCTTGGGTTTATCATTCACACAATTGTCTGTGTAATAGGACATAGCACAAATCTGCATAACCTGCATAGTCACAAGTGGAAGTGTATATAAAGATATTTAAATTACAGATACATGTGTATGTGTGTATATACACAACACAGTATTATCCATAAATGATATATGTTAAAGTACAGGGTGAGCTTAATGCATTACAAAGATGAAAGATATTTTATTATCACTTCCAGGTAACTCTATATATCAGCATTTAAGTCATTTTCATATATATTACATCCAACTGAATTGAAATATAAAATATGCTTGGGGCGCCTGAGTGGCTCAGTCGGTTGAGCATCTGACTTCAGCTCAAGTCATGATCTCACGGCTTGTGAGTTCAAGCCCTGCGTTGGGCTCTGTGCCGACATCTCAGAGCCTGGAGCCTGTTTCGGATTCTCTGTCTCCCTCTCTCTTTCTTCCCCTCCCCCACTCATGCTCTGTCTCTCTCTTTCTCTCTCTCTCTCTCAAAAATAAATAAACATTAAAAAAATTTTAAATATGCTTAATTTTAGGCCTACATATCTGCTGTTTAGCTAAAAGATAAAAATGGAGAGCTTATGTTCTTATTAAGACATCTATTGAGGGGCGCCTGGGTGGCTCAGTTGGTTAAGCATCCGACTTCGGCTCAGGTCATGATCTCACGGTTTGTGAGTTCTAGTCCCATGTTGGGTTCCGTGCTCATAGCTCAGAGCCTGGATCCTGCTTCAGATTCTTTGTCTCCTTCTCTCTCTGCCTCTCCCCTGCTTGTGCTCTCTCTCTCAAAAATAAATAAACATTAAAAAAAAATTTTTTAAGACATCTATTGCTTGAATAAGATCTTCCCCCTTTTACTATAAGTCACCAAAAGCAAATGAAAAATCTTACATTAGTAAAGTGTAAAATGCTCAATAGCATATTATAAAGAAAAGTAAAATATCTAAAACAATGTGAAAATACAATAACAAGGTAAGTAGAAGCTAAAAATAAAACAAGATCACTAAGTGATAAATCAGTCATTTGAGTATTAATGTGGATAAAGAAATGGGGTGAACTGGAAAAGCACAGAACATATGGGGACCTGGTTTCTCAGCAGTTTCTGCTACGGCTAACTGTGTGAACACAGACAAGTACCTCAGTCTCCCTCGAACTGAGTACATTCATAGTAACAGTAAAACCTGACATTTTTAGAGACCTTCACCGTGGAAACATACTTTCACATATTATCTCTTATGATTCTACTCCAGAAACTCATCGTAAAACTATGCTCTGAAGAATCGGAAGGATTTTCCGCAACCACAGGGGCCTCTGCAGGAAGCAAGGATGATGTCGGGAAGGGTTTCAGGAGTTCAGCTCCAATTCCACCGGAGCAAATCTATGGTCACCTGTCTCATAGCTTAGTCTTCTGTATATGATTTCATTTGGAAAAGTGGTTCTGAGTCTTTAAAAAAAATGTGGCATTTCTTTCTAGGCTCTATGAGTCTCATTTTTTAAAAAGAAAACCTAGTGCCATACAACTATTTAAAAGACAATTATAGGGGCGCCTGGGTGGCGCAGTCGGTTAAGCGTCCGACTTCAGCCAGGTCACGATCTCGCGGTCCGCGAGTTCGAGCCCCGCGTCGGGCTCTGGGCTGATGGCTCAGAGCCTGGAGCCTGTTTCCGATTCTGTGTCTCCCTCTCTCTCTGCCCCTCCCCCGTTCATGCTCTGTCTCTCTCTGTCCCAAAAATAAATAAACGTTGAAAAAAAAAAATTAAAAAAAAATAAATAAATAAAAATTAAAAAAAAAAGACAATTATATTCAAAACATTTTAAGATTATTTTTAGAAAAGATCAACTTTTCCAGAAATTCTCTAAAGAAACTTTCTTCTTAACTTCCTGTGTTGTTTAACTTTTTAAAGGTATGTGTAGATTACCTCTAAAACAGAAAGAAAACACTTAAAATAATATTTGTTGGGGAAAAAATTGAGATCTCTCTCTTAAAAGACTAACTGAATTGCCTTCGCCAAAAAGATCAGGGCATCGTACAACTTTTGCCCAAACTACACACTTTCGATAGTTACAGGGATGCCATTACTTATTAATCCAAGCCAATGGAAGTAAACTAGACTGTTCTAGATGAAGACGGACATATAGTCAAATACTGACAAAAGCTGTGCATGTGACACCTTGGGGAAAATAAAAGAAACCATAAATGAAGACAACCTGTCAAGCAACAGACGTGTGGCCTCGATTGGACCGTGTGCTACCGTGGTAACACAGGAGGGACGCACAGTATCTATTTTCTCGTCTACAATTTCAGTTGCGTTTGGACCCAGGTAAGCAGAAGATACCGAGAAAGATGCTCATCTCCCTCAAAACTCACTTTAGCATGAACGGTGGAAAATTACAGTGAGAAAGTTAATTATAGCAGGCTAGGTAATTGAAACTTTCTAAAATTAATGAGTCTAGCTTAGTAGAAAGCTTGGATACTCAGCAGGTAACAGGCACTGAGCAGACTACATGATCCTATGATGCTTCTGAGCAGGAAAAGAAACAGTGAACTATCGATGACAGCTTGACACCGGGGTCGGAGGGAATTGGGCTAACGTAGCTGGGAATCAGCTAATGGGACCTGAAAGAATACACATGTTTGTGTTCTAAAAGCCTGCCTATTATTGTCCTAATTATTACATTCCAATGTGGTGCAACTTCTAGAAATCTATTATATCATTTATGAATTTTGATATCAACAAACAGGCTGCTTTCCAGATAACATATGCCTTTTTTCCAGGGAATTAATAAATGTCTCATGTTAAAGAGACGTAGCCTACAGATCTTTATCACCCTGAAGGAGTAAATAACACCAAGAGTTACTAATAAAAATACAGTGACAGGGTCTTGTTACATACTAAATGATTTGGCTGGCCTTTGTCCCTGGTTCCTAGGAGGGAGCCTTTAAACACCTGCAATTCCCCGAGTAATAAGAATTTGTTGTTCATGGTGGGTCCCCTCAGTCTACTCTTGCCCGAAAGGCCAACTGTGTGATTTGAGGGTTGGTGCTTTGGACCACGTGACATCAGTGGATATTTGGGGAGGGGAGGGGGCTTGGAGACTGAGTTCAATCACATGGCCAATGATTCCATCAGTCACGCCTACGTCATGAAGCCCGACAGAGCTCTGGACAGTGTCGCTCAGGTGAGCTTACCAGTTGGGGACGCACTTGGATGTGCCTGGAAGACAACACATGCTGAGGACACAAGAAGGTTTCGGCCGGGACCCTCCCAACCATTGCCTCAATGCATCTCTTCTTGTGGCTGATCCTGATTCATATCTTTTATAATAAAACTGTAATCATTAGCACAGCACTTTCCTAAATTCTGAGAGTCATTCTGGTGAATTACGGAGAGAGAGTCATAGGAACCGCTGAACTTTGAGCCAGGTGTTCGGAAATGCTGGTGGCCTGGAAACTGAGGCAGGTGGCTGATACCTGAAGTGAGGGAAGGTCTGGGAGGGGTGGGGGACTGAGCCCTTTGCCTGTAAAGCCTCAGTAACTCCAGGTAGTTACTGTCAGAATTACATTACAGCCCTAAAGATTTACTCCAGTCTCAAGAAATGTGAATTGATAATTACCCAACATAATAGGGGGAAAGAATCACACTTTCATTTAATGTTTGAAAACCTGCATCCGCAAAGAAGTTATAATTAAAACCTTTAAGGGGATGCTCTCCTAAAGTAAAACTAACAAAAGTTCTTCAAATGTGAGATAATACCAAGGGAATGTGCATAATGTCAGTAACAAAGGAAGATGTATAACATTAGCATCTTGCCAGCCTAGGGTAATTTAACGTGCTATTCCCCAAACACAAAAATACCACAGCTCAGTCTTTGCAGTTTCAGGCTGACCTTCCATGCAGACATTCCTTCCCATCACGACACGGTAAATGGTATTCATCTGACAGAGGGCTAGCAGGTATTGGAAATTCCATCTCTAACAGGAGCAGAAAACAGTTGACAGTCTTATTTAGAAACTTAATCAATGGTCTTAGTTTATTGGCACTCTCCAGTCACCAATTACATGAAGGGATAAAAGGTCAGGATGTAGCCAGGCTGTCAACAATTTTCATTGCTCTTTGATATTTTAATTCCAACAACTACAGCACAACAAAGTTAATCAAGACCAAAGTTCTTTGGGTTGGAATTCTCCTAAAAATTCCCCTTCCATCTTCAAGTTATGAAATGTATCCTTTTTATTTATGTATTAATGTTCTAACAGATATGAGGGATGATTTGAAAACAACCCAAGCATGAGTTGACATAGGATTCTCTCCCCAGTTTCCACAGGGTCTTAAACAACTTAGGACCAGAGCAAAACCACCAGGCCACCACTGCGATCCCAGTCATTCTTGGCAGTGTTGTTCACAGAAGCAAAGCAAATTTGAGGGATTTTTTTTTCTATTACTCCTCAATAATACAGTAGGGTAAAATCTTGAATGTGCTAACTCTACGATTTATTCCTGCAATTGATAATGGGAGCCATGGTGTAATGTTAAGTCAGGATACAACAAAATAAATCAGCAATGTCGGGACTGGAGATCAGACAAGGAATGAAAGCAAGACTGGAAGAGAATTAGACTTGCACCAGTCGGAGATCTTTCCACACTAATACCCCAGTGTGGACCCTGAGGATGTGAATTATGGAGAGGTGGGCAGGGAGAATGAAGAGAAAGAAGGAGATGTGAAAAGTATTTCCGTAGCTACATTTTCAGACCTTGATTCAAGAGAGACCCATCAAAGACGACCGGTGTATCTAGCCTAGAGGCTAGAATAATAGTAACAACGACAGAAGAGCAGACACTAGGGAGAGGAAGCAGGTTTGGATGGAGGAATGAATGATATTCCTTTCAGTTTTGGGTTTTACATGTTCACAGGCTTTCTTTACATATTTTAAACAGTACTGAGGCATTTAACACCCTATATAAGCTTTTTATTTCTCCACAATTTAAGATTATACAGTATAACTCAACTAGGGGGAGAGTCTATTGCAGGTAAATAATAGAGATAATGGAAGGCATATGTAGGGGACTTATCACGGCTGGGAAAAAGTGCAGATGAAGTCAATGGGCACAGGCTTCCCAGGGAAGAGAGTGGAGCCTCCAAACTTTATCACAAACTTGGTCTTAACGAGCAATACCAAAGAGCCAGTACCTGAAACATCAGTGGGGTGGTTGCAGAAGAAAAATTCAGACTCTTGGTTATGTGACTTTCAGAATCGTATTTTGACATAAATCCTTTGATAATGACTGTTTTGGCTGTTCCTTGCTCCCCAATTAACAGCACGGCCTAAAAGAGAAGTTGAGAAAGAAACCCAAGGAATGCAATAAAATGATTATGGGCTACATCGTGCTCCCCCTCTCCAAATTCACACGTTGAAGCCCTAATACCCAGGGCCTCAGAATGTGACTGTATTTGTAGAGAGGGCCTTTAAAGAGATGATGAGGTTAAAATGAGGCCATTAATGTGGGCCCTAGTTCAATCTAACCAGCCTCTGTAGAAGAGGAGGAAGTCTGGATACACAGGTAACAGGAGGGATGAGCACAGATAAAGACCACAGATAAGGCAGCCAGCTGCGAGCCAAGGAGAGAGGCCCCCGGGGAAACTAAACCCGCCAGCACCTTAACCTTGGACTCCAAGCCTCCAGAACTAGGAGGAAAGAAAGGTCTGTCATTTAAGCCACCCAGCCTGTGGTGATTTATTTGGGCAGCCCTGGCAAACTAACACAATTATCAGAAGAGAAGAATGTCTCTTTGGACAAACGAGTCAAAATTCACTGTCTCTCAACTAACATGTGAGAACAAATTACTTGCTCATGAATTGGAACCAGGCAACTCTACGGCTGTCAGTGGAGAATAAGAAAAGTAGTATATCCATTTGGGTCATATTTTCATTTCCTCTAGACAGCAACCTAAAGCATTCTAAGATAAATGCAAGATGCCTTGTGTTTTCCAGGGACGTTTGAAAACGTGCTATTGTTAACAATTAAGTTAAAGAGCCGTACCTTGCCCTGTTTAGCGATGGTTTTGATTAGAAAGTCAGTCCTCACGTTGTCGACATTTGGTACCAGGATGGAGCCGTATTCTGGAGTGACGTCAGGTGGATACACATATTCCTCGGTACACGTGTTCCAGTGAAGCCACTGACCTGAGGTGCACACAGAACATTCACATATTCATACGCCTATTAATGATTTAATTCCTAACTGTCACGAGCAGATGTCCTGGACATCTCATAAAGCATCTTTCAAAATCTCCCCGTAAAATAAGATGATTACAATGGTAGCTCTATGTAGTATTTAAGTATGTGTTGGCCGAGTCAGAATTTCCCAAGGAACAATTCCAAAGTGGTAATATTAGGAAATATTAAGAAGTGTCTTGGAATTTTCTCTTTAAATACGTCAGTTTTCAATAATGTCTGAATAAAAATTAAGAATACAGTGATAAGGGACTGGGTGGCTCAGTCGGTTAAGCGTCAGACTCTAGGTTTCAGCTCAGGTCATGATCTCACAGTTCATGGGTTCGAGCCCTACATGGGGTTTGGTGCTGATGGCAAGAGCCTGCTCGGGATTCTTGCTCTCTCCTCTCTCTCTGTCCCTCCCACGCTCACTCTCATTCTCTCTCTCAAAAATAAATAAACATTCAAAAAGAACACAGTTGGGATGCCTAGGTAGCTCAGGTGGTTAAGCGTCCGACTTTGGCTCAGGTCCTGATCTCACGGTCCGTGAGTTCGAGCCCCGCGTTGGACTCTGGGCTGACAGCTCAGAGCCTGGAGCCCGCTTCAGATTCTGTCTCCCCTCTCTCTGCCCCTCCCCCACTCACGTTCAGTCTCTTTCTCTCTCTCAAAAATAAATAAACATTAAAAAAAATTTTAAATAAAAATAAAAAATAAAAAAGAATATAGTGATAGTAGTATGTACCTAAAACCACTTAAAATATCTAATCTCATAAGCTTTTCATTACGTACTTCCTTTAATTATAGAACCAAAAATAAAAGATACATAAATATTGTGTGTATATATATATATATATATATATACATGTTTTATATAGATGTACTTTATATATGCACATATAAATAAACTTAAGGTATATCTGGATAGATCTATAGACATAGATAAACACATATTTAGTAAAAATATACTTCACACTTTGTAATCTTTATGTAAATTTCTGATTATATTATACAAATGACTGAAATAGATCTGATTCGGAGATTTTTCTTTTCTAATTTTTTTTAAAATTTTTTCTTAACATTTATTTTTGAGACAGAGAGAGACAGAGAATGAAAGGGGGAGGGTCAGAGAGAGGAGACACAGAATCTGAAACAGGCTCCAGGCTCTGAGCTGTCAGCACAGAGCCCGACGCGGGGCTCGAACTCACGGACCGCGAGATCGTGACCTGAGCCAAAGTCAGACGCTCAACCGACTGAGTCACCCAGGAGCCCCTCTAATTTGTTTTTAATTCATTAAAAGTTTAGTAAATAGTATACCTAACAAGGGGAAGATATGCATCTGGGACACAAATGAAATAAAGTTTTGAAAAAGAAACAATCAGTTTTCATCACACATAAAGATTTCCCTTTTAATTTCACAGCGTGTGTTTTGATTACCGTTTAGAAAAATAAAAGCTATGTAAACATTAGCCAGTGGGAAAACCTGCTCCCGTGTGTTAGGTAGGAACAGAAGCAAGTGTCCTCACCACTGGACGAGACATGGTAGTCAAACATGGTGTCATCGGTCCCCGCTAGAGGCGGCAAATCCAAGGTCAGCGCTTCCTGAGAACGCAGCCACTGCTCCACCCGACGTCGGCCGTCCAATTCCAGCACGGCCCCGACGCTCCACATGAGGGAGAAGACATACAGTCTCCCCAGGTGCTCTGGGGTGACCTCTGCACCTTGCTCCTGGGCACGGAAGAAACTTTTTGTTTCAGTCACTCAATTCTCAAGCCTAAATTTTGCTTTGAGGTTTCAATAAAAATAATAAAAAATGTCAATACCTTTTCCCAAGACAAGAACAAGGAAAAGATGAGTAAAACTGGAAACATACAGAATTTATCTCAATACCAAGTCAGCGCCCAAAATAAATCTGGATGTTTATTAGATGACTGTGAACTTGCCACTAAATTACAAACCCGTGACTTACTTGGGGAGAAAAGTAATGAGAAAAATAAAAAAGATGCAGGGGGACGTTTGAAACATTCCCCCATCCATAGCTCTAAGAGAGCCAGTTTCAAATACTATACTCTCTGCACAACATGGCTCAGTTAATAAGAGAGAAATTTCTAGAAAGTTGAGCAATTTACCTTTGGAGGGATCAGCCCTTGAAGCATGTCAATGCTCTGCATGATCACAAAGGCCTCAGGTATCTCCATCTTGTGTTCTAAGTTCTGAATACTGAAGCGATACAGGTCGGGAAAAGACTTGATGTACAGCTGACGAAGAATTTCAGCTTCTTGGGGTGAGCGCTTCTTAAGGAAACCCTGTTAATTTACAGATTAATGCACTAATAAATGTATCAGCATGCCAGGAGAATGGCCGTTTTGGGACAAAATTTTTTTAAATATCAATGGACTATAATAACATCTAATGATAATACTGCAGATGGGATGTGCCAGGTCTTGCTACACATTCTTTCATGCGTTAACTCATTTAATGCTCAAAATAATGCTATGAGGTAGGAGCTATTATTATCCTCCTTTTACAGATGAGAAAACCAAAGTCCAGGGGCCTCTGGGTGGCTCAGTCAGTTGAGCGTCCAACTTCGGCTCAGGTCACGATCTCAGGGCTCGTGAGTTCGAACCCCGCGTTGAGCCTGCTTCGGGTTCTGTGTCTCCCTCTCTCTCTGCCCCTCCCCCACTCTCTGCCCCTCCCCCACTCGTGCTCTGTCTCTCTCTGTCTCTCAAAAATGAATAAACATTTAAAAAATATTACAAGAAAGAATGAAAGAAAGAAAGAAAACTGAAGCCCAAAGAGCTTAAGTGATGTGCCCAGGATCCCACAGCCGGTGGGTAGCCAAGTCCAGAATTCAAACCCACATGTTCCGTTACCACCCTACACATGTGCTCAGGTCTTGAAACCAAGATGGACAAAAAGTCTTCAGCTCTTGATTAAAATACACTAGAAGACAATGAGGAGGCATACATAAGAGAAATAATTCAGGAAAAGAAAAAGGACTAAAAGATGAACACAGCAAATCCATACCTACATTTTCGTAAGTGGGAAACGATTTATCAAATTAGCTGTTTCCTTTTATTTCTTCTGATGTAACTAATAACCAGTGTGGAAAAATATCAAAGAACATTCAGGAAAATGGAGAATTGAGTCACTTGGAGAGCCCACTGTAGAAAAGTGCATGTGATCCCTAACAAAATACCATGTAACACACAATATTCTCTGAAGCTGAGACAAGTTCCCTTGGCCTCAAGAGATCGGCTCATTCTTAGACACTGAACAGAAGCAATAAAATGTTGATTCCAAATTATTCATCAATTCATGAATTTACCAGGGTTCCACAGCAACAAAAACAGAACATAGCACTTTCAAGTGATGGAAGCAGAAAGGTCATACACAAGGCCAAGAAATCAGCTTGGCTCCCAGGAGCTGGCAGATTCCTATGAACAAAACTTCTCCACCTGCCTGCCTCTAATAACTCCCTGGAGCTGCCTGATACTGCTCTAAACACTTTCAGTCCGATTCTCTGTGAGTCTTGCCTCTTGCTAATCATTTGTGAGAAGAAACTGCATTATTGAAAAGCATTATAAAAAATTAGGTAAGTGCAGCATTAAGACCTTATTCAGCCTCAACACAGAACATAATAGAAGCTTATTTCATAAAAAGCAAAGTCTAAATATTCATTAGCTAGCGGTGTAAAAGTATTTTTTAAAAGCCTTCGTGGATGCGAAGTATTGGGGGAAAATCACACAAATACTTTTTTTTCACTTGGAGCTTGCTGCCGTATCTGTGGTTGCCAAATCTGAAGCTACTGCAGTGCTTTTAAAAACAAAAACAAAAACAAAAACCAACTCCTGGACCTCTGTCCCCAGAGATTCTAATCTGGTAGGATTGGGGTATGACCCAATCACCTGTATTTTAAAGAACTGTCATTGATGACTATTTTTGCAAAGCTAGGGTTCAGAACCCTTGCTCTGTATTCTCCTTAATGGATGAATAATTTGATTGCGAAATCTGAAATCTTTAGAAGCATGTTTAGTGACACATCCAATTATACGTAAGCAACATTTTGCTATATAATCCCCCCCTTTTTCACATCTTGACACTTCACCAAACCTAAACCCTTGTGCAAGCCAGAGTTCTGTAAATCCTGAGATATTATTAAAAGCTAAGGCATATTGATACAGAAAGACAAGTACAAAAATTTAATGATGATGTAAAATAAACACCTACTTAATTTAAATTATGATTTTATAAGTTTTCAACCAAAATCATTTCTAAAAAAATAGGTAAATAAAATAATAAATTTAACTAACAATGTCAAAAAGAGGTTTCACACGTGGCTACTCTAATAAGCATTCTGCCCAGGGTGCCTGGGTGGCTCTGTCAGTTAAGTGTCCAACTTTGGCTTAGGTCATGGTCTCACAGTTCATGAGTTCAAGCCCCACGTCAGGCTCTGTGCTGACAGCTCAGAGCCTGAAGCCTGCTTCTCTCTCTGCCCCTCCCCCACTCATGCTCTATTTGTCTCTCTCTCCCTCTCTCTCTCTCTCTCTCTCAAAAATAAACATTAAAAAAATTAATAAGCATTCTGCCCTACATTATAGTATTTATTTAGTAAAATATCTAAGTATACAAGGCATTTAATTATAATCTAATTATAATCAATACACTCTATAATGTACCGGTGATAAGAAAATAATATAGCTTTTCATGAATTGAAGAGACATTGTCTGAAATATTATTTCCAAGAACAAACTTAAAACGAATATTATGGCTATTGAATCTCACCAAAATTCCTTATATACAATTTTAATAAATTGTTTTCTCCAAACTAATGTTTCTAAGATGGGTGCTCCCAAACTTTACAGGCATGAGTACCTTTTAAAAATGTCATGAATTCCCAAAGTGATAACAGTAAATCTCACTTATTCACAGTTTGGCGGGATTACTGATTCAGCTAGGCCTTGCGATTACTCCACAACCCACAGTGGACATCACGGGTCTAAGGAGATGCAAAGAGCCCAGAGGAAATCAATCAGAACACCGAGGGCACCTGGAAGGGACAATCAGGGTTTCGATGTCCCGAAGGATACAAGATCTGCCAGAAACAGTAGCAACGAAATGCAACCACACCGCAGGTCTGCAGAAAAATCAGCATGCGCTGTACCAGAACATGAAAAGATCCATTTTCCTCTTTGGGTCCACAAAAGAAAGACTCCATGCTGATTCAAAGGGGCACGTGCACCCCAGTGTTTATGGCAGCACTTTCAACAACAGCCAAATGATGGAAAGAGGCTAAAAGTCCATCAACTGATGAATGGATAAAGAAGATATGGTTTATATATATATACAATGGAGTACTACCTGGCAGTCAAAAAGAATGAAACCTTACCATTCATAACAACGTAGACGGAGCTAGAATGTATTATGCCAAGTGAAATAAGTCAGTCGGAGAGAGACAGATACCATATGTTTTCACTCATATGTGGATCTTGAGAAAGTTAACAGAAGACCATGGGGGAAGAGATAGGGGAGAAAAATAGTTACAAACAGAGAGGGAGGGAGGCAAACCATAAGACGCTCTGAAATAAACAGAACAAACTGAGGGTGGATGGGGAGTGGTGGGGGAGAGGGGAAAATGGGTGATGGGCATTGAGGAGGGCACTTGTTGGATGAGCACTGGGTATTGTATGTAAGCAATGAACCATGGGAATCTACCCCAAAAACCAAGAGCACACTTTACACACTGTATGCTAGCTAATTTGACAATAAATTATATTAAAAGAAAAAAAAAAGCTGGACATGAAAAAAAAATTAAATTAAATTAAATTAAATTAAATTAAATTAAATTAAATTAAATTAAAAAAATGAAGACTCCACTATACCTCAAGAATAGGACTCCAATCGAGGACAGAAGAACTCATGAAAACCATTCCATTTCTTGAGACAGTAGCAGGTGAAGCGTTGTCAATGTTATGAGGTTCAAAAATGATCTTACAGTTTGGAGCCATGGGAATCCGATCACCATTGGCAAGGGTTAGAGTTTTGTTATCATCCAAAACAGAATTCAGATTTTCAATCCAGATGGCATCTACTGGACCATCAAGAACTATCCAGATATGCTCCCCTAGAATAGCCCATGAAAGGTGGGGGGGAAAAATACACACACACATATATACATATACACGTAACTAGTGTACTTGAAGAAGTACTATAATTTGGTATAATTTTCATTAATATTTAAATAAAACTTTGATAGAAATGATTATCTTATTTTGTCAATTAGGACTTTTCCAGTTCTATCTATAGCCATTGTTTAAAGCACATAACCAAAGGAAAAAAGTTATTTGTTCGTTGAACAAATAATCATTGAGCACCTTCATTACAGTAAAAATAAGACACTGTCCTGTCTTCACAGAGCTTACATTCTGAGGGGTAGAGATGATAATGAAACCAATAAGCAAATAATATGTACGATAAGAACAATCAGGAAGAAAAGAGGATGGGGCATTGCTTTTGATAAGGTAATCAATAAAATATTTCAGGAGAATGAAGTGATGTAGGGATCTAGAGGCAGAATTTTCCAGGCAGTAAGAATACCAAGTGCAAAGGTCTCAAAGTGAGTACAAATTGAGGCTGTTCTAGAAAGCAAGAGTTGGACAAGAGAAAAGGGAATGTGAGTGCCATCAGAAGGACAGGTAGAACCACGGAACTGATTCTGGCTGGTACATGTCACATTTGAGATGTCACACACATCCCACAACATTGTTGAGCTGGGGATTCAAGGCAGAAGTCAGGGCTGAAGATTAAAATGTAGAAGCCATTGGCTTAGAGATGGCACTTAAAACCATGGACAGGGTATGTTTCTTCTAGGGAGTACAAGTAGACAGAGGCAGGAGGTCTGAGCACAGAGCCACTTCAAAGTTCAGACTTCTGGTACAGTCTCCTTTGCAGACTCCTTCCTCTGACAGACCCCTCATGAGGCAGAAGTAGAAGGACAGCAAGCAGGTTAAGTTTCCCTGATGTCAAGTGACAGAAGAGGTCCAAGAAGGGGAGTGATCAACCGTGCCAGGTTCTGTGCAAGCCGGACTAGCCTGAGAACCGACAATTTGTATCTGACAAGCTGGAGGCCATGAGCCCCTTGGAGGGGCTACGGGGGACAAAACTGATGGGAATCACTTAAGGAGATATTTGGAAGTAAAAAAAAAAAGTGACAAGCATCAGCAGAATGGTCAACGGAATGCCATCGCAAATTTCGGCACCTGGTTTAATAATTCCTCCTAATTTCTTAATCTCTAGTTTCTCTTACTGACACCATGACCAAGTTTGGAACTCTAATCTTTATTTACTGTGCCACAGCTGTAAAATATTATGTGTCAAATAAAATGCTTTTAAAAATCTTAATTATGCTCAGTCGACTGAATTTAAGTAAAATGATGATCTAAACACCCGAGTCATTTAGAAAAGGTATGTTGTCTTCTTTAAAGAGGGAAAAAAACCACTGCTTTGAGCTCCCATTCTTTGAGGTAGCACTGAGCACTGCATATGTGTTTACATAGGATTACTGGAACAAGACAGAGACAAACTTTCATTTATTTCCAGTAAAACAACAATGTCTAATATGAGCACACTTTAGAAATTATACATGTTCATGTCTCTTTTGACAACTGATGTTAGGTTGCTGAGCTCCGTTCCCTAAATGAGTGGCACCACCTTAAACATTTCTCAGTAGACAGTGTTCCAAAGACAAGACTCATGAAGAAATGTCCCCAGTATCTTTTCCTTCTCCTGCATCCTTCCTTCTCCCCGCAAGTGCATTCACTATGCCTTTCTCCCACTTACTCGAGAGTGAGAAAACACGAGGAGAGGAGAGTTGATATCACCTCTTCCATCTGAGCCTGTATCCCAGGAACATTGGGTTCAATTTAGAGACTCCAAAAGTAAGAGAGCATTCAGAGTGAACCACTAGCCCTTAACGAGTTTCTTCACAGGATAACCAAACATCAGTGTACGTCTAAACAGCAATATTTGTTAGTTCAATAGAGACTTTGTTTTTGATATATGCAATTTTCTTCCCAAAGAAGCTCATTTCCCCCTGCGATTTTATGGGGGCATCAGTATTCTCAAAATAGGCTATGCTTAAATAAAAATAACATTTTTAAAAGACTCAGGGAAATGGTTATGGTAGAGTTACTTTATTCAACACTATCAATTTTCCTTAACAGCTTTTTCTTTCTATTTTATTCTAAGATATCACAGGGATACAAAAACATTTATTGAAAAGGAAAATCATTCCCTTTGTAATAACAACAAAAAAAAAAGGTGGGAGAGGGGGATTTTAAATATACTAATCAATAGTTTCAGTATTTCAACATTGACAAATATACTGATTCAGGACTTGCTGGTCTCCTCGTATGGAGAATACAGTTGTTCTACTAATTCTAAATAGGCACCCTAAGATTTTATCTAGAAGTACAGGTCGAAAATAACACTTCATTTTCTACCTTTCTTAGCTCTCAACGTTTTCCTCCAAAGAGTTGAAAATATCCCATCAGTCCAATCATTTGTGGCCACATCAAGTCGACCAAACATCTGTGGGGCTGTAATCGCTTTGGGATTCATCCTCATTTCCCGGTGTGGTTTTCCACAATCTGTACCAAGTAAATCCAAATTTTAAACAACGCAGATGTAGAGCAAGCCATCATTAGGTAACACTGTACTAATTGCAATGTACTGTCAGCAGGTGTTCAAAATAGGAAAAATACAAAATTACACGAAAACATTATGTCTTACTGCATTCCAAGGTATCATAATTAACATCGTTACATCTTATGGACTAACATACTTTTGTTTCTATCTTCTGTAAAAGCAAGCTGCAGGAAACATAATGGGGGTGGGGAAAGGATACCATGTTGGCATGGATGAAGGAATTAATGTAATCTGGAAGTTCTTCCAATTTCACAGCTCAAAAATCTTTTGATTTATGATATATTGGATTAAGCCTGGTCTCTGAAATACCACCCAGAAGATGCTGCATTCTCTGCATTCCCGACTTCAATTTGCTGAGATGTGTTCTTACTCGTTTGGAAAAAAAAAAAAAACAAAAAACAAAAAACTAAGCGAAACTAATGTTTCAGGAATCAAGGACTTTTCTTTTACAGCCAACTTCAAAAAAGGTCTTTGACTCTTTCACACCCTAAAACTACTTCTAAATAAGCTAGATTCTGTACATAAGGGACTGTGGTTAATAAGCAGAAAAGTGAAGAATAAGGTTTAAAGTATAAAATGATAAAAATCGATGCTGAAACATTACATACTGTGCGAAAGGTTGACAAACACAGGCAAACATACATAATAACTATGCACGTTGAAAAAGGTGTTAAAACCCATTTAGAAAGTTAGACCATAGTTCTCTTTTTTTTAAATCACAAAAAGACTCGGGGTAATTATTTGCAGTATTTTACAACGCTGAAGGGAAACTGCATCACAACGCAGCTTCTTCAATAAATGATATCCATAAGACTAGCAAAACTATATCTTTTACCTAAAGGCCAGCAAACTCTTAAAGAGTATGACAGTATTAGGGTGTCTAGGTGGCTCAGTCAGTTAAGTGTCCAACTCTTGGTTTCAGCTCAGGTCATGATCTCGCGGTTTGTGGTTTCGAGCCCTGCGACGGGCTCTGTGCTGCAGACTGATTGGGATTCTCTGTCTCCCTTTCTCTCTGCCCCCTTCCCTGCTCACTCTCTCTCTCTCTTTCTCAAAATAAATAAATAAACATTTTTTAAAAGACTATGATAGTATCATAAGTAAAAATGTATTGATCATATAAGAAAAACTATCAAAAATGATTTCATTATGGGGGCGCCTGGGTGGCTGAGTGGGTTAAACGTCAGACTTCGGCTCAGGTCATGATCTCATGGTTCAAGCCTCACGTGGGGCTCTGTGCTGACAGCTCAGAGCCTGGAGTCTGCTTCGGATTCTGTGTCTCCCTCTATCTCTGCCCCTCCCTGGTTCATGTGTGTGCTCTCTCACTCTCTCTCAAAAATAAACATTAAAAAAATTTTTTTAATTATTTCATTATGGTAGTATGTAGAATTGTATCATTTCAATTTTAAATACCATAACATTTTTGGTACAGAATTATTGAGTCACTATGTTATACGCCTGAAACTAATATAACATTGTATGTCAACTACACTTGCATAATATTTTTTTAATTTATGACCAAAAAAATGAAATACCAAAACATGTTGATAAGACCACTACAAGAAAAAAATGCTTTACTTTCAAAAGGTTGGTTAAACTAATTCCTTTTATTGTTATTTTTTAATTAAATCCATGTTAGTTAATATATAGTATAATAATGATTTCAGGAATAGAATTTAGGGATTCATCACTTACATACAACACCCAGTGCTCATCCCAACAAGTGTCCTCCTTAATGCCCATCACCCATCTAGCCCATCCCCCCACCCAACACCCCGCCAGCAACCCTCAGTTTGTACTCTATATTTAAGAGTCTCTTATGGTGTGTCTCCCTCTCTGTTTTTATCTTATTTTTGCTTCCCTTCCCTTATGTTAATCTGTTTTGTTTCTTATTGCCACATATGAGTGAAATCATATATGTCTTTCTCTGACTGACTTATTTTGCCTGGCATAACACACTCGAGTTCCATTCACATTACCACAAGTAGCAAGATTTCATTCTTTTTCATCACCAAGTAAATATTCTATTGTGTATATATACCACGTCCTCTTTATCCATTTGTCAGTCAATGGACATTTCGGATCTTTCCACACTTTTGCTATTGTCAATAGTGCTGCTATAAACATTGGGGTGAATGTGCCCCTTCAAAACAGCACACCTGCATCCTTTGGATAAAGACCTAGTAGTGCAATTGCTGGGTCATAGGGTAGCTCTGTTCTTAATTTTTTGAGGAACCTCCATACTGTTTTCCATTCCCACCAGCAATGCAAAAGGGTTCCTCTTCTCTACATCCTCGCCAACATCTATTGTTGCCTGAGTTGTTCATTTTAGCCATTCTGACTGGTGTGAGGGTGTATCTTGTTGTGGTTTTGATTTGCATTTCCCTGATGAGTGATGTTGAGCATCTTTTCATGTGTCTGTTTGCCATCTGGATCTCTTCTTTGGAAAAGTGTCTATTCATGTCTTTTGTCCATTTTTCACTGGATTACTTACTTTTTACGTGTTGAGTTTGATAAGTTCTTTATAACCCTTTATCTGATATGTCATTTGCAAATATCTTCTCCCATTCCATCGGTTGCCTTTTAGTTTTGCTGACTTAAACCGAATCCTCTTAATTCTCTTCCTAGGCATTTCTTGACTGTCCTGATCACTCCACCTTCATGGATTCTGCCCCTAGAGTAGGTACACTTTCTTGCTGCTGCCTCTTTATGGACTCCAGACCATCCCTCCTGTCCCGTGGCCCATTCTCCACATGGCCACAGGATGGTCTTCTACACACAGCATTGATCATACCACTCCCCAGCCCAATGGCTTCCCATCACCTGCAAAATAAAATCTAAGTACTTAGCATAACTTACAAAGCTCTATTGCACTAATTTGAATGCCCCCTAAAAGGAAAGCCTCAAACAAGGATACGGGTATGGGGAGTTTGAAGTCAGGGGAAAGAGAGAATGAAACAGAAAGTGAGAGAAATCCAAGAATGGGCTCATTTGGGAGGTGGCCACAGATATAGTGTCCCTCTAATGGACATGAGGAGGTAGGACACTTGCCTTCAACCCAACTTCTGCCACTGTTTGAGGGTATGGCTGCCTCAGGGGCATTAATGCCCACTCTCTTCCAGGCTGAACCAGCTCCCTAGATTCTAGGAAAGTCATAATGCTGAAAAACTGGGAGACACCCCTGGCATTTGTGGGAGAAACTGACCAACAGCTGCACCTGTACCAGGACAGGGTCAAAGGGGTGTGGTGGTGGGCACCAGGAGCACATACTATATATACCTTCTCACCTTCCCCACTCCCACCCCCACACACAGACTACCTTTTATCCACACCAGTGCACTTTCTGGGCATGCCATGCTCTCTGGAGTCTCTCCTATCTACACAGGCTCTTTGTTCTGCTAAGAATGCCTTGTATCCATCTGCTACTCAACCCTCAATCTTCAGCTGAAGTGGCACCTGCTCTGTAAGCCTTCCTAGAATTCCTTAGAAAGGTTTCTGATCTCCTTTGCCTGCTCACAGCATAACTGTCCAAATCTTCTCATAGCGATTCCATGTTGACTAATAACTGTCTGGGTTATCCCGCTCCTTGAAGGCATGGCCTTTGGTTCTCACGCCTGCTTCCCCACTTCTGCTACAGAACCTAGCAGAACCTCACGTACAGAACATTAAAGATATTTGATAAATAAATACATGATGAATAAGGAAACAGATATACATGGGTCTAGTATAAGTTCAATGCAATTACCTTCTCAATCTTTGGGATAATTAGTGTTTTCGGCATTAGACAATGATTTGCTTAAGATAACGAATGTTTGCCCTACGTATGAAAACCAAGAACAGGTTAATCGACAGCAAGTAGTCTAATGATTAATTCATCTTTGCAAAGAACTTCTCCAAAACCAGCGATGCCATATGGATTACATAATTTAGACATATTATACATAATGTATCACTATTGTTTAATATTTAGTACTCATTTTGTTCAACTCACTTTACCAGGTGCATTTGTAGTTTATTGTTAACAGAAGGCAGCTACACAACAACAACAAAAGTATTATTAAGCATAATTTGAGAGAACACATCATTTTAAAGCTATATAAAAATCCCCAGACAGAGTCTCAACTGCACATGAAAACCGCACGGTAAGTCTTGCAGGTGTGTGCTCTCAGTTTTGGCAAAGGTAAGTGAGAGCTGAGAGCACAATTCTGTCTCAGTGTGAACACTCCGTGCTGGAGTCTTAACGTACAGAACTCACTTTGCCCCCTAGCTGAGGACACCAAGACTAAACCCAACACGTGCAGGTCCCTAGAGCAAACACAGAGCAGTCTCCACCACCACAACTCAGCATCAGTGCACTGGAGTTTCATGAGCGGACTGGAAACCCAGCCAGGCACCTTTTCCCCGTGGGACCATGTGTGATGCAATCCAACGGCTGAAGTTCTGTGAAATTTTGGGACTCAAATCTGCCATGGCTCAGAGCTGCCTACACAGTACTTTTAGTATGGGAAACATCAATGTCCAATCAGAAAATACAGGGATAGTCACAAACGTGGCAATGCCCATAATCTTTGGATGACCTTGGGCTAGGTAGGGAATTAGATATAAGGCTAAGGGAGACCTGGGAATTAAAGGCATCTCTTGAACTTCACCAGAAAAATATCTGATTCTTGGTGGGAAATTAGTTTACGATTAGGATGATTTGGGGAGTTGAAATTGAAATTATTTTTTTTAATTTACTGAGAGGTAGCACATTGTATTAACTCATTGGGAAGTACCATGTTATAATGGGAAACGTCCGGGTTTTTCATTAGTGGGCCCTGACCTTACTGTCTTCACAACCTGTAGCATTTCTGAACTTGAAGCTTGACATTTTTGTACAAAATGGGGATGGTCAGAGCCACATCTCAAGATCATGGTGAAAATTAAATGACATAACATAAGTAAAACACATAACACAGTACATAAAGTCACTGTTTAAAATTTGTTTTCATGCAGCATTATTCATAGAAGCTAAGACACGGAAATGATGTAAATGCCCATTCATAAGAGAAAGAATTCAGGAAATGTGACATATATATATATATATAATTCAACCACACGCAAGAAGGACATCCTGCCATTTGCAATGACATGACGACACGGATGAACCTCGAGAATGTCATGCTAAATGAAGTCAGTCACACAGGGAAAGATAAACCCTGTATGGTACCATTTATGTATGGAATCTAAAAAAAAAATGATCTCTCTCTGTCCCAAAAATAAATAAACGTTGAAAAAAAATTAAAAAAAAAAAAAAAAAAGGGGCGCCTGGGTGGCGCAGTCGGCTAAGCGTCCGACTTCAGCCAGGTCACGATCTCGTGGTCCGTGAGTTCGAGCCCCGCGTCGGGCTCTGGGCTGACGGCTCAGAGCCTGGAGCCTGTTTCCGATTCTGTGTCTCCCTCTCTCTGCCCCTCCCCCGTTCATGCTCTCTCTCTCTGTCCCAAAAATAAATAAACGTTGAAAAAAAAAAAAATTAAAAAAAAAAAAATAAAAAAAAATGAAACCCTGGAAAACAGATTGTAGAATGGTGGTTACCAGGGGTTAAGGTGTAGGGAAATGGAGAGCTATCGGACAAAGAGTACAAACTTCCAGTTAAAAGATTCACAAGGGTGAGGATCTGACATACATTATAGCATAACGTACATATAGCATCATGATCATAGCTAATTACACTGTATCATATGATTGAACAAGTTGCTAGATGAGTAGATCTTAAATGTTCTCACCACAAAAAAGAAATGGAAAGTAACTGTGTGACGAGATGGGGGTCAAAGCTAATGGTGGTAATCATTCTGCAACATACAATTGCTTCAAATCCATACACTGTACACATGAAACTTATCCAATACTATGTGTCAGTTATATCTCAATAAAGCTGCAAAGAAGTTTTCCCCTCCAGTTCATTATTATAATACACTATCTCTAAAATGTGCCCATAATCAGTAGAGCATGTCCCTCTTGGAGCATCCAAATGTGTCACAGTGATTTAAACGTGTTGCCCGGAGCAACACAGCTTGACCACCCCCTTACCTATCATGGCTTTCATCAAGGTGTGGATACAAGTGGTCTTCCCCGCTCCACTGGGCCCCAGGGTCATCATTCCGTGTCGCACTCTCTGTGTCTCAAACAGCTGGATAACTTTCAGTTTCCAAGGAGGATGGTTAATTAAACCAGCTTCTTCAACCTGAAAACATAAACAAAGCCCCACATTGGGCCACATCGACAGCAATCTGGACCTTCCACTGCGCTCAAACTAAGCACAGACATTGACGAGGGGGATAGAGGAAAGATAGTTACTATTTAACGGGCATGGAGTTTCAGTTCGGGGAGGTGAAAAAAGTGCTGAACATGGGTGGTGACGAGGTTTTGCACAATAATGTGAAATGTACTTAATGCCACTTAACAGTATACTTAAAAATGATTAAAATGCTAAATTTTAAATTATATATTTTACCACAATGAACAATATATTGCTGGGGTGCCTGGCAGGCCCAGTCAGTGGAGCATGTGACTTTTTATCTCAGGGTTATAAGTTTGAGCCCTACGTGTGGCGTGGAGTTTACTTAAAATAAAAAATTTATATATATATGGCATAAAAAAAAAATATATATATATATATATATATATATATATATATATATGCAAAGACCATAGGTTGAATATTCAAAATGTTATCCCAAGGCAATAAGAAACCTCTGCATTTGCCTTTGGGAATTAAATACATTTATATTAATACATCCTTGAATATATGTCTTAGGAGCAACTTAAGAATAAAGACTCATGTATCAAAATGTATTTTAAATGTTTAATTTAAAAGGTGATATTTAATAACTGGAAAACTTGGTAGCACACCAAGTTGACTGAAATTCCATCTAAAACTCAAACTGTCTATAAATCTACTGAGTTTTTATCTGTCAAACACACACATGAAAGTTATTCTGCCAAACACTAGTCTAAGTTCAATATTCATAATAACACTACAAGATTAGTACTGTCACTATCTTTCTTTTACAGAGAAGGAAACTGAGGCACAGAGAAGCCAAGCAATTTACCCAAGATTATTACTTGTAAAGTTACAGAGTGGGAATCCGAACCCAAGAAACTAAGCTCCATGGTCCATGCTCTTAACCATCATGCTACGCTTAACCCCACTATAAATGATGTTTTTATTTTTATTTAAATAACTGTTGGATAATCATCACATGTCATTTCATGCTATGTATATGCTCTTCAGATTTTTCATATGCTACAAACTATGCTAACGTTAGTCACCTTATAAATTACTTTATACTAAGCTTTTCAGACAATTAATTCAGCCATAGGATGATGATTCATTTGCAAAATGAATTATCACTCTTACCTGATCAGATTGATTTTTGTAGCTTGATTTTTAAAAGGAAAATATCCATTAAGTACTACCGTATTTGATTTTTGTTAACAAATATCTTAAACAAATTGAAATGTACTTTATAAATGTGAGCCAATCACTATTTCTATAAAACTTTTCTTCCCCCAAACTCTTCTTTGCAGGAAGGTAAACTGTGGCACAAGGTTTACATGACTCGTCTTCATTCCTAGGAAAACTAGAAAAACGTACAGCTGCACCAAGTCTCATAGGAAATCCAGACACCTAATGCCTCACATAACATGGCAGATCCCCAGAGCCTGAGCAAGAAATCACAGGTGATCCTAGGCCTGGGGGAAAAGAATGACAGTTGAGGAGCCACGTGAGATCACTGTGAGTGACACTTCAGGGCGGGAGTCCAGAGATCAAAGCCATGTGGAAGCACCAGGGCCACAGACAAAGCCAAGTCGAGGAAGGCTCGCCAGCCAGCTGAGCCCCACTCGCCCTGCTCGCTCATCATACTTCATTTCAGAATCTGGTGTGGAATGGTTTCCATCCATCGTGGGCCCACTAACATGTGGCCAACTAGATGTGCTTGTGGGACAGCAGGAGACTGTCTGGCTGGAGAAGCTCCGTCAATGGCGTGTAACAGCCTCCCCTAAAACAGTAGCCATCATCTTGGGTGTTGTTCTTGAAACACACGGATCTGCAATACATCAGCTCCACCTGACACCCATGAAATTCAGATGAAAGAGACACGGGCAGAGCTGGATGTCCTTAGAGATACATTACCTGCCTACTAATCGCCATTTCCAGTTCGGGGTAACCTGCTTTGTCCAGAAGAATATTTGGGAAGAGATCTTCAATCAAACTCAAAAATAAGGGTTCATCTTCATCAATCTAAGAGAGAAAAGAAAGAGAAACTGGACCAACTATTTTGGCACAATCATAACAATGCACAGATAAACTGAAAATGCTGAACATACCAAATTATTTTATGATAATAAGTAAAATATCACCTTCATTGAAGTTGAAGAATATTTTCCTCATGTTTCCCATAAATTAAAAATTATTTTAGAAAAGAAAGGGAGAGGAAAAGGGAGGAAGAAGAGAAGAAAATGAAGGAAGGAGATGAAAGAAAAGAAAATAGTGCCCATATGACAACCTCTCCATAAAATAATAATCAGTTCGGGGAATTACCACATAACCTACAATTTCTAATTGAAATTTTAAAAATAATAATTGAAATAAGAGATAGTAACAAATTCATGAATTGGAATTTGCTCCACCCTTTTATTTTGAAATAAAATATACCATCTGTCACCCTGTACATAGATTCACTGACACTGAACAATTGATTTTCAGTCTCACCTATGAAATGAGAGAGTGTGAAATTACACACTTGTTAAATTTACATATAACTTCCTGCTGGGTTCTACAGACTTTAAAGAAGGTGAGATTTAACTCTAAAACCCAAAAGTATTTCAAGGTATTTGGAAACTTAACATGTGGATTTTTAAAAATCCATTTGAATTCTATCGAAATAGGCATATGTTAGACTAGATATGAGTTACCACAAAAGCAACGTCTGAAAAAGTCTAAAGTTAGGCTCTCCAGCACTTTGGCTGATTATTAAGCATTTTAAATGAGTATTTTAAATAAATATTTCTAAATCTCATTTGTGCTTAGTTAGCTGAACTGATATCTAAGTTGGTGGAACATTTCCATCTGTGAATCTTACTAGTTTAGAAAGATTCATGTCTCGCAGAACACGCATGACGATTGTTGATTCCGTATCTGTGGGGTTGGCTCTTTTTGCGGCTCCCAGCGTTCGCAGAACTGACAGAATGTTCCGCAGACCAAAATCATAATGTACCTGAAGAATGTGAGGTACAGTGGGCTTATTTTCAATATTAACTTGTGCATGAAAACGATACAAACTTGACAAAATACCTCTTCACAATAACGAATAAATGCTAATTTTCCTTTAGAAAAAAAGTGTAGTTAGTGAAGCAATAAATTCTTATCAGTATGTATTTTTAGAGCAAACTGAGAATATCCAAAAGAGTTCTCTCATGGACAATCACTAATTTAAGCCCTTAGATCAGAGCTAATAAATATATCTTGACAGGGAGAATTTCCTCTTAGAGTATACACGTCTCCCTGAGCCTCTTCTTAATCAGTCATCCATAGGAAAATGTCCTCATATCTCTAAAGCTAAAACTCTGAACCAGGAATGTGTGTATATATACATACACACACACACTGATAGGCAAAAAGACAGGTTTTAAGAAGGAAGAAAAGTAGTCCTATTCTAGGATTACCTAGAGCCGGGAAAAATAAGGACAAACCAGAAAGCCAAGCCCCAGCTTTGTTATTCCCTTGATATATACCTGTAAAAGCTCAAATCATAACAAATTTTATCACCTATAAAGTGAATAATTAAAAACTGATTATCTAACCACTATGGAAAACAGTATGCCAGTTGCTCAAAAAATTGAAAATAGAACCACCATAGGATCCAGAAACCCCTCTTTTGAGTATATATCCAAATAATTGAAAGCAGGATCTCAAAGAGGCAGTTGCACACCCATAATGACAGCAACAGTATTCACAACAGCCAAGAGACAGAAGCAACCCAAATGCCCACCTTCAGATGAACAGGAAAATGAAAATGCGGCATCCTTTCTTCAGTCATAAAAAGGAAGCAAATCCTGCCATATCCTACACCACGGGTAAACCGAGAGGACATTATGCTAAGCAAAATAAGCCAGTCAAAAAAGACAAATGCTTACAATCCCATTTACATGAGGTATCTAAAGTAGGAAGATGCATGGAAACAAGTAGGCTGTTGGTCATCAGGGGCTGAGAGAGCAGCAAGAGAAGAATTTCTATTTAATGGGTACAGAGTTTTGCAAGATGAAAACGTTATGCCGATCAGTTTCATAGCATTGTAAGTATCCTGAATACTACTGAACTGTACATTTACGAACGGTGAAGATGGCAAATTTAATGTTATATATGCTTTACCACATAGAAAAAAAAAAAACAATTAGGGGCTAAGGTAACTGGGAGCAGTACGCCTCACTTCAGACAAATCATTTGGAGGATGGAGCACATAAAAATATTTGGACTGAGTTCCTGCCTTCAAGGAGTTTAAATTCTAATAGAGGTAAAAAGGTAAAAATATGAGGAAACTCGCTAAAAAGTAACCATGACTTGAAAGTGCTGATGTGTGGAATTAAGGAAAATTTCTCAGAGCTGGACTCAGTTAAATCTGTGGGCATGAAGTGAGATTCATAGAATGTTCACCCAGAGATCAGCACGGGGCCAACTGTTACGGGCACGTTGGCTCATTTCATGACAACGACCTGTGAGCAGGGCTGTTGGCATGAAGAAAAGTAGAAACGAAACAGTAGAGAAGAAGGAGACAGGAGCCAGTGATGTGGGAGTTTTCTACATGCAAGAAACAGCATGGAAAAATATTTCTTTGACAGAAGAAAAAAGGAGAATGGGTGAGTAAAGGCTTCAATAAGCAGAAGAAACAAAGAGCATTTTCAGTGGGAAAGTAATTTAACTGAGCTTGGGCGTATAAAAAAATAATCTAGAGTCAAAGAAGTTTGGAATGGAGACTAGAGTAGAGAGGAACCAAAGTATTATATATGTTAAGAGATTTTATTTGTGTTACAGTTTTATGTTTATTGCAGTGTATTATTATTTAGTGCATTCTTTCAGTAATTTTTATATGTCCCAGAAATTTGTGGGATGATCCCCACCTCCTGGTGTCTGTGTCCTTGCATAATCTTTTCCCTTTGAGTGTGGTAGGAGCTAGGCTTGTTTTAACCAATATAATATAGCAACAATGACTGGCCATATGTGATTTCTGTGTATGTGTTCATGTGGTCACATTACATAAGATGTGTGATGGTTAATTTTATGTGTCAGTTTGGGTCACAAGATGCCCAGAGAGCTGATTAACGTTATTTGTGGGTGTGTCTCCAAAGAAGTTTCTGGAAGAGATTAGCATTTGAACTGGTAGACTGAGTAAAGAAGATGGCCCTCCCCCATGTAAGAGTGCACCATTCAAGTGCTGAGGACCCCAGTAGAACAAAAAGGTGGAGAAAGGATGGATTTGCTCGCTCTGCCCTACTGCTAGGCTGGGATATCAACCACTGCTGTCCTCAATGCTCCTAGTTGTCTGGCCTTCAGACTTGGACTAGAATCTATACCATCAACCCTTCAAACTACACCATCAGCTGGTCTCCAGCTTACAGACAACAGATCATGGAACTTCTCTACCTCCATAACTGTGAGCCAATACCTTATAATAAATTTCCTTACAGGTATATACACATATATCCTATTGGTTCTGTTTCTCTAGAGAATCCTAATACAAGACCATAGCACTCATCTTGCCAGAACCTTTTTCCCTTGCTGACTTTGAGAAGGCAAGTGGCCGTGTTGGGGGATCCCATGTGGCAAAGAATGGCATTCAGCCTGCAGGAACTGAGGTGGCCTTCTCCAGCTGACAGCCAGCAAGAAACAGAATCCCTCAGTCTTTCAACCTCAAGTAACAGAATTCTGCCAACAACGTGAGTGAGCTTAGAAGCAAATCCTTCTCCAAACAGGGAGCCAAGACCTTGTTACCCTCTAAGTAGAGGATCCAGCCAAGATGTACCAGGACTCCTGACCTACAGAAACCATGAAACAATAAATTGTGTATTGTTTTAAACCAGTAAGTTGGTGGAGCCGTTGTCACACAGCAACAGATAACACAAAACTAACACAAAAGTAATACATGATTAATCTCATGCCTCTTAACTGCAAAGCTGCATGATGTCAGAACCTGCTACGCTAAACAGTACAGACAACTTAGCAAAGAAGTTACCATAGATAAAATAGACAATTGGCAAAGCTTGGCCCAATATGTGGAAGATATTGGATGTAAGAGGAGTAAATGATTGAGAGGTTCCTGAAAACCATGAGGACGCACAACACATATTATGATTAATGTACAGGTGGGATAAAGAGCAAGTATTAATATTTATAATTCTTTGGCTCTTAAATCAGTTCAGATAGTACTCATCTCATTTTTATGCTGTAAATATTAATTTACTTAAATGTACTTCAGGAAACTATGCATATAAAATTGATTTCATAACGATACAACTTTGTACTTTGTATCCATAAGGTAATCTGTCAACAACCCCAGTGTACAATTTTTCGAAATGAGCAAATCTCACTGAATAGAAAAACTAAGTATGCATAAGTCCAGAGAGACTTTCAGAACATCACACCTGCTTAGAAAGCTGCTCCTCACACAGCTTGTAGAGAGTATAAAACTTCCTGGCCAAAACGACGTTGTCAATGAAGCCGCAACTAGCCAACTTCACCCTGATGATAATCTGTCGGTCAGGCACCATCATGGCCACGGAGCGGAAGTTAATCTTCAAGTTTTCAGGAAGCTCCTGCCGTCCAGCATAGCCAGGATTCTGTACAGAAAATAAGACCCACAGATGAATGACACAGTCATGGGGCAACACACACACATTAGCACGGCACTAAAAGATTCATTATGTCCACACAGCAAATCTGGACTGACAACCGAAGAACTCATTTACATATCTCACTCTCCTTTTAACTGGAGAGACTACATCACAAGTTATTAACATGAGCTTTGTTTAACACCAAAGGCCTTCACACAGCAGTTAAAATTACTGTCGCAATTTCCATTCATGAAAAATAAGTGACCTAAGACGAGGGAAATGCATGAAAGCTGTGAGATGAAGGCTGAAATTCAGCAGCTCTTCTTGTGGTTCCTTACCATGGTCAGGAAAAGTCCAAATTCAGGGTTCATAGTCACATTATCTCCATCGGTAAAAATAAAAGACTTCTTGCGCTCCTTTTTACATGTCAGAATAATGGAAATTTGCTGGGCTGCCACTGACAGAACTGGTAAATCGATACGGTTAAATTCATCAAAACAACCCCAGGATCCAGACTGTGCTAATCCTTCGAAGGGAAATTAAATAGAAAATCCAATTAGTATATAATTTCGGAAAGCCAAGGAAAAGAGCATTTTGCAGCTGCCAAGACAAGCCAGAGATAAGTCTGCTCAAAAATAAACTTGAACAAATAGATTATGCATAAAGTGCCCCTGAAATAACTCACAATATGGCGCTCTATCTGTAAACAGCCAACCTGCAGGGATAAAGGAACATTACAATGGCAAGTGATGTTGACATTTGATCCACACAAGAGTGGTTAAGATTTGGATTTTCCAAAAAGTTGTACAAAGTTGAAAAATGACACTGAAATACAGCCAGTTGTTGAAAAATAAATCTTTTTTTTAACGTTTATTTATTATTGAGAGAGAGACACAAAGCATGAGCAGGGGAGGGGCAGAGCGAGGGGGAGACACAGCATCTGAAGCGGGTTCCAGGCTCTGAGCTGTCAGCACAGAGCCCAATGCGGGGCTCGAACTCACAGACCGTGAGATCATGACCTGAGCCGAAGTTGGATGCTTTACCGACTGAGCCACGCAGATGCCCCCCAAAATAAATCTTAACCAGATATTCTACCTTAGCTTTAAATTTCTCATCAAATAAAAAATATAACCCTCACCTTTAAAAATCCGTCCAAGTCCTCGGAAATCCATCTGGTCGGAACAATTGAAAACCACGACATACTTCCCGAGACATCGACCCATATCTTTCGTAGTTTCTGTTTTTCCTGTTCCTGCGGGTCCAGTGGGAGCTCCTCCCATGCTCATTCCCAGAGCTTGAGCCAACGTGATATAACACCTGGAGGAATAGAGACATCACTAGAACCATGCCCCCCGGCACCTAGATGACATTTCTGGGACATCACAGTAAAATGAACTGCGCACAAGACTTAAAAATGGAAAATTTAAGCCACTGTCCCTACATAGCATTTCCAAAACTGCACCCTAATATACACTTTCCTTATGGATATTTGTTAAGGAAAAAGGAGGGGCTGGCCTATGGTTAACTCAGTTTGAAAACTCTTAAAAAGTTTCAACAGGCTTTCTCATGACAACGTACAGCGTGAGATTCTCCAACTGTGAAAAAATAGTACACAGCATTTCCAAAACTTACTTGGCAACGTTTTTCACAGAAATCTACCAACATCTAGAGAATAGTGTTCTATGAAACAGATTGGGAACCATTAGATCAATTCCCTTCTGGGAATCTAAGAGTCAATAATTTGATGTACTTGGGTACAAATGATCACATGAGACAAATCACACATTGCTATATAATCATATCTTCAATCTATTTCTGGGAGTGCCTACTGTACCTTGCACATACCTTCTATTATCTCTTATCACATGATATTAACAAATAAAAGACTCTGATGAGGAAATACAAGAGTGCCTGGGAAGGAAAAAACTACCCTGATAACTCACTGATGAATCACTCAATTCTCCAGCATCACCCAGTGCTGTCAAAGTGATGAATCTACAAAGTGATGAAGTTGAGGGCTTTCCTACAGCGAACTCTATAAAGAATTCACCTGGACTTGAAAAAAACTTCAAAGGAAATCAAGTGATAGTCCAATGTGAAAGGTGGGAATAAACAGCAAGCACACCAACCAGAGGTCCTCCAGAGTCTGTATTTCATTGGAAGTGGGTTCCTAAAAAGGCAAGTAAATGACTTAGCCGTGAATGTATATGGAGCCTGGAAATGGAGAGGACAATACAGGAGGACGCCCAAGCTCACTTTGATTTTGCCTTTTAATTCAAAGTTTTATTTCCCGCCTTGCACTTTTGTCATCCCTTGCGGAGCAGTGTCTAAAAATAGTTAACACGTTGTGCTCCACCTACATTATCTCGCTTAAGCCCAGAGAATCCTGCAGGGAAGCTACTGTCGTTTTTCCCACCTTACAGATCAGGAGAAAGGCTCACAGAGATGGAATTACTTCTCTCGAGATCGTGGTAGCAGAGCCGAGATCCGAGCCTACCTGTCTGGCGGCAAGCCCTCAGCTGCCCGGCTCGAGAACACGTCCACCCCGCCAGGGTAAGAAATAAATCTCCGAGAGCTCTGACCCCCAGCTACTCTGTCTTGCAAACCCTCTTTATAACTGGGACCGTTTGGGTTTATATTTGAACTGAAGCAGTAGTAAGTTGTTAGGTTGCCTAAAAGAAGTCATCCTATTCGTGCGGAAAATGAGCAGGCAAGCCAGGCGCTTTATCCCTTACTTCCTCTGGGGGGTGGGGCTTCTGTCCATCTGCTAGGCTGGCACCCGGGCTCTTCGAGGACCTGCCTTTCAGAGACAAGCGTGCATCTGCCAGAAAATCTTCATGTCCTTGTTTACTTGACCATCCCGAGTATTCTACATGCATGTGTACCTCTCTCCCTCCCTTTCCTGCTTTCCTTTCCAGTGTCTTTGCTGATTTCAAAAGTGTCATCATTCAGGAACACAATTTGGACTCTGATGTGATCTAGGGGCCTGCTCCGCAGTTTTCTCTCTCTCCGCTAGGCTGCCGTAAAATCTCTGTTCTCAGGAGCTGGGTCTAGTTCACATTTGTACTTCCAAATATTTGCCTAAACCCTGGCACCTAGGACTCTATGAACATTTACTAAACAAATGGCTTGTGCCCGTCCAGCCATACGCTCCTATCTGGTTCCTCCTATCCCAACAGCTACTGGAGTTAAAGATGCAGAATGTGGGGTGTCTGGCTGGCTCAGGAGGCAGAGCATGAGACTCTTAATCTCAGTCATGAGTTCAAGCCCCAAGTTGGGCATGTAGCCTACTTAAGAAATAATAAAATAAAAATAAAATATGATTCCTTTCTATCACACCAAGAGTTTGAGAGAGAGAGAGAGAGAGAGAGAGAGAGAGAGAGATGCAGAATGTGACCACCATGCTAAACCAGCAATGACCAACCTCATGACCTGGGTCTCATTATGGTATGCAATTTAAGCAAATCTGTCACCAACATTCATAGCACCCTACATGCATTTCATCACATATAAGCCAGTAGTGCCTTTGGTTCCTATTCTTAAACAGTATTGATTGCAAAATGCTGGGAAATTTCCCAATGCAATTATGGTACACGCATCAAGAACATATTTTTCTTTGTTTCTTTTCTTGGGGGGTTTAGTTATAGACTCTGATTATAGGACGTACTTAAGGAGAAACAGAAGGAAACATTGAGAGGCACCTGGGTGGCTCAGTCAGTTAAGCATCTGACTCTTGATTTCAGCTCAGATCATGATCTCATGGTCATGAGCTCGAGCCTTGCATAGGGCTCTGCACTGGGCATGGAGCCTACTTAAGATTCTCTCTTTTCTCCCCCCTCTGCCCACCCCACTGGTACTCTCTCACTCTCATGTTCTCTCTCTCTTTCTCTCTCTCCCAAAAAAAAAAAAAAAAAAAAGGAAACATTGATAAAGAATGTGTTATTGATGATTGGGAATAACCATAGTCATAGCAACAATAATAATGAGTAACATTTACTGAGTGCCAGGCCCTCATTACCTACATCTGTCACCTCTAGTCCACACAGTGATTCCAAAAGGAGGGAATCAGAGAGTTTAGGTGTCTGGGCCAAGACGATGCAGCTATTAAGGGCAGAGTCCAGTGCTCAACACACAAGTATGATTCACAGAAGCTGTGAGAATACTTCAGAGAAAGGCACATGTTTTTCTGTTTAGACCCGTGTACATTTCTTATCAAGCAGATGAGAAACTTCTATAAGCCTTTGATTCCTGCTGCCCTCTGCCTGAGTGACAGTGTAGTAGAATGATTCCTGTCTTCTCTGCTTGTGCCCAGAGTGGAAGGAGGGAACGGCCATGAAAAAACACCACGAGCTTTCAGAGAAAGGCACTATATGTTTTTAGTGAATTAGAATAACTATTTTATCATCTGGAACAATGGCAACTCCATCCATGTGATGTTGAGCTTCCCAGAGACTACAGCCACCAACGTTGTTGACTTTCCACGGGGCAGTCAGCAAAAGACTGATGAGATATCAATGCCTCTGCCCTTTGATTTTTTTAAGGATTAACTTTAGTGAGGAATTCTTCGGGAAAAGGGCAGGAATGCTTACAGTGGAATCTCAGTGACCGGCAAAAAAAAAAAAAAAAAAAAAAAAAAAAGTAACTCACTTCTCCCATAATCAAGAGAGTTAAAGAAAAATAAGCAAATGAACATTGAGGGGGACACAGGCTGAAACAAACCCTGGAATCACTTCCACTTCTATACTTAACAGACACCTGCTGTGTTTCTAAAGTTCTCAAGTTCTCTGGGGTGCGTGGGTGGCTTAGTCGGTTAAACATCCAACTTTGGCTCATGTCATGATCTCACCATTTGTGAGTTCGAGCCCCATGTCAGGCTCTGTGCTAACAGCTCAGAGCCTGGAGCCTGCTTTGGATTGTGTGTGTGTGTGTGTGTGTGTGTGTGTGTGTGTGTGTGTGTGTCTCTGTCCCTCCCCTGCTCACATGGGTCCTCTCTCTCTCTCTCTCTCTCAAAAATAAACATTTAAAAAAAATTTAAAGTTCTCAAGTTTTTTTGATACAGAAAGATGTACAAGACAATGAATATAGTGAAAGAATTAAGATGCAGAGAAGTTTGTAGACTATATACCAATACCTATATGTAAAAATTAAATGTAAATTAAATGTAAAAATTTACCAATACCTATATGTAAAAATTAAAAAGAATTTTGACATACTAGCATTTGAAATTTCTAGAAGAGGAAATAAACTGTTAAGTGTTAAAAAAAAAAAAAAGAAAAAAATTTACTCTCACACTTTCAACTTTATGTCCTTTTGTACTATTTAAATTTTTCATCACAAAGATGTGCCTCTGAAAATAAACATTTCGTTCATTCATTCTGGAAATGCTTATTTAGCACCTATAATGTGACAGCACTCTTGCAGGGGCAGTAAACAAGTCACAGGAAGTCCATGCCAGCTCTTTAGCTGACATGTTAAAGGAAGGTAACAAGTTATTCCAAAATAGGAAACAGAAACAATAAAGTTGGTCAGGAGGGCTAGGGGGAGTGTGGGGGTCTCTGCTTCTTGTGGTGGGTCTGAAGTGCCCTCTGAGGTGACATTTGAACAGAGCCCTGAAGGTGAGGGAGCAAGCCATGCCAGTACTGAAGGGAAAAAGAGTTCCAGCTCAAGGGGACAGTAAGGGCAAGGGCCCCGAAGCAAGAGTGTGCTGTTCGAGAACAGCTAAGGAGCAAGTGGCCGGAGCTGAATGAGGAAGAAGAAACAGAAAAATAGCTGGGGCCACATCATGCCATGCCACATAAGGTCACTTTATTTTGGGTGAGATAGAAAGACAGTGCAGGGAGGGGCGCCTGGGTGGCTCAGTCGGTTAAGCGTCCGACTTCGGCTCAGGTCACGATCTCGCGGTCCGTGAGTTCAAGCCCCGCGTCGGGCTCTGGGCTGATGGCTCAGAGCCTGGAGCCTGCTTCCGATTCTGTGTCTCCCTCTCTCTCTGCCCCTCCCCCGTTCGTGCTCTGTCTCTCTCTGTCTCAAAAATAAATAAACGTTAAAAAAAAATTTTTTTTAATTAAAAAAAAAAAAGAAAGTGCAGGGACTGAGGCAAATAGATGACAGAATAGGACTTCCAGTGTCTGAATTGAGAATAGACCACAGCGGGGGGCAGGGGGGCAGGGCAATGGCAGGAGCAGGGAGACCAGTCAAAATACTGTTGCAAGAATCCACGCTAGAGATTATGGTGGTTTGGAGCAGCATGGTAACAGCAATGGGTGAAAAGTGGTCACATCCCAGGTGAATTCTGGGAATGGTGCTGAGCAAACTTGATGACAGAGGGGGAGATAATAAAGCAAGAGAAAAAGGAAGGTATCAGAGATGCTCCAGGCATTTTGGCTTGAGCGACCCAAGGACGGAACCGCCATTTGCTAAGATGAGGAAGACTAAGGAGGGTGCGTCTGTGGGGGACGATCAAAGCTGTTAACTGTGAATTCCGGGCAAGCATCCGAGTGGACACGTTGGGCAGGTACGTGGATAGATGTGTCTGGAGCTCAGGCGAGAAGCCCGGGCCGGGTGCAGACTGGGGAGTCCACAACTGGATGACACTCGCAGCCACAGGAGATCACCTGAGCAGCGAGCGTAGACGGACAAGACTCCCGGCACATTCTGGGCTTAAACTGGGAAGGTAAAGGGGAAGCAGAACAAGGGTACGAAGGGCCAACTGGAACAGTACAGAGCCAGGACAGTGTGGTGTCTTGGAAGCCATGTGACGACAGTGGGTCACAAAGGACAGAGTGCTCAGCTGTGCACACCGGCGCTCCCTCACGGGTCAGGAAAGACAAGAACAAGAAATGACTAGCACACGGAGCAACAGAAAACGTCTGCATGGTAGCTTCCAGAGAAGGCAGAGAGTATGAGGGGCAGCTACACCCCAAAGAGATCCACATTCGAATCCCCGGAACCTGTGAACAGGTTGCCTCGAGTGACTAACGGGACCTTGCAGCTATGATGTCAAAGGTCTTGCGATGATCCGGGATCACCTGTCGGGACCAATCTAATCTCACGAGTCCTTCAGAGGAGAGAAGGGAGGCAGAAGACCGGGTCAGATGTGGGACTGAAGACAGAGGAGAGTCGATGCCTGAAAGGGTCTCAACCCGCCGCTGCCGTCTGTGAAGATGAACCAAGAAAAAGTACAGCCTCCCAAAGCGGGGAACGGCCTTCAGCTGACAGTCAGCAAGAAAACCCGGCCTCGCGTCCTCCACGGCCAAGATACGAATTCTGCCAACAGCCTGCAAGCACGGGAAGGGGGTTCGCCCTTACAGGCTCCAGGAGGGAGTCAGCCACGCTGACGAGTGTCAGACCTCTGACACACAGACTGTAAAATCATTAATTTGGGTTGTTTAACCTTCTAAGTCTGTGGTGACCTGTCACGGGATCAGTAAGAAACTAACGCAGAGAGGGGCGCCTGGGTGGCGCAGTCGGTTAAGCCTCCGACTTCAGCCAGGTCACGATCTCGCGGTCCGTGAGTTCGAGCCCCGCGTCGGGCTCTGGGCTGATGGCTCAGAGCCTGGAGGCTGTTTCCGATTCTGTGTCTCCCTCTCTCTCTGACCCTCCCCCGTTCATGCTCTGTCTCTCTTTGTCCCAAAAATAAATAAACGTTGAAAAAAAAATTAAAAAAAAGAAAAAAAGAAACTAACGCAGAGAGCCCAACTGGAGTGAATTCCACATAAAAGAGGTGAAAGACAAATGGGTGCTTCCAAGGAGTTGTGATGAGAGCACAGGCGTGGGAAGAAACGCTGAGGCGTCACAGGAGGATTTTCTTTCCGGTAGCAATTACAGCATATTTGCAAGTTGATGAGAAGGACCCAGCCAGAAGTGAAAACTGATGCTGTCCCAGAGAGGAAATCACTGGCGGTGGGGATGTTGGCTTTGGATGGCCGCACAGACCATCCATCCAGAGAACTGACTGCCCAAGAGCAGGTGCCCTGGATAGCCGAGGCGTGAGTGGGGACCGAGGGCGCGGCCCCTCCTGTGACGGCATCTTCCCCACAGGACAGGAGAGGCGGTCTTCGCTAGGGAGGGAGGGGGGTGCTGGGAGCCTAAGAAGACAGTAGGTGTGAAATCACTGCCTGAGCCACAAGCGTCTCAAGGAACTGGTCACGTTTTGTGATTATCTGCCTCTGTGCTTCAAAACAAAGAGAAACACTCCAAAAGGACATCCAAGAGCATCCAGTATAAGTCACCTCCAATCCAGGCATAAGGAGGAATCGAAAGACAATGAAGAGGAGGAGAGTGACAATAAAGTCTCTCGGTTGCAGGTCAGCATTTCATTTAGCATCCGGAATGAGCAGAGAGAACAATCAAGCAGCATGTGAGTAACATGCTTGTGTCAAACTTCCATGTTTTGTGTGAGAACATTTTTTTTTATTTTAAAATATCTTTTTTAAACGTTTATTTATTTTTGAGACAGAGAGAGACAGAGCATGAACAGGGGAGGGTCAGAGAGAGAGAGGGAGACACAGAATCGGAAACAGGCTCCAGGCTCCGAGCCGTCAGCACAGAGCCCAACGCGGGGCTCAAACTCACGGACCGCGAGATCATGACCTGAGCCGAAGTCGGACGCTTAACCGACTGAGCCACCCAGGCGCCCCTTCTTTTTTTTTTTTTTTTTAATATTTATTTATTTTTGAGAGAGAGAGAGAGAGAGAGAGAGAGACAGAGTGCAAGTGGGGGGAAGGGCACAGAGAATTGGAGACAGAATCTGAATCGGGCTCCAGGCTCCGAGCTGTCAGCACAGAGCCCGACGCCAGTCTCGAATTTACAAACCGTGAGATCATGACCTGGGCCAAAGTTGGACGCTTAACTGACTGAGCCACCCAGGGGCCCCTGGTGTGACAGTATTTGTCATCTAATAGCCCAGAAGTTCATTCCATGAAAATAAATGATATTCACCATCAGCTTCCACTGAGGCCAAATACTGCTTTTAACACTCAGCCATTTTGTCCAAAATAAGTGGCAGCGCATCCCTGAACAGAGCACATATGCAATTAGTTGATGCCACAAAGTTCAAAGTGGACTAAGTGAATTACAGAATATGAGCTGCGCAACGACTCTTGGAGACAGACTGGCTCATCTTACAGATGAGGAAACTGAGTCCAGGGAAAGCGCAAGGCGGCTCTGGCTAACAGAGTTGCTACGCAACAGGCAGAGGACAACAGAGAACTCCAGGCATCCTGGCCAATGTCCTCCCCATCACTTTTCACCTGTATTGATACTCAATTTCTTTCCTGCTAGGAAACCATCTTAATCATCTCTAATAACAGCAGGTGCCACCGTCCCCAGTGCAACCCTCAAGGCCAACTGTGATTTGCACCTATTGACACGGCAGTTAATTCCTTTTCTTGCCCCGCTGATGTCCACTGAGGTCGTTTAAACTTAGCCTCCCTAAGACTGAAGGCAAAGGAAGCAAAGCGTTTCGGTCACAAAAACCCAAATCCCATGCAAAGACCCATGGGTAAAGCTAAAGATACCGTATTTCAAAGACTTTGGTATAAAAGAGCCTATAAACCCTAAAGAGACATGAGGCAGAAATCTCCTGAGTGACTCAGGAGGATAAAAATGTAGGGGAGTGGGTGGAGGGAAAGAGGTTGTGGGATCACAGAACCTTCCATCACCTGTCTGTGAGTGGAGTTATAACAAGCCTGTCAGTGCAGCCTAAAAATTCATTCTGGTATATGAAAGCCACATCCGTGATGTGGATCATCATCTTGTCGGAATCTTCGTTAAAATAAAATCTGCACTGTTTCAGCCACTCGAAGTCTGTAGGGCTCTTGATATGCATGTGGCACTGAAACGCAAAAGGGAGATGTTAGAGCTGAGATGAGAACGACCTATATTACATATGCACATTAGCATTCACGTAGATCATAATGGGATGTAAGACAACCCAGCTGGTTTGGAGATATCAACTACATCACCATCCAACCCATTCATTGACTGATCTGCAAAAAGGACACTTGAGAAGATACAGGAATAGGAAAATTCAAGAGGAACCCCTAGTTGTGCCCACCAGTGTAAACAGCATGACACATTTTAATAGATATTCACTTCTCAAATTGCACCCTTAAATGCCCCAAACCACAGCCCTAACCATAAAGTACAACCCATGAAAAATGTTTTGGCATACAAAGACAGAATCAAACAATCTCATTAGGAAAAAGGCATCTCTTGCGATTATGACAAAGTGCAATGTTGGGGTTTTTTAATCCATTCGTTATCCTTCCTAGGATTTGCGGCGGGCCAAAATTTCTAACATCCAAATGGCAGGTTATTGACCAGTAACGCTTTTGTCTGAGTTTTGTAACCAAAATGTTAAGCGGTTTTCATCATTTTTCTTGGATAAATAATCTAAAATTATCCTGGGCCCTTTATTTCTCAGAGAGGCAAACAGTGTGCTTCACTATTAAGAGAGATTAGACCACAAGAGCTTCAATAAGCTGTCCTTCTCTCCGTTACGTCACAACTGATCTTTTATAATCTTTTTCACATAACGGGGTGAGACACGATCCAGAAAGTTATTATGAAAATAAGGGCTTAGAGTGGGAGAGAGCCAAAGCATAAGAGACTGTTAAAAACTGAGAACAAACTGAGGGTTGATGGGGGGTGGGAGGGAGGGGAGGGTGGGTGATGGGTATTGAGGAGGGCACCTTTTGGGATGAGCACTGGGTGTTGTATGGAAACCAATTTGTCAATAAATTTCATATATATAAAAAAAAAAAAAAGAAAAGAAGGGCTTTTTGCCTCTTATCTAATGTTCTATTTTGTAGCAGAGGACAAATTTCACTTCTTTTCACATTTCCTATTTTCCATAACTACTAAACTGCCTTTGCTACTCTGTTTTCTCTTGAAAGGCAAGAATCTGCATGACCTCTGAATGTCACCAGCCATATTAGGAAAGGCCATTTGCAATCAATGACATAAAATGTAGTGAAACTTGTTAAAGATGTGACTTATCCAAAAGCCTCCAAGGCGGGGTGCCTGGGTGGCGCAGTCGGTTAAGCGTCCGACTTCGGCCAGGTCACGATCTCGCGGTCCGGGAGTTCGAGCCCCGCGTCAGGCTCTGGGCTGGTGGCTCGGAGCCTGGAGCCTGTTTCCGATTCTGTGTCTCCCTCTCTCTCTGCCCCACCCCCGTTCATGCTCTGTCTCTCTCTGTCCCAAAAATAAATAAAAACGTTGAAAAAAAAATTAAAAAAAAAAAAACAAAAGCCTCCAAGGAAGCATGAACCAATTCTTCTAGCAGTGTTCCTTGTCATTTCCATAGCAAGAGACTGGTAATCTTTAATAACAGGAACACAAGACCAATGAAAGCTTTTTTCAGGATGTTCCATGGCAGTTTAGCTTCCAAACTGGTCACGTAAAGAATCTAAAATAAAGTCTAATTGATCAATAACATCTTAACAAGAGATCATCAAAATATGACTGAAATTTTGGTTTAAAGACTGAAAAAAAAAAATCTGACAAAGAAGTTCTCATCAGGAAGATGACCCTTTGCCTGAATCTAACCTTTCCTTTGAATTCATTCAAACTAATCCCAGTGGGTAAACACGGATAGTGCCCAGTGTTTGCTTTTCTATAGATGCCATAGTATTTATAAAGCATTTACCAGGTCATCAAAGATATCCCTTTGGTGCACATGGATAGTAATCAAAGTCTCATATTTAACTCGTTCCATGGAACTCAGATCCTTCGTCGTGATGCCTATCAATGTATTCAACAGCTCCAGGAAAGACTGATTGGTTTTCTGCATGATTTTTTTATCAAACTTGGCATTTCTGAGGGCTTCTTCTGAATCCCGTGTCCATATCATTTGAATTCCTAATAATCCAACCTTACGGAAACAAAAAAAGGCTTTATGAGTGTGTGTGACATATTAATATATTTAAATAGAAATTACAATATAGTGAATGATGGTGATTATTATGCAAATGTAAGGACATCCTTGATTATTTCAACTTGATTCATTGTTTGGAAACCGATGGAAACTCTATTCATGATGTTCCCTGGCAGTTACACATATACAACCTCATGATGTGTCCACAACTTTTTCCTTGTAATTTTAAATCATTTACTGTTTAAGTCATATTTCTCCCTAGATAGATTTTAAATTACTGGAAGGGAAAGAACATGGCTTAAACCTGTTTTTCTCAAGCTAGCAGGGTTTACATGTGGTAGATACCCACAAAATCTTTATTGATCATAATGGTTAAGAGAACATCGGTTTTTACATTTTAACACTAAAATACATTTCTCATCTTTCTGGCTAAGCATATGCTCAGTACTTTGTTATGATTTATTTACTAAAAAGATTCAGCAGGAAAAAGAAAACCCTTTTAGGTTAAAGAAAATATAAAGAAAATGTATCTATAAAACATGTGTCAGATGTTATTTATATTTATACATATGTATATAACCAAATAATCTGTAGCTGAAACCTTCAAGCTTATCTATATTAAGAAATCCTTAAGAAAATCTTAATACTGGTCCAGAGTTAAATTATAGTCAGTTGTGTAGTTTACAATAGGCAGTGTACAAGATCTAGTATGACTATTCTGTAAAAAATATTTTCCAATTTAATACACTGACCTGAGCAGGGAAGGAAGAAAGAAATTCAATCAGCTGGAAACCTGTTTCTTGAATATTTGCAGCTGCCTGGCGAATCACAAGATGTAATGAGGACTGAGATTCCTCCAAGAGAGAATTAAGCCAAACTTCCACATTGCCCTCTGCCATCACAGGTTTATCCAAGTCAACCGTCTCACCCTCTCGAGAGGAGATTGACAGAATTCGATCATAGATCTACAATAGAAGCCAAAACAGAAAAGAAAAAAAAAAAAAGCTATATTCACATAAAGAATGAATTCCTCCACTGCCCTCCTGTCAGTGTTATCCTTCCTGAAGGAAGGTAAGCTATAGGTTATAAAATATGATTCAAAATCAATTTCAAGCCAAAAAAAAAGTCACCCATGAAATCGAAAAGGGAATACTTTCGAACTGAGATAAATCAATTCCAAATAACCTACACCTGAAAGGCAAAAACTTACTTCCTAACAGAAATACTCAACATAAATGGGATGATCGAAACAAGTCTAGTTTCCGCCAATGAAATGGGACACTGTAAGAGCCTGTCATCCACACCACAAGCTTATCGAGACATTAGCAACGACCAGGCCAATATGATCAATGCAAACACCTTTCCAGGTAATTCCAAGTCTGTACTAATTGTCCTCTTTACAGGAGCTCCTGGTGGCACATAACGTTTTCTTTTTCTTTTTTTTTTTTTAATGTTGTTGTTTTTTTGTTTTTGTTTTTGTTTTGAGAGAGAGAGAGAGGGAGAGAGAGGCAGAGAGAGGGGGAAACAGAGGATCTGAGGGTGGGCTCTGCGCTGACAGCATGGAACTCAGTGCAGGGGTTTGAACTCACGAACCATGAGATCATGACCTCAGCTGAAGTTGGACGCTTCACCAACTGAGCCACCCAGGTGCCCCGATGTTTTCTAATTCAAATCCAGCTCCTAGTCTGGTCTTCTCACCTCAGTTTCCATGCAGCATGGCATCATGAGGATAGCATGCTATTTGCTAAAATACAGGTCCAAATGGTGCTCTGCTATTCATTGACCATGCGATGGCGGAGGACACATCTCTGAGACTAAATTTCTGGCTCATAACTAGTCATTAAAATCTACGCCTGTGCTGCTTCCCTACTCACTTCACAGGCTGCTCATAGCATACAATAAAATAAGGCAAATGATCAAGTAAGTACAAAGTTCTTTAATAAGTGGGATACTGTTTCCTTGGGCTCCAATGTAGTACCGTATCAATGAATCCTCCTGTGTCGTAGACAGAAGTGGTCTACCAAGAAGCTAATGAGACAGAAGTTCCACAGCCTGTCACTTCCACGGGCCCTTTCCAAGTCCCGACTAGAGTTGTAGATTTATAATTTCACAGCAGTGAGGACCTACAAAAACCGGATCTGCCCCTGGTTGTAGAAATGTTATAGCAAGAGAAAACAGCAAAAAAGCGATGCTATTTACTTTAAGAAGTAATTGCTATGAATAGCGGCTAAAAATGAGGACGTTTAATTGATTCCCACTGTGCAATGAGACCGTGAGAAGCTGCACTCTAGAGCCATTCAGTCCTAGTGCAGAAGGATGTAAGAAAAGCATCGGGAAGAACTTCCTGTGTAATTCAGTGCCTCTTTCAACCCACACATCCAGTAGGTCTACAAGAAACAATGGTTTTGACCCACTGAATCCATACTGCCTTCCCTTCCTCTCTCCCCATTCGCCTTCATCAAGGCTTTGTTGTAGCACCTCAGCCTTTTCCATCCTGACTGGGTTCCATGCCTCCTTCTATTTTGCCTCCTACACCGAGCCAGAGAATCTTTCTGAAACACAGCTGGGTCACCGCCCTGCGTAAAACCCTCCTGCACCTTCTGTCATGTTCAGGATGAAGTAGAATTCTGTAGTGTGATACACTTGGCCGGTTGGAATCTGATCCCATGTCTCCTTCTTCCCCTTCTCCCTTTGCTCATCACTGCCCATCAGGGTTAAAATGTGTACCCCCGGGGTGCCTGGGTGGCTCAGTCAGTTAAGCGTGTGACTTCAGCTCAGGTCACGATCTCGAGGCTCATGAGTTGAAGCCCTGCTTCAGGCTCTGTGCTGACAGCTCGGAGCCTGGAGCCCGCTTCAGATTCTGTGTCCCTCTCTGTCTCTGCTCCTTGCCCATTCATGCTCTGTCTCGCTGTCTCAAAATAAATAAATGTTAATCTTTTTAATTTAAAATACATGTTGAAGTCCTAAGCCCAGAACCTGTGAATGGAACCTTATTTGGAAATAGGGTCTTTGTAGACGTCATCAAGTTACGATGAAGGTGGACCCTAATCCAATAACTGGTGTTTTTATAAGAAGCAAATCTAGACAGAGACACACAGGGACACACAGAGACACAGACACACAGGGAAAATATCGTGTGAAGATAAAAGCAGATTATCAACGTGACGTGGGTATAAGCCAAGGAACATCCAGGGTTGCCAACTGCCACCAGAAACTAGGAGAAAGGCGTAGAATGAACTCTCCTTCAGAGCCTCCAGCAGGAACCAAGTCTGCTGGCATCTCAGTTCAGACTTCTAGCCTCCAGAAAGGTGAGAGAAGAAATTTCTGCTGTCAATCCAGAGCAGCCGTAGGAAACCGACACAACCCGTCACGTAGCCACACTCCCGACACCCGAGGCTGCCCACACTTTTCAGACCCTTGCACCTGCCCTTGCTTCTGACTGGATCATGAACCCCTTTCTCCACCTGCCTGGGTAGATTGCACTTGCCTTCAAATTATCAGTTCAAGTACCATACTGTCCCGCAGGGAGCCTTCCCTGACACCCCTTATACCAGGCTAAGGCTCCCTGACAGCATCCCCATGTTATTTGTGCATAACACTAGCACAGCGAGTCAAGAATTACCAACCGTTAAATGGCCAGATTTCCCATGAATGTTGCACGGCATAAAAACAACTTCGGTGTAATGATAAATTCTTCCTTGGAGCCCCAGGACTAGCACCATGCCTGACACACAGCCCCGGGCATGAACTTAAACGAATGGCTTTTGATCGCGTCCAATGTAATCACTCCACCACGGCACCAGCTGCACTCTAGAAACACCCCCCCGCCCCCGAGTGTGGATCCCGGAGGTCTCTGATTCTCGAGTTCAGCACAACATCTGGCACATGGAAGTTGCTCCCCAAGAGCATGCCAGGATGAATAAGGGAATGAATGGCATTGAGGGTTTCCGGGAAGCCCCGGAGGACGACCGAACACACTGTCAAACTGGAAGGGCCTCTTTCCCAGGGAATTTGGGGTGAAGCGATGGATCGGGCAGTATCTTCTCGCAGCCGTGAAACGCAACCTCCCTTACGTTGAACGCCTTCTCTTGGGTCCCCCACAACTCCATGACCCTAGAAACTTGTAAGGAGTGTTTCAAAAAAAAAAAAAAAAGGCTTCAATCAAGCATGACGAGCACCAGGGAAGACGATCATGCCAAATACTTCTCAAACCTGATTAAAACAATCAAATCACTACGGCAATTCTGCTTGTCAAGGGACTATTTTCTGAGCGATTGGTTTCTTTGTTTCGTTGAATTTCGCAACAGCTAACTTGGCATGTAAAACCATGAATGCTACATACGATGCATCCCTAATCATATTCACACTGTTCTTCAAATTTACACTTTGGATAGTAAGAAATCACACAATTCTGAAGGCACATTGGGCCCAAAAGTTTGTTTTTAATCACTAGCTGGGAGTAACCCTATGCAAACACAGCATCAGAGAGCGATTGTACAAAGACAAGGGAAGTTTAAGATATGGCAATTGCCGGCCAGCAGTTAGAATTAGGCAAACCTTTTCATGGAACTTGACAGTTTTGATGTTGTCAAACACGTTCAGCAAATGGGCTTGTATCGTGTGTGTGTCTGATGCCTGCCCCAGGATCTCCAGAAGGGCGGGGTCCGAGACAAAGAAGAAGCGAGGAAAGCAAAGACGTTTTTTCTCCAAGTACCTAAGTGGAGAGGAAAAGAGAAGCTTTATAAACACACAAAGCAGGCCTTTCTAGAAATAAACTCATCGGGACGGCGAGAAGGGGGAAGGATTGTGAGGCAAACAAATTTTCCCACACACTGTTCGATGTTTTTGTCCTGTGGTTCTTACTAATCTTGCCTAGTAGCATTCCGTATTTGGATGAAAAACAAATATTTTTTCCAGAACTGATAGGAGAGTTTCTTCGTCTGGCCTCAAAGAGGGGGCAGGACAACACTGCCCAAAGAGTCTCTGTTTACATCCCCCTCATTTTCTTAAACTCTTGCTTTTATGCTCGTGTTTGTTTGGGTTTTTTGAACATTTATTTACTTTTGAGAGAGGGAGAGACAGAGCATGACTGGGAAAGGGGCAGAGAGACACGGAGACAGAATCCGAAGCAGGCTCCGGGCTCCGAGCTGTCAGCACAGAGCCTGATGCAGGGCTCGAACTCACACACCTTGAGATCACGACCTGAGCCGAAGTCAGATGCTTAACCGACTGAGCCGCCCATGCACCCCTGTGCTCATTGTGTTTTATGTTGTTTGTTTTTAGCTTTTTATTTTCCTTACTTTAAATAGGCTAGTTTTATTTTAAATATCCCAATCCATCTTATTTGTAGAAGCTTGATCTTTATTCTTTATTGAGAAAAGAATTCCTTATTCCTTGTTCTTTTTTTTAATGTGTATTTATTTTGAGAGAGAAAGAGGGTGTAATCAGGGGAGAGGCAGAGAGAGGGACACACAGAATCTGAAGCAGGCTCCAGGCTCTGAGCTGTCAGCACAGAGCCCAACACAGGGCTTGAACTCACCAACTACAAGGTCATAACCTGAGCTGAAGTCAAACGCTTAATCGACTGATCAAATTTTTTAAATGCTTATGTATTTATTTTGAGAAGAGATAACACAAGCGGGGGAGGGGCAGAGAGAGAGGGAGAGAGAAAACACCAAGCAGGCTCCAAAGTGTCAGCACAGAGCCGCACACAGGGTTCGATCTCACAAACCGTGAAATCACGACCTGACTTGAAATCAAGATTTGGACACCTAACCGAATGAGACACCCAGGCGCCCCTCACATTTTTCTCTAAATTCTAGTTAGCTAACATTCAGTGCAATATTGGTTTCAGGAGTAGAATTCAGTGATTCATCACTTACATACAACACCCAGGGCTCATTATAACAAGTGCCCTCCTCAGGACCCATCACCCATCTAGCCCATCCCCCATCCACCTCCCTCCATCAACCCTCAGTTTGTTCTCTATCTTTAAGAATCTCTTGGGGCGCCTGGGTGGCGCAGTCGGTTAAGCGTCCGACTTCAGCCAGGTCACGATCTCGCGGTCCGTGAGTTCGAGCCCCGCGTCGGGCTCTGGGCTGATGGCTCGGAGCCTGGAGCCTGTTTCCAATTCTGTGTCTCCCTCTCTCTCTGCCCCTCCCCCGTTCATGCTCTGTCTCTCTCTGTCCCAAAAATAAATAAACGTTGAAAAAAAAAATTAAAAAAAAAAAAAAAAAGAATCTCTTACGGTTTATTTCCCTCTCTCTTCTTTCTTTTTTACAAAAATTCTTCTTTTGTCAAATGTCCTTCAACAGTTACTTGACTTGATTCAATAATTTTATGAAACATATCAAATCATTCATACCTGAAAACCTATTTTTCTAAAAAGTTATTTTGAAGGATTTGCTTGCAAATGGTTTTGCTTTAAAGTTAACATTTAAAGGGTGCTTTACCGATGCTTTAATTGCCTATGATCTTCGTGCTTAATAATGTCTTCACAGGACAATTTTCTAAAGGAAAAGTATTAGCATAGGCCCATGGCATAAGCTGTTGGGATGCCCATCACCTAGATTAGAGTAAACTTGCAAATATTTGCCAAGGAAAATCTCGGTCCTTGTTCCACCTCCTACTGAACCTGCCTCCACATGTAGTGGGGTAGACATCCATCTAGGCATGGTCTTGTTTAGGCTCTTCAACTTTCCTAAAAGCATGCCAACTTCATCACCCTCCCAGCTGAACACCAAAGTCTATGGATTTGTCTTTAACCAGCAGTGCCAGTGGTCTATCACCTAGATTCTTGTCAGGGCTTAACATCCCTCACATTTCACACTGCCCCATATCCTCTGTTAACTTGGATATACCGGTGATATTCATGAAGGAGTTCCTGAAGAGTGTGCAGGCATCCCATCGCGACTTCCCTGGATCAAGCCATTCTATCATAATGTCTCCCACTTGACTCACACTGGGGTAAAGCAAGCAGGTGAGGATTCTGCTGAGTGTTCCCATTATAGAGAATGCACAATAGAGTATCGTCCAAGGTGTCAATTTAAAACAAAACAAAACAAAAAATGTTGTTTTCCCGAGCAACTGGAACCTTTCATTTTATGCATCGTATGAATGCTATACCTAATCGTACATCACTCTTTCCTTTGTCCCTGGGAAAAAAAGCCTTTGGTCTCTGAATCTGAGGTCCATTTATAGCTTCTTTTTTTTTTTTTTTTTTTTTTTTAATTTTTTTTTTTTTCAATGTTTATTTATTTTTGGGACAGAGAGAGACAGAGCATGAACGGGGGAGGGGCAGAGAGAGAGGGAGACACAGAATCGGAAACAGGCTCCAGGCTCTGAGCCATCAGCCCAGAGCCCGATGCGGGGCTCGAACTCACGGACCGCGAGATCGTGACCTGGCTGAAGTCGGACGCTTAACCGACTGCGCCACCCAGGCGCCCCTATAGCTTCTTTTTGAGACAAGTTTACCATCTTTGGTTTTTATCCTTTCCTTTCACCTTAATTTTCTCATTACTTTATTATTTTCCAGCAGCCACCTCAAAAGCCACTTAACCAGCCAAGCATAAGTAAGCAAGCCCCCTCCCTTACATGTTACCATACAGGTCACGTTTTTGGTTCAAGTTTAAGCAACACTTCTACTTCACAGAGATCCTTCCAAAGTGCCATTTGAGGCTCAGAATTTTAACCACCACCCATGACTCTGAGCACAGCCTGGCTTAGGTGCCCTCGGGTGCTCAGTGCACAAGACAGCTGCCTAGTCACAGGTGGTGTTATAGGTACTGTTGTAGGTCGTGAGAACATGGGGACGTTGGTATGGGGAGGGGGCATCCATCTCCCAGAGTTAGCCAAGGAGACATCATCACTTAGTTGGAGTCAAAAGCTCAGAATATGTGGCATGTCAGTGTCAATGTACATCTCAGCACAATTAGCATCCCTGATGCTACTCCCACTCGTGACTACAGATGATCGTGACAGGGAATTTTATGTGTCAACTTGGCTGGGCCACGGTACCCACGCATCTGGTCAAACTTTGTTCTAGATGTTTCTGTGAAGGTTTTCGTTTTAAAGTTTATTTACTTATTTTGAGAGAGACAGAGAGAGAGTGAGCAGGGGAGGGGCAGAAAGAGAGAGGAAGAGAGAGAAGTCCAAGCAGGCTCCATGCTGCCAGCTGCAGAGCCTGACACAGGGCTCGAACCCACAAACCATGAGATCATGACCTGAGCCGAAACCAAGAGTCAGATGCTTAACCAACTGAGCCACCAGGCACCCCAGCGTAAAGGTATTTTTAGCTAAGATTAACATTTAATCAGAAGACTTTGAATAAAGCAGATTATCCTTCATAATGTGGGTGGGCCTCAACCAATCAGGCAAAAGCCTAAAGAAAAAAAGACTGACAGCCCCTAGAAGAAGGAATTTTGCCAGCAGACTGCCTTTGGGCTTTAACTGAAGCAGGTCATCCCTGTGTCTCCAGGCTGCCAGCCTTCCCTGTAGATTTGAACTTGCCAGTCTCCTCCATCACATCTCTCTCCCTCAGTCTCTCTCTCTCTTCTTCTCTCTCTCTCTCTCTCTCTCTCTCTGTCTCCACCCCCAACCATGTGTATACACACCCTACTGATTCTATTTCTCTAGAGAACTCTGACCAGTACATAACCAACAGTTTATCCTAAATTTCTCCATACATACTGACTATTCTAAGATTGAAGGGGGGATATTTAGGGACACCTGGGTAGCTCAGCCAATTAAGTGTCCAACTCTTGATTGTAGCACAGGTCATGATCCCGGGGTCAGGGTATCGAGCCCCGTGCCAGGATCTGTGCTGAATGTGGAGCTTGCTGGGATTCCCACCACCCCCCCCCCCGCCCCTCTCCCCTGCTCGTGCTCTCTCTCTCTCTCTCTCTCTCTCTCTCTCTCTCTCTCTCTCTCCCTAAAGTAAAAAATAATTTAAAAAAATGGTTAAAGGGGAGATACTTATTTTTTTAATATGAAATTTATTGTCACATTGGTTTCCATACAACACCCAGTGCTCATCCCAACAGGTGCCCTCCTCAATGCCCATCACCCACTTTCCCCTCCCTTCCACCCCCCATCAACCCTCAGTTTATTCTCAGTTTTTAAGAGTCTCTTATGGTTTGCCTCCTTCCCTCTCTGTAACTTTTTTCCCCCTTCCTCTTCCCCATGGTCTTCTGTTAAGTTTCTCAGGATCCACATAAGAGTGAAAGAGAAAGAGGAGATATTTAAAAGCATGTATATTCCAGCTATAATATAAATAAGTCATGGGGATATATTTTACAGCATGGTGACTATAGTTGAAAATACTCTATTTCATATTTGAAAGCTGCTAAGAAAGTAGATCTTGAAAGTTCTCATTACAAGAAAAATAGTTTGTAACTATGCACGTTACGATGGACGTTAACTAGACTTATGGTGGTCATCATTTTGCAATATATACAAATCTCAAACCACTATGTTGCATACCTGAAACTAATGTAATGCTGTATGTCAATTATATCTCAATAAAAATAAAAAATACAGAAAACCATGTGTAGTTAACTGTTTTTGGAATATTCACTACTATTCAACATATTTCTGCTTACATGATTTATCTTGATTAGCCAAAGGGAAAGAAAAGAAAAATATATGTTACTCTTGGAATTCACCCCGCCTCCTATACACGTATGTGTGTGTGTGCACGTAAGTGTGTGTGTGTGTGTGTGTGTGTGTGTATACACTGATAGATACATGAGGCTCTTGTTTCTGTATAATCTTGACTACTTGTGTACATTACACTGTTCATATTGTTCTTGGTTGCACCTAATGAAATATTTTGACTCTTCAGATGCTTATCCAAGAAGAAAATCAGGAAAGTAGCTGTATCCGTTCCAAAAGGCAAGGACTATATGAGAATTTGCAAGACTTTGTCCCAGTGGATGGAAGAAGCCCTGAGTTCTATTATTCCAACATCAGAACAAATCCAGCAAGGGCTTGGAGATAATATGAGACTCCAAGCTACCGGTTTTATCTATGCAACAACATCAGACACGAATTACGTTTTAGCAAAAGAAAATCAATATGGCTAATGCTGTCTAGTCCCTCTGATCCCTTTCATCTCTAGGACGCTAAGGGGGCCTTCACAGAGCCAGTAAACTTACCCAGTGAGGGATTTCTGGCACATTTCCAACTGGTCCAGCAAGTGCGGTAACAGCTGCCCCATGGTCTCATCTCCAACACAACACTGAACCACATTTGGCATTTCATGAGCCCGAGTCATAATCTTCACCCAAGATTTATCGATGTTGGAAAAGCGCTTGGCTTCCTACAAGAACGAGGTAACAAAGCCCACTTGGACACATCTGTGATCTCAAGGAAAGCGCATCTCACATACCTTCTGCTGAGGCCAGATTTCTCCCCAGTCTGGATATCCCAACTTTACATGCCTAAAATGTCACACATGTTCTATTTCGATTCTCCTTTTGCACCATCCCACCCCCTTTCTTAAATAAGGTCCCCCCATTATGTTAACTGAAAGCAGAAGACAGACACAGAAATGAAAATAACAATATGAGACAGCTTGGAAGAGAAAAGCACTCCCAAGTGTTTTTGCCAGTTATCCCTAAATGAAGTGAATTTTATGTTTTTCAAGTTTTCTACACTGAGCACTGAATTGTTTGTATATTTAGAAATGAAAACATTTAAAAATAAGATACAAAACTAATTACGGTATAACCCTAATACTGTGAAATTTTTAAACATAGATTTTTTTTTTCAGAAAAAAAATTGAAAATGCGCAGAGGACTTTGAGAGAATAGAAATAAGGTTTTCCTTCTTCCCTAAAACTTTCTGTAGTTTACCAATAAGCATGTACTATCAAATATGAGAGCAAGAGACCCCACAGAGCTCCTTGAATATTGAATGTGAAAGTTGCCAGTATTACATCCAATTTGAGATTCCCCACCACCCAGCAAGAAGAAAAACATGCCCAAATATAAAAGCAGAAATAAAGAAATAAGTAAATAAATACTTAAAGTTTCAGTGTGTGGATACATTCCACTGGTAGGTGAAAAATACATCGGCTAACAGATCCATCCTCTGTAATGAAACTGAAAACTCACCACAGGGACAGCTAGGAAGACTGAGCAAAAAAAACACTCAACACAACCGTGTTTCTAAAACTCAAATATATCATTAAAACATTATAATTTTGCAAACGATTTAAGGTAGTTGAATAAGAATCCTTGAGATTTGGTAAGAAAAATGTTTTTGATAAAAATTTCAAAATACTGCATTCCATATTCCCCATAAGATGATTAAATTTGATGAGAAAAAAACATGTTCCACAGTCTTGAGAAGAGGGCCTTTTTGTTCTGGAGTTTCTTTTTTCTGCCTGTTTCCACCCCCCCAGTTTTCCAGTACAGATATAATTGGGTGAATTATATAGCGTGAGTTGTTTTAAACTGTCAGTAGTAACAGAACAAATTATCCTGCCATTGTCGAGATAACTACGCCATAATTCCTCACTGTTCCCAAATTCTACCTTCAAATTACCTAAAGTGTATCAATTATGCAGACACTCCTTTTCTTTTTTAACCCTCTGCTTCCCACAAAACCACACGGTTTTGTAGCCTTCACACCCTTACGTTTCCACAATCGCTCTCTCCTTATAAAACAGTTCAACAACAACGACAAAAACATTGGGGAGGGTGTGGCTCCAGAGAAATTGAAATATTATTGCATTTTTGAAGGAATTATTAGTTATTGGAGAATTCTCTGAGTTAAAACCCTGATGAAACCATAAGGAAAATTCTGAAACCTTGGGAAGCTGCTTGGCAATATCTCCTCCCACAAAGACAGCTTCTAAGTAAATCCACAAGTTCTGCACCATCATCCAGCTCTCAATGATGTCTGTTGAGTTGGAAAGGTGCTGCACCCAGTCTTGGATCTGGGCCTTGAACGGCATATTGTACCTAAAATGAAAAATACAGTCAGCATTTGGGAGGTTTTTTGGAGGTTTTCTTTTTGATTGTTGTTGTTTTCCAACTAAAAGATTTTATTTAATCCTGATTTTTACCTGTTTCTTTACAACTGGGATTACGTTGTGCTGGTTTTGAAAATGATGCTGCTTGGGGCACCCGGGAGGCTCAGTCAGGTCAGCATCTAGCCCTTAATTTCAGCTCAGGTCATGACCTCACGGTTCATGGGATCGAGCCCCGCGTCGGGCTCTGGGCTAACAGTGCAGAGCCTGCTTGGGATTCTCTCTGCCCCTCCACGATTCTTTCTCACACCTTCTCTCTCACTCTCTCTCTCTCTCTCTCTCTCTCTCAAATAAATAAACTTATTTTTTTTTAATGATGCTACCAAGTGGCTAAATCATCATCATTTACTGGACATTGTTCGACTTTTCCTGTTTTGATCCAGAGCATAAACAGGTGGGAGATGTGTCATCTGAGGAGCAGATCAGGCATTAGACTTGATTCCACACAACTGCTAGAGTAATAAAATTGGGGTCATTGTTGCTACAGCCAAGCGAGTAATAGTCTCTCTGCTGACCTTTGTGTCTTCTCCAGCGACTCTCTCTGGTTTCTCACATACTATGGGGCAATTACAGAGACACTGGTGGGGATCAAACAACCAATTCAATTTTCAAACATGTTAATACCTGCAATCTTTCTCTAGCCACCCCCTTTCTGGGTCTCTTTCCAACTTCGCAGCCACTCAAAACCACCCACTCGTGTGTGTATGTGTGTGTGTGTGCGTGTGCATGTGCGTGTGCTTGTGTGTGTATGTGTTAGGGCTCATGCATGTCTACGTGTAATACTCTGATAGTCACTCTTTAGCCTCTCCTATAGTTAATCTATCTTCCCTTTTTCATTCTTGAGAGAGAAACGGATCATGGCCTTCCAGTGTTTTTTTCCTTTTCTCTTTAGATATAGGACCCCATTTCTACCTGGAAACGTAAGTGCCCAGTTAAAATACTGAATTTCCCAGCCTCCTCTGCAGCAATGGGCAGGGCCGGGACTAAGTTCCACATCGGTAGCTCCCAACCTTGGCTGTACTTTGGGGACATCCAGCAGACATTAAAAACTACTTGGGCCTGGGCACCGGGGTGGCTCAGTCGGTTGAGCATCCGACTTTGGCTCAGGTCATGATCTCGCGGTTTGTGAGTTCAAGCCCCGCGCGGGCTCTGTGCTGACAGCTCGGAGCCTGGAGCCTGCTTCCGATTCTGTGTCTCCCTCTCTCTCTGACCCTCCCCCACTCATGCTCTGTCACTCTCTCTGTCAAAAATAAATAAACATTAAGAAAAAAAAAAGCCCTACTCAGGCCTGCCTGGGTCCCACCCCCAAGAGACTCCAATTCAATCAGTGTGAGATGTGGCCCAGGCACTGGGATTTAAGTTCCCCAGGCGTCCAGTAAACAGCCAAGTGAGGACCACTCTCTCGGGTAAGAAGTGGGTGGCAGCATTGTATGGAAGGGGAAGTAAGGGAAAGGGCCACCCCTGGAAAAGACAGAAGGGGAGCCTGATAAAGCTTAGGTCCCTGATGACGAGGTGGAGCCTGCTCTCTACCCTGAACCATCAACCGTGGAGCTTCTTTTACGCGAGAGCCGCAAAAACTTCAGTTTTTGCAGGCAATGTTTTATGAGGTGCTTCTATTATTTGCAGACAAAATTCTAATAATTGTACTCCCTGTCACTGTTTTTCCTTTTTCTTCGCCCTTAGGGATCCCTCCATTCCAACAGACTATGGACTTAAATCTTTCTCAAATATTAGTCATATTCATTAATAAAATTTTCATTCCCACAGTCCTAATTGTGAAACAGACTGTTTTAATATTCCACATCTTTCTGGGTTTTTTTTTTAATTTACGCTTTTCACTAGAATGCAGTTCCATAGCAACAGAGAACATTGTTTGATTTGCTCTTCTGTCCATAGCACCTAGAAAAGTGTATGGCACATAGTAGGTGTTCAATAAATTTGTACTGAATATGTGTTCCTCACACAACTCTCATCTGTGGATTCACTGCCATCGGTAAGGACAGTTTCCCCATCCCTAACATAGTAATTTTTACTTAATTTGTATGTGTTCATTTTCTACCTCCCTAGGATGTGTTATTTTCCATCTGTCCTTCATTTATTTGGGTATGAATAGCAACCAAATTCATTCAAACTCACCAAATCCGAGGTACTTCAGAGTCAAGGTTACCAATGGTCTAAATCTCTAAGACCGAATTTTATATCCCATATTACTCACTTCAAACACTTGGGTGTACCAAGCAAAAGTGAAGAAGAGAAATTTTTATCAAACAGTATTAAGTGGTTATTAATCCCTACATTAAACTTATTCATATACATATACACGCAGAAGAGACTGACGTTCGAAAGACAGAATGCAGTAAACTCGTATCTCAATGATACCCACATGCTACACAATTATTATATATCTGAGAAGATCCTGGTGAACAAAAAATTATTTCAGGAGGAGCAAAGGGAAGCAAGGAACCAAGGAAATGTTAAGCTCATGAGTCTAAGGCATGTGCATCCAAAGCATGATGGTTTTGCAGTTAACTGTCAAACAGAAGTGTTAGACTCGTATCGGTCTGTGCTGTTTTATTTCTCTTTATGAATTAAATTCACTCTCTATCTTAATCTGTCATCTCATTAAAGTATGTACACAACTAAGAGTTTCTAGTCCACAGATGTTGGCACAACGATTTCCCAAGTAGAACGATTATTCTGAAGCTCAGCCTAATTTCCCCTGGACTCCGGAGCCTGTCAAGCTGTCAGCTGTGCGGTGAGGCTTGTCAGCTGCAAAGTTGAAATGTTCCGCAAGATCCAAGTGGCTAATTACATGTTGCATTATTTTGTCCAGTTGATGGTCTCAGACACATCCCACAGTAGAGGATAATGAAATAAAAACAGCATTACACATGCTGTGCCAAGGGCTAAAATTAAAACACGGATTTTTAATGTTAAATAAATTGTATGGGGGCCATTGCTGCATTGTTTAATATGAATTTCCCTTAAAACGTTTGTTGCGGTGGTTCCCACATCTCAGGGGAAAGATGGACGGACTTCCTACCTGTTGCTCAGTAGAGAGCCTAGCAACATCAAGCTGTCCTCCATGCTGGTGATGATTTCTGAGGTGCTGTCTCCCCGCAAGAGGAGCTCTCCACGGGCTTTAAAGCTGCCAAATGTGAATGTTTTGCTGTCCCACTCGTTCATCACTTGCTTCAGCTTGTGCTCGATGTCTCTCTCTTTCACCGCACTGATACAGATGTCCTATTAAAATTGCAAGCTCTAGCTTTACCACATGAAAGTCACACGTCCTTCGTGAACAGTCCAGATTCAGCAGAGGTCCTAGCCTCACTATTTGCTTCATACGTATCTAAAACTACTTTTCCCGCCCAGCTCTAAAATGCAATATAACAAATGGTGTATATGTATATAGATCGAGATTTAGGGAGAGAGATGAAGATGCATTACTAAGTAACAGAACCTTAGTTTGTAAAATTTCCCACCAAACTCTTCCAGAGAGAAAGATGACAGAAAAGGTACGCAACAACGGAACACCGTGAGAAAGGACATCCTGACGTTTGTGACAACGTGGGTAGACCTTGAGGGCATTAGGCTGAGATAAGTCAGACAAGTAAAAATACCATTTGCTATCCCTTATATGTGGAACCCTCAAAAAAACAGAGGGTAGAGTGGTAGTTACCAGACGCCAGGGATGGGGGAACAGAAGAGATGTTGGAAATCTAACACACAGTACAGTGATAATAGACAACAAAACTGTATCATAAATATTAAACTTCCTAATAGACTAGAGCTTAATTGCTACCACCACTAGAAGAAATGATCATTATGTGGCATAACCCAGGTGTTAGCTAACACTCCAATGGCAATCATGCCACAATATAAATGTATCAAACCAATATATTATATACCTTCAACTTACACAATGTTATATGTCAATTATATCTCCATTTGGATAAAAAAAAAAAAAAAAACACATGTGTGATAACTTTGTAAATTTTGAAACTCTAATCAAAGACCCAAAATTTAACGTGTCTCTGATTTAACTCTAGAGCCAAATCGATGCGGTATGAGAGGAGAAAATGAAGAGAAACCTGACTTCTTCCAGGTCTCCCTCCACTTTCCCAGTCTCCTCTGCAGCCACGCTTTTTCCTGGACCATTAGTCAAGCCCCATCCTTGCCTCTTCTCGTCTCATGCTGCACTCCCTCTCTGCATGAGCTCATGTATGCCCACACAGTCTGTAACCTCTTGTATCTCCCAGTAAGACCCCCATCCATTTGCCTATTGGGCCTCTGTGTTTGGATCTAACCAAGGGAATTCCAAACACATTCTGCGAAATATCAAACTCATGCCCCAAATTAAGCTCTTTGCATTTGTCGCTCAACTGATTCCCTTCCAATAATTCCCTATCTCCGTGATGAGCACCATCATCCACCTTGATCTCTCAGCAGGAAATCTAAGGTTTACCCTAGATTGTTTCTCCTACCATGTTCCCTCTCTTGCCAGATTCTACCCGGCTCTACCTTCTAATGATCTCGTTGATCTTTTCTCCCTTCTCCAGCTTCACTACCTGCCCCCTCATCCAACACACCATTGTCTCTTGTCCGGGATATTCTTATAATCCCCTAGTTGGTTTTCCCATCATTCTCACTTGCCCTCCCTCAATCCTTCCTCCACACAGTTACCACAGTGATCTTTACAAAATGCAAATCTAACCATGTCATCTCTGCTCAAAATATATCTCCCAGACGGCTCCCCATTGGTCTCTCCACCCTGGCGTTCCCTCTGGTTCCCAAACACACTTCAGACCCTTCACACATGCTGTTCCACATGCCTGACATTGTCTTCTTTGCCCTTTCCAAGTCCCTCAGCCTCACCACACGAGCACATTCCCTCCCCAGCAGTCATGGGCATGTGTCTCAACTTCCCTACCTTTACCACCCATCACCCCAAACAGGTCAACCCCATAACTATGGGCTGTCATAGAACAGATGCTTTTTACTTCAATGGTATTTACCACATTGTGTAACTATACCCTTCCTTATTTGTGTATATTATTTAACTATGCAAGTTATTTAATGATCTATGAATGAAGGAAAGCATCTGTATGTCCCCAGCACTTAACACAGAACCTGTCATGCAAACATGTGTTGAAGGAATGAATAGCTGGATGCCCAGAAGAGTTTTAATTGTCCTGATATGGTTTACTGGTCCAACATTCCATAATGTAGGAATACTGTCAAAATAAATCCCATGAGACCTTCCAATCTCCCACCACATCAGGTAATCCTATGAACTGTACCTCTATTTCTTCTTTGTATTTCAGAAGAGGTGCCTCCATGATATTTCTTAACTTAAAAGTTTCATTCCCCACATCCAGATTATGGCCAGTGAGAGCAGCTATCCTTTCCCAGTGCCTGTCCATCATGGCCTTACTGGCCATGTGCTCCAGGAGTGGGCAACACTCACTGAAATCATCAATGGTCTTCTTCAGATCCAAGAAAGCCTGCCAGTCCTTCAAGGCCCGGGGCAGCTTCCGACACCTGCAAAGGGAGTCACCGTGAATGGTCATTCAAAGATGAGCCTGAGTGTCTCCACTCCAAGCTTGTCTAATAGCATTCTACCAAAAAACAGTCATTTCAAATACCTACCACACTTTCAAATCTCATGATTCAAATGATATCTGTTAATCTAACATACTTTTACATTAGAGAAAACTGCTCCTCCCAATTGGGAAAGTTTGGTGTTGTTTTTTTTTTCAATTCCCTCGTAACACTTAGCTGGGTAAAAAGGCATTATTTTAAATGACGGAGGTGCCTCCCAATTCAATTCAATTCTACAAACATGTATTGAGATCCTCCTAAGTACAAAGCACAACGGAGTGTATCAGGCTGACAACCAAAAAACACAACAAATGACCCTGTATTTTCTTTGGGTTCAACACTTAAATCATAGGGCTCTTGCTTTTATTACAGGAAGTCATCTCACATAAACTTCAAATGTTTGATAAGTGTAGTATAAAGAGAGATCAGCTCCCTCCAAGATGCAGAAGAGCCCCTGACAAAATTCATCCAGGTTTAAAGGACGCGTTTGTCTTATCACGTACACACAGGGGTAATTAATAAATAGCGTCTGACAAGGGTGACGTCAACGGACAACAGCAATGCAGCCTGATGTGCTTTCAAAACATCTGGGAGTGAAAAGAGAACTTGACAGTCTATCAAAGAAGAAAGCATTTAAGATTCAATAGCTCGGGGCATGCTAAACATTTAATTTCTCACCTGTTCTGGAACTCTGAAAGTTCATTGTTGATTTTTTCAATATTCACTTCCGACCAAAGCATCTCATGATAGCTATTTACAGTTTCTATGACGCTGTTGTATAGAGAGTATATTTTCTGTAGAAGATTTAATTGCTTCTTTATTTCAAGAAGCTGAGGATACGGAGTAACTGGCAGTCCAAAGAGCTCCTCTCCTCCAGTATAGGTGATGTATTTCCGATAGATATTATCAAATTGATTCTAAAGAAAACACCAGTGAAAACTCAGCAAGATGATTTACACATGAATAAACAGGTAAACTTAAAAACTGGCAAATAAGCAAACATGTATGATTTCAGAGCACATGTAAATAAGAATAGTAAATAACTATAGTTAATTAAATAGACACCATCTCCAAATATAATTATCCCAAATCACAATTTTTAAAAATATTCCACAATAGGCTTTTCTATATTAAGGGGAAAAAATGTATGTGTCTAAAACATGTTAAGGTTTTGGTTGTGTAGAAGGTCATAGAAACCAAAAAGATTACCTGAAATATGATAAGCCTATCACTGGCTTCCTGGGGTTTTAAGCCACTAGCCATTGGACCATTCTGAAACAAAGAGTTAAACACAAAATAAAAGGAAGTGTTGTATTCAAATTTCATGAGCTCAAAGTATATGCACATCAAAGCTAGTTTTCATTCACGTCACATCAATGTTAGGAAACTTCGTTCTTTAATTGTAGAAAAGGACTCAGGGAAGTGACTCATTTGGAAATATTTTCAAGTAAAAAAAGCCAAGTTAAAACCACACCTTCTAATTTCAGGAAATTCTTAAAATTAAAAATGAGTACTTCTCATTTCTTAGGCGACCAGGCGAGGAAGGGTCAGTAAGCAGTCTATAGGAAGCACGTATCATGCCTGGTTTTGAACTAAAACACCAATGCCACAGAACTCACAGATTTTACCATTCTAATATTTATTTGCAGAGTGACATAGAATCTTAACATTCCAGTCGGGCTTTCCTACATTAGAACACCTTCAATACGTGGACTTCTGTGCTGTTTCATCCATGTTAGTGCATGGATCCAACCTCATAACTTCGTTAACTTTGTGGTCTTGTGTGTTCCTACTTAATAGGTACAAACTGTACCCTTCACATATTTCCTTTCTCTAGTGTATTATGATCGGTTAGAAGTGGGTCTTAGTGCACATACTCCTAGTGCAGAAGAGTCTGCACTAAAACTCATAAATGAAGGACTAAAACAGGAACGGCATCTGTCTTGTCCACGTTGGTGTGTTCCACACCAAGGGCAGTGCCTGCCACACGCTGGGTGCTCTACAGTGTTTGTGGAACTAGGGAAAGCTGCAGAAGGATGACATTTAACCACATGCGAACAGGATTTGGCCACACAAAGTTAGAAAGCTACCAAACAACTTCAGGAACAGACCAATGATATAATATGGATTGCACTTTTAGATTCCTCATTTCCTGGATTGCTCTCATGAAAATGAAACTCCCATTCCTAGGGAGAGTCATGAAACTTGGCATAGAATCTTTATGCACTTTGCCGGCTCTATTGACTCTTCCCAAAAATACAAACAGGAAAAACCAGAGTTGTACCAAATCATAGTCCAAATAGAAGTGGTGACAGTCTCGGAGGAAGACCTCCACGGTACTAATTAGCTCCTTCCTGAAACGGGGCTGCAGTGAGACTAATTCGTTCTGAACTTCACTGGCACGTGTCAGAAGCTTCTCCCAAGAATAGCGCAGAGTATCAACTTTGTCCATCTCTTCCTTTGTTATGAGAAGACCGTATTTGTTAAGCAGGGCATAGGATTCCTACACAAAAGAAGGAAAATTTAATTTCTGCCAGTCAGACGCGTAAATCTACTCACTCACTTATTAAAGTGATAGAATCGAAAAGATCAGTATGATAGGGAAACTACCCCGAGAGTTCTTTCCTTCTTGCAAACCATAAAAGCTTAAATGAGCAACCGAGCCCCTAAGCTTCAGTTTCCTCTACGGTAAAATGAGAAAATTCCTGGCTGCTTCACAGGATTTTTGTGAATATCCACAAATATCATTTTAAATGAATTTCAAAAACTATAAACCATTATGCAAATAAAAGGTATTTTTATTTAGGCCCCTAAGTTGTATTTCAAGACTTCGAGATGAAAAACATAAGATAATCTAACTGCTAATATTAGCATAATAAAATAAATCAGGGTTTTAACTCTATCCCATTTCATTTTGTTGGTAAGAGGTTCCAATAGTAAGACACACAAGGGTACTGCTGCATCAAAGCCTGAGCCCAGTCATTGACCTCAAGATGCAAAATCCTCGACTACTCTCTTGGCTAAAAGAGTTTGGTTTTCATGAGAAAGGATTTTCCCTAAATATCTCTGCCCTCCTCTCCTGGCATTAGTTCTCTACATACAGGTGGAACGAATACCTGATCATTAATTTGGGTAAAAGACTTGATGTGGGCAAGCCTAGCCCAGTGCCTTTCTCCCTCTTTCTTCTTCCTCCTTGAAGGCAACCCACTGGTCTGCCCTCCAGTGTCAATAGAGTGAAGCAGGGTGGGGTGCCTGAATGGCTCAGTGAAGCGTCCGACTTCGGCTCATATCACGATCTCACGGTTCGTGAGTTCAAGCCCCATGTCAGGCTCTGTGCTGACAGCTCGGAGCCCGGAGACTGCTTCCGATTCTGTGTCTCCCTCTCTCTCTGCCCCTCTACCACTCATGCACGCTCGCTCTCTCTCTGTCTCTCTCCCTCAAAAATAAAGCATTAAATTTTTTTTTTTTAAATAGAGTGAAGCAGGGTAATAGAGGGGCCTGCAGCTTTTCGATTCTGCTTCTGACGCACGAATAAGTTCAACAATTCTGGGATGTAGTCGTCACAAGTAGTGTGTGTGCATGGATTTGGGTGGTAATGGGAATATGGGAGTTGTACACTAAGCCATGTCTTCCAAATAAGTTCTATCAGGAACAAAAGGTTGCATTTTTACCTTGACTCTTTGACTACAGTTTTGTCTGAATGCTCAGACAGGGGGAAACAGGGGTGTCAGTTACTGGGCCTTCCCTTCAAATGCCCAGGGACGCTCCTGGTTCTACACAAAGCAGGGACTCTTTATCTTATGTTTCAATTCCCAAGAAGGGCACAGTGGGCCACATGATTTTCCTGACCCAATACGGCAAAGGTGCAAACATTTAATTATCTGAACCATTTTCATGGTTATTTGAAACTTTCCAAAATTCAAAGAGGGGCACAGAAAATGTGAGACTGGTGTACAATCCTCACCATCAGAATTTAAGTCCAGGGATACCTGGGTGGTTCAGTCAGTTAGGCATCCAACTCTTGGTTTCGGCTCAGGTCATGATCTCATGGTTCGTGAGTTTGACCCCCGCATGGGGCTCCATGCTGACAGCATGGAGCCTGCTTGGAATTCTCTCTCTCTCCCTCTCTTTGCCCTTCTCCTGCTCACCCTCTCTGTCTTTCTCTCAAAATAAATAAATAAACTTAATAAAAAAAATTTTTTAAAGAATTTAAGTCCAGACATTTAAGTTATGAAGTGCTAAAATGGCATTTTTTTTTCTGGAATCATTTTAATGCTATAATCATAGTGGTTTCATTCAAAAGAATAATACAGTGATCCATTCCTGAGCAAACAATTTCATACAGGAGAGAAAATATGATACAGCATAATTATAAAAGAAATGTGTAACACTAATCAAGCTGAATAATTTCTTTGACCCTTGGTTTCCTTATGTTAGACGAGGTGTTGAGTAAGGATTAAATGTGTTAATACAGAATTAATACACGAATGGACACTGTTAGTACCTATAGGGGCCAAAATGTGCCACTTTGCCACATTATTTTGAATAAAAGTCACTTAAGAAATAGCCAATTCAAAAAGAACTCTCTGACACGCTGCCGGACTTTTTCTCCAGAAACCAGGAAATAAATCTCCTGTGTGAAAGGCAGCCTCTCAGAACCAGGAGGTAAAGAAACATCCTTATCACCAGGGATAGGACATTTAGAGCTGAGAAGGCTATATAACAACCCTTGTTTCTTTTTACTAATTTACTACCACAGCCCAAAACTTATTCAGAATTCCTTACTAACTGAAGCTCCCAAAGTTCAGTTTTCTTTATCCTGTCAATTCCTCACGGATTTATTGTCTCTTTGTCTGAAAAGCATAAAAACGGCCTGCCCTGGTCATTTCTTTAGGTCTCAATTTCATTATTGGGCCTCTGTGTGCACATACTAAAACTCTGGTTTTACTCCTATTAGTAGGTCTCATGTCAGTTTAAGTTTTAAACCAACTGGAGAATCTTGAAGGGTGGAGGAAGAATTTTTCCTCCCCTACAGTTGCATCCAGGTTCTGTTTTCCAGCTAGTATTCCCATCCTGACTGCTAGGAGTACTGTCTGGGGTAATGGCAGCTGCCTCTTTCCCTGGAAAACTGTCCTCAGCTAAATGGGAGTCTCCTCTTGGGGAGATGATGGTCAATAACCAACTGTCTCGGGGGTACAAAGGGCAGTCTCCCTTCCCTCAAAGTGGGAGCAACTGTGTGGAATTCATGCTCCAGAGCACCCTGTGGGAAATCTGTCTACAGCTAAGCTCACACCCTCCCTTAGCTCCCCCACCTCCGACCCGAGCTCATCATTCCTATTTCCCTCACACTCCCTTCTCCTATGAGCACTTATCAGTAGATCACTTGTACAGAAATCCTCATCTCAGGCTCTGCAGTTAGGGACTTTGGATGCCAGGCAAAGGTCTAGAACTGGCCCATAGAAGGTGCCCTGTAAGGTTAGGTATCATCATTACCGAAATTATTCTTAGGTTAAGCTTCCATCTGTAACCACCATCCCTACAGTCCACAGCTAGTCAATACTTCAGCTAATATCACTCAACATGATGAGCTATTCCCATAATGAACCGATGATCATCAGTTACCTCAATAGGTCCTACTTGAAAGTCAATGGAGATTTGCTGCTCCCGGATTTCTTTCAGTGCTGCCATAGCAATCCGAATATCATCTAGGTCTTTAATCTGACGATTCAGTTTTTTATTGAATTCTTCAACAAGTGTCAAAATGTTTTCCATCTCACTCCTGTACTTTTTGTTACAGTGACGACCGATGACGACCATCCAGGCCTTTGTCTCAGCAGCCAGAGTGAACTTCAAGTCAGCTGTAAAACCCAAATGTCCACAGTTCAGTTTGAAAAACTTGAACCAGTATGAAAAAACAGAGCACTGCTGTTCACCAATAATAATAAACACTTTGCAACTTACAGCTTTGTGGTGCATAAAAAAAATTAAACTGGAAACAGTTAGATTTCCTACTCATCATTTAGTCATTTATTTTATAAAGCTGGTCTTACAACAACGCGACACATATTCCAAAAATGCTTTAAAAAGTACATATCAAAACCATTGAAGATTAGCCTCAAATGTTTACAATTATTTATTAAAGGAAGGGTGCATTTTAATTGCAAATACAACACACTCATTCTCTTTCTCTGAAATAGCATTTATTTTCAAGGTTTAGCAGCAAAGTGTTCAAAATAGTCCAGAATATATAATTATGCAGAAGGGAATTAAAAACAAATCTACAAATTGGTCTGAAAACTTGAAGCCCATAAAAACTTTAAGACAGCTAGAACTCTCTGGCATACTAATCTAGGTAAAGAGACAGAACAATACAGTTGAATTTTGATGACTGTATGAAAGAAAACGAACCAACCTGTGTACAGAGCAATGGCACCCACACAGATGTACTCCGGCTCGGCATTAATTTCCTGCTCCAGCTTTTGAAAATAGACAATCTGAGATTCAAATTCAGAAAGCAAGGGGTTTTTTGTAATAACCGTCATAATTGTTTCTTCTTTCTCTTTTTGCCAGATATGATTGTAGCGCTTGAAGCAATCCATAGATGTAATAACTTCCTAGAATACAAATAACAGATTTGTGTTCAGAGGGAAGATGTGGAAATGGCATCACGGTATAAGTGAATGTTGCTCAACTGCTGGTGGTTCCCGTGGATTTATTAAATGTTTAATTAGTGAGGCACCTGGGTGGCTCAGTCAGTTAAGCATCCGCCTCTTGATTTCAGCTCAGGTCATGATCTCATGGTTCATGAGTTCAAGTCCCACATTGGGCTCTGTGATGGCAGTGCAGAGCCTGCTTGAGATTCTCTCTACCTCTCTCTCTGCACCTCCCTGCTCGCTCTTCCCCTCTCTCTAAAATAAAATAAAATAAAATAAAATAAAATAAAATAAAATAATAAAATAAAATGTTTAATTAGTGAGCTGTTTAATTATTTAAAAATGACATAGGATTGGTACTAGATACAATATGGGCATAGTAACTCAGGAGTAGTAACAATGAAATTGTTAGCCTTCCTAGCCAAAAGGAGAAGGGGACAATTTCTAGAAACTAGAAAGAGAGTCCATGAAGACTTTTGTGGACAAGACCCTCTTGATTGGAGTTGGGTCTTCATTCAAAAAGCACAGCTCAGGGGCGCCTGGGTGGCTCAGTCGGTTAAGTGTCCGACTTTGGCTCAGGTCATGATCTCACGGTTCGTAAGTTAGAGAGCCTTGTGTGGGGCTCTGTGCTGACAGCTCAGAGCCTGGAGCCTGCTTCAGATTCTGTGTCTCCTTCTCTCTCTGCCCTACCCCTGCTCATGCTCTCTCTCTCTCTCTTTCAAAACTAAATTTAAAAAATTTTTTAAAAACCCACAGTTCAAAATCATGCCACAACAGGGGTGCTATGGAAAAAATTATGCTAAGGTCACTCTCTTTCCCCTGCCCCACACCCCCGCCCCCAGCCCCAGACCTCTGCCATGACTCTGTCGTTGGTAAAATCTATTGGAAGCCTCAATGGAAAACTATTAATTTGTTCCATAAGGTCAGAGGGTGGAGATAAGATCTGGAGGGGCAAACAGAATACATCCTGTATCAAACCCCACCTGGCAGATTGCATGAAACCACGTAAAATGTATAAACTCATTGGATTAGAAGTGACGTCTGTGCAATATTAAATCTTCCCATCCAGGAACACAGTATGTGTTTCCAAATCTTCCAATTTTTTTTTAATTACATGTTAAGTGTTATGGGAATCTTCATAGAGACTCCAGACACTCTTTATTGCGCATATTCCTAGGTATTTTTCAGCGATGCGATTATTGTAAACAGGATCTCTTTTCCACTATTTTTACAACTGGCTATGGATGGCATATAAGTTTAAAAAATTGATTTTTTAATCAACAGTCCTGTTTGCTACAAAGTGTGCTTCTGTAAGATGAACTGGCTCATTCATGTTTGGTAACTAGAGAATGATGTCAACATAATGGGGAGGTGACATTATCAAATGCTATTTTTCCCAGCATGCTGTTCTGTACCAGCTAAAGCAGCTGGCCGCGGACGGGCGCATTTGTGTGTGCACGCCCCTTCCAGCACTTTTTCCTTTGGGGCCAGTTTGGTCCTGCTTTGTTTTGAGGCTGTTCTCTGCACCGTTCAGCCTGATCTTTGGACATCTTATCCTTGTTTCAACTGTTTCTCACACCCACCTTTTACCAAGTTCTGTCACCTTTTAACAGTAAAGCTCTTTATTTACGATACCATTTTTAAATGGGTTAAAATTTTACGATGATTGCCCCTGTTTTTGTAACTACTCGGTTACAAACTTTCCTAGGTTTTGTGTGTCTGCCTCAGTTCTGTTTTTCTCATAATCCGTATGATATTTGATGTGCAACTTTGCAAAACAGTGTTTTCAGGAATGTTTATTGTATGACAGCAGAAATGCCTATAATTACCTTTCAACGAACTCTAACCTGACTCTCATTGGGCCATATTTTTTTTTTAGATCAGCCTCTTGGATTTATATAATAGATAATCATATCACCTATAAATAATTAAAGATTTGGCTCCTCATTTCTTATGCGTCTACCTCTTGGGCATCAACTTTTTCTATTGGCTTATATTATAGTTTCAGAGATACATCTGCGTGAGAAAAAAATGTTTTAACTGGGATAGAATTTAAAATGCCATTATTTGAAAAAATATAGCATACCAACAGCATTCTAAATGGCCCAGTCACTTAAGTAAAGCTTACCAACCTGCACTAAACCAAATGGCTTCACTCCAATCCCCAAATGCAGCGAAAGTGTCCCACATGCCTCGGGTGTAATAGCCGTTGAGACGTCCCAGACTTCAACTGAAATTGGAAAGCTAAGCCCGCCACTACTTATCCCAGCCAAAGTGACCCCCTTGCATGGACTGAGATGTTGACATGCACACCCAGAATGAATTGCAAAAGTATGCAGACATTCACAAGTGTAGGATGACGTGGAGAATGAATTACAGATTACCAAAGATGCCAAAATATGGGTAGAAATTCCAGAATCCTGAGCTCTTTAAACATCCTAGACTTTATAATATTAAGAACATACCCTAACCAAATACGTTGAGACTCTCATTTATCTTTTCTGACGGTGTCACTCTTTATCAAGTTGGGAATTTTTAAAGTGGAGGTAACCTAGGGCTTAAAGGAAAAATTGCACGAACTGCGGGTGTAGAGCTGAAGCTATTTTTATTGCCAAGGTTATTTAAATTGTTTGGTCCAGCTCATCTTTCCAAGCCAGGCAATGTTGTAAGTTGGTGGCTAGCCTACGGATCTGCTGAATGTAGGTCAGGTTTACGATCTGATCCAGTCAGCGATGGCAAGAAGAAAAGGGCTGGGATCATAGGATTTTCCATAGTAGAGCCAGAATCACCCAGAAGGGTCTTTGGCTATAGAGAGCTGATCATGTCTAGTATGATGACGAAGTGTGTATTTATTCTTCCAGAAACACTATGTCCATCTCGTCAGTCTGGAAAAAGTCCAAGTTATTCTAAGTGCCTAAGATTTGCACACTTCCTTCGTGTAATATAAAAGCAAATGCGACAGAAATAACACGGAGATAAGCATTTTGTTGCCAGCAGTATGCTAATTTCAACGACTATGCTTACCCTTAGATTTTCATAATAGTGGCTGCTTATATTCAGAGAAAGTAATGAGCTTCATTATTGATTTGTTTCATTGTATGTTCCATGATTACTGCAACATTTGGAAATATATCTGAATGTTTATCATCACCATAAAATACTTAACTTTATCATGCATACAGAGCTTGATAAACTAAGCACTAGATAAATATTTGTTAAATTGAATTATGTGAACACTGTCCCTAAGGCAAAATTAAATACAGGACCTTCAATATCTTAAGAAAGGAATATTGAAAATGCATAAATGCAAAAGCTTCCAGTTCCCTCAGGAACACATTAAAATTAAACTTAATTAATACTTCTTCACATGGTTACAGCAACGGCAGCTCTCAAAATGTTTTCAAACAAATGAAGCTCATTCTATCAGAACCGAGTAATAGAAAAGATGTATTTGCTGAGTGACAACTATTCCCTCAACACGGAGAGACATTTTTAAAGAGTCAACAGGTATTGGCGGCAGTGTGACTATAAATTGTGCGTAAGTAGAAGCTGACTTCAGGGTTCTGAATCCTTTTGACAAAAACAGGCTTGCCTGAACAGAAAGGGGGGAGCTGAGAGAGGAACAGGTTGGAAGAAAACTTAATCCTAACGTACACCCCTTTCGAGTACAAGTTTGAATTGATAACACCTATTTGCTTTATTTTCCCTATGACCTCGTCTCCGTGTGGTAATACACATACGTTTTCATCTGATAGTTTATGAGATTTACCTGACTACACAAATAGGAAAAATTAAGTATAAGCATTATTCTGCTTCAGATGATACTAGTCAGTACTGACTAGTACTCACTTGTGGTTTGAATTTTTTAAGTTTATATACTTATTTTGAGAGAGACAGTGAACGTGCGGGAGGGCCAGAGAGAGAGGGAGAGAAAGAGAACGCGAAGCAGCCTCCACGCTGTTGGCTGCAGAGCCCGATGTGGGGCTCGAGGCCACGAACTGTGAGATCATGACCTGAGCCGAAACCAAGAATCAGACACTTAACTGACTGAGCCACCCGGCACCCCTTAAAATTTTTTAACAGTTAGGTTTATTTGTACTAAATCAGTAAATACATAGACTTAAAGCATTAAACAGAACACAACATAAAACATAGGAATAATGGTCCTTTTTCACCTCGCAACCTAGAAAGAAAAAGTTTTAGGTAAACAAACATTTGCTGAGCACATCCAAGATTCCACAGCTCCTCACCAAAGGTACCGTGGGTGAGACCCAGGCTATGTGTAGGACACAAGCTTGTGACATTCACACAAGTACATATTGTAAAGCAAAGGGTTCTGGTGGCAAATCCTTTTGACATACCTTTTTGGTGGAGTTGATGATTGTGCTAAGCACAGAGACTAATTTCACAATCTCTTTGTTATCAGACACATTCTTATAATAGTTCCTGGTTTGCACAGGAATGGGTAAGTTTACAGATGCTATTTCAAAGGTATCTAAAACCAAAAAAGGAGAGAGAGAAATTTATATCAACAGCATAGGGAACATGCTTTAAAAAGATGAAGGGGTAGAAATGCAAGCTGGTGCAGCCACTCTGGAAGACAGTATGGAGGTTCCTCACAAAACTAAAAATAGAACTACCCTACGACCCAGCAATTGCACTACTAGGCATTTATCCATGGGATACAGGTGTGCTGTTTCGAAGGGACACATGCACCCCCATGTTTATAGCAGCACTATCAACAACAGCCAAAGTATGGAAAGAGCCCAAATGTCCATCGATGGATGAATGGATAAAGAAAACGTGGTATATATATATACAATGGAGTATTACTCAGCAATCAAAAAGAATGAAATCTTGCCATTTGCAACTACGTGGGTGGAACTGGAGGGTATTATGCTAAGTGAAATTAGTCAGAGAAAGACAAAAATCATATGACTTCACTCATATGAGGACTTTAAGAGACAAAACAGATGAACATAAGGGAAGGGAAACAAAAAGAATATGAAAACAGGGAGGGGGACAAAACAGAAGAGACTCATAAATATGGAGAACAAACTGAGGGTTGCTGGAGAGTTGGGGGGAGGGGGGATGGGCTAAATGCGTAAGGGGCACTAAGGAATCTACTCCTGAAATCATTGTTGCACTATATGCTAACTAATTTGGATGTAAATTTAAAAAAATAAAAAATTAAATTAAAAAAATTAAATAAAAAAATGTTTTAATTAAAAAATTTTTGAAAATAAATAAAATAAAAAGACGAAGGGATTTCTATAAGGAAGAAATTTCTATAAAGTAAGGACCTCTGACAGTCTGCTTCTCTGTAAAAAGCAATTGAAAACTTGTCAATATCAATTTTTTAGGACTCTGGACATTACCCAAAGCTTGCAAGAATCCAAGTAGTGTTTCTTTATTTAAGAAGAAATGCTAAGGGGCGCCTGAGTGGCTCAGTCAGTTGAGCATCCAACTTCAGCTCAGGTCATGATCTCGAAGTCCGTGAGTTCAAGCCCCATGTTGGGCTCTGTGCTGACAGCTCAGAGCCTGGAGCCTGCTTCGCATACTGTGTCTCCCTCTCTCTCTGCCCCTCTCCCACTATGCTCTGCCTCTCTCTCAAAAATAAATATTTACAAAATTTTTAATTATAAAAAAAAGAAAAAATGCTAAAATCTTGGCAACCATAGTGAATTTCGAGGTGTTTTAACTTCCCTAGGTCCACTGCCCCCTCCTTGGCAATGTGTTTGCCTTGAGAAACACAGCCACAGTTTAGCATCACCCAGGAGCCAGACTGGCTTTGGAGCCCCTCAAGAAGCCCCAGAGAATTGTGAGTATTTGACTCATCGTGATGTTCTCTAGAAAAGCCCCATCCAGAGTTTATCTTTATTTGACTTGACTCAGAATTCACTGGGTAAAAAAACAAAAAACAAAAACAAACAAACAAACAAAAACCCTATCACCAAAGCATTTATTAGAAAAAAACGAGCAGTAACAATTAACTTCACAGATGCCTGAGACAATGGTACTCGTTGAGATAAACAAGAGGTTGGCCAAAAAAATTAAAGATCTGAGGAATGAGATAGATATCTACAGAGGGTGTTGTAAAGTCGTGATCCCCTGGGGCTCTAAAAGTCATGCATATGTACAGAGCTGTGCACATGCCCAGGAAAGACCTAAAATGCCTTGATCTTTTACTTTGTCTGAACTCAGGGCCTCGCACAATCAGTAAATAAAGGCTAAGGCAGTCCTGAAAACTTCTTGAGCCGTCAGGTGCTCCAGCCAACATACCATCCCCTAGGCGAAGGGTGTAAGACTTACTGGTTCAGAGGATTAAGGAAATCTCTAGGCAATCGTTAGCTGACCATGAAACTAACCAGAAACTCCAGCTGTGCACACCACAGGAAAGGCAAATTCTACAGAATTAGTCCAGCAGAGTCCATAAAGTCAATAAAGAGACAAACAGTGACAACAACAACAGACTGGGGACAAGACAGCCAGATTTTCAAAGGTGCCACATTCTATTCTTTAAAATATCAAGTTTTTAACAAAAATAAGAATGGTCAGCCATGCAAAGATACAAAATAGCAGTCCCCACACACAGGAACAACAGCAGTGAATAGAAACTCTACATGAGAAAACCCAACTATTGGAATTACTAGACAAAAATGTGTACATCAGCTGTTATAAATGTGTTCAGGGAATAATAGAAAACCCTAACTAAAGAATTAAAGAAGGGGCACCTGGGTGGCTCAGTCAGTTAAGCCTTCAATTCTTGATTTCGACTCAGGTCATGATCTTACGAACGGTTCCTGAGTCTGAGTCCCACACTGGGCTCTGCATTGACAGGGCAGAGCCTGCTTGGAATTCTCTCTCTCTCTCTCTCTCTCTCTCTCTCTCTGCTTCTCTCTCTGTCTCTCTCTCTCAAAATAAATAAATAAACTTTAAAAAAAAAAGAAAGTGTGAGAATCATGTCTCACAAAATAAAGAATAGCAATAATGAAATAGAAATACAAAAGAGTTGAATGCAAATTCTGAGATTGAGGAGAACATAAATGAAATGAGAATTCACAAGAGGGGCTCAACAGATGACAGTCTCTAGAAGAAAAAAATAGTGACCTTGAAAAGAGTTTTGTTAAGACAGAAGACTAGGTAATGGATTTAAGGTATTTCTTCTTTTTTAATGTCCATGTTTAAGATTATAAATTTCCTTCCAAGTGCTATTATAACTACATTTCATAAGTTCTGGTATTTTGTGTTTTCCTTTGCTTTCATCCTAAAAGTACTTCCCAATTTCCTTTGTGATTTCTTCTTTGGCTCATTGGTTATTTCAGACTGGGTTATTTAATTTTTATGTATTTGGGAATTTCCCAAATCTCCTGTAACTGATTTTTACAATACGGTGGGAGAAGGTACTTTGCATTATTTGAATCCTTTCAAATTTCATTTCAATACTCTGTAATTCAGCACAATGCCTATAAAAATCACAGCTGCCTTTTTCTGTAGAAATTCACAAGCTGATTCTAAAATTCATATGGAAGTACTAGGGACCCAGAATAGTCATCAACAACCTTGAAAAAGGAAAATGTTGGAAGATTCGTTTTCCAACTTCAAAACTTACTTCAAAGCTTCAGTAACCAAGACAGGGTGGTGCAGAAGATCAATGAAATAAAACCAAGGGTGCAAAAATAAATGCTTACTTTTACATTTATGGTCAACTGATTCTTAACAAAGGTCCCAAGAAAATGCAGCTGGGAAAAAACAGTCTTTTCAATAAATGGTACTGTCACAAGTGAATATCCACAGGCAAAAAATGAATTTGAAATCCTATTTCACTCAAAATGGATCACAGGCCAAAATATAACAGTTAAAACTATAAAATATGTTAAAAAAATAAAAAACATAGCAGTAAACCTTCATGACCTTAGGTGAAGCAACAGTTTCTTTTTTTCTGTTTTTTTTTCTTTTTTTTTAAGATTTTATTTTTAACCAATCTCTGTACCCAACATGGGGCTCGAACTCGTTACCCCGGAGGTCAAGAATCACATGCTCCGCCAACTGAACCAGGCAGGTGCCCCACAACTGCTTCTTTTTTTTTCTTTTTTAATGTTTTTATTTATTTTTGAGAGAGAGTGAGAGTGTAAGCAGAGGAGGCACAGAGAGAGAGGGAGACATAGAATCTGAAGCAGGCTCCAGGCTTTGAGCTGTCAGCACAGAGCCCAACGTGGGGCTCGAACCCACAGACTGCAAGATCATGACCTGAGCTAAAGTAGGAGGCTTCACTGACTGAGCCAACTAGGCACCCCTGTTTCTTTTTTTCTCTTCAGTTTATTTATTTTGAGAGAGAGAGAGAGAGAGAGTACGAGTGAGGGAGGGGCAGAGAGAGAGAGAGGGAGAGAGAGAATCCCAACCTCTGTCAGCAGGGAGCCCAAAACAGGGCATTGGATGCTTAACAGACTGAGCCACCCAGGCACCCCACCCCCCACAACCCTTTCTTAAATATAAAATCAAAAGCACCAAAAAAAAAAAAAAAAGCAGCTAAATTGGACTTAATCAAAATTAAAACATCTATACTTTCAAAGATACCATTAAGAAAGTCAAAGACAACCCACAGAATGGAGAAAATATTTGCAAATTATCTGATCTTGTATTGAGGTAAATAACTGTTACAGCTCACCAATAAAAAGACAAATAATCCAATATTTTAAAACATGGGCAAAAAATGTGAATAGACATTTCTCCAAACAAGATATACAAATGGCCAAAAACCAAGTAAGATGCTCAACATCATTAGTCATTAGGGGAGGGCAAATCTAACCCCCACTGAGGTGCCACCTTACCCCTGCGAGAATGGCTACAACCAAAGCAGACAAGGGCTGGTGAGGGTGCAGGGGGCTTTTGCGGAAGCCGGACACACCGCTGGTGGGGGTGGAAAATGGCACGACTGCTCTGGAAAACAGTTTGGCACGTCCTCAGAATGTTACGCCTAAAGTTACCCTGCGGACTCAGCCATGCCACTCCTCGGTACAGACCCAACGGAAAGGAAAACAAAACATGTCTGTACAAAAACTTTACGCAGATGTTCACAGCAGTATTATGCATAAGTGTCCAAAAGCAGAAATAACGCAAATGCTCAACTAACGGATGCATCAGGAAAATGTGGCATGTCCATACGATGGAATATGACTCAGCAATAAAAAGAAATGAAGTACTGACATTTTGCTACCACATGAACCTTGAAAATACCATGCGAGGGGCACCGGGGTGGCTCAGTCAGTTAAGTGTCTGACTTCGGCTCAGGTCATGATCTCAAGGTTTGTGGGTTCGAGCCCCGCGTCGGGCTCTGCGCTGACAGCTCAGAGCCTGGAGCCCACTTCGGATTCTGTGTCTGACCCTCTCTCTCTGTTCATCCCCCCTGCTTTTGCTCTGTCTTTCTCTCTCTCAAAATAATAAATAAACATCAAAAAAAATTTTTTAAGAAAAAGAAAGTGTTATGCTAAATAAAGGAAGTCACAAAAGACCATGTACAGTATGATTCCATTTATATCAAATGTCCAGAGCAAGCAAATCCATAAAGACAAAGTAGGTCAGTCATTCCCAGGGGCTGGGGGGAGGGGGATGGGGAGTGATAAAAATGGTCTAAAATTACATAGTGGGTGATGGGCATACAACTCTGTGAATATACTAAAACCACCAAATTGTACACGTTAAAAGGAAAAATTCTTAAATAAATAAAGGACACATTTTATGTAAGTTATATCTCAAAACTGTTATTTTTTTCTCATGCAGCTTATTTTTTTAATTCGTTTGTCATGACAAACACATACAGGCAACTTTTCATTAAACATTTTTTCTTCTCCATTTTAGACATAATTCATGACTGAGCATATTCTGAGTTTAGAAAATTCTGTATTTTAGACTATTTTAGGAAGTAAAGCAGTGTTTCCAAATAATATAAAAATTGAAGTTAACACAATAACATACGCTTTTTTTTTTTAGCTTCAATAAATACTATTGTAAGTTGTGGGCAACACTGTTCTGAGCTATCTTTCTCTTTCTCAGTGACAGACTATCCCAAAGAGGTACCTGTTTCGGTTTCTTGTGATGGTTAGCTGATTTACCATGCAGGAATATAGATAATAATTGAAAATTACATGGCGTCTCCCCTTTGCAGGGTTGCTGTAGAAAGAGTTTGCAGGACTAAAGACAACATTTAATATCGTTAGCAACTGGATATCATATGTTCTCTAATTTTACAGACTATAAATGAAAACCATGAGACATACGGCAAAAATCACAACACATTAGCACAACAGGACACATACTGGGTTAAAGTACAAACTATCTCTTAAATGTCAGAAAATATTCATTGCAATGATGACAAGTTTCTCTTTAAACTGTGAGACTAAAGTCTTCCTTGTCCCCCTGTTCTTTTCATTACCAGGGACCAGAAATCAGTGAGGCAGCCATATCTGTGATGTATACACTAAATATATACCATTTATAATGGCGATATTAAAATACGTGGATCTTCATATTATATTAACTTAAAACTGGCTCATAGATTTATATTCCAATCAACACTGATTTAAGAATTGCACGGAGGGAAAATACATTTTAGCTCCATCAATGTTGGTTTTCAATGACTGGTTAAAAAGGACTAAGGGAACATTTACCTTGAGGTTCATTTTCTCCAATTTCAGCATCAGAATCACTGTCTTCATTATTCTGCAAAGCAGCCACTGCTCTTTCCTGCATCTTTTTCTACAAAGTGAAAGGATATTCTTCAGCTCAGCCCCATCCACAACAGAAGAATCTTCCATACGAAATGATTCCTTCACCCACACCCACCTTAGACAACAGCTCGCTGCTCCACTGTCTGATGCCCTTGGTGACATTGACGATGCACTCCACAGCTTTGTTCAGCGTCTGCTGTATGTCTTCCAGGGCAGGGGCCATGGCAATGTTGGGAATGGCCAGAGTGATGTCCGCCCGGAAAATGGGCAGACTGTTCTGCTTCCTCTTCGATGTACTGTTACTGTCTGAGTTAACACAAAAGAGGGAAGCCTTACTATTTTTTATTTAAAGTGGGTTTTATTTCATTTTAAGCTGGAAAAACTAAAGCACCTAGAACAATACATAATAGATATATATAATCAGACAAATATTTAGTAGATGAATGAAAACTAACTCGTTTTATCCAACATAACAACAGTTCAGTGGGACCGACGCATTTTCTACTGATGCAAGCCACTGGTGCCCCCTCCATAACGGACACCCACTATGTGGGATCAGGCTTAAATATGTAAACTGTTAGCCAAAATACTGAGAAGGATGCTGTTCACATACCACCATGCCACCAAATTAAATGTTAAATGGAGAATAAGGAAGCAAGGCATGAAGAACAAGAATAGCTATCAGAATAAGGCAAAGTCAGAGCACATAACCAGTTGGGAAAATTTCAAATAAAACACCTTTCTACCACAGTGTGTATAATCCAAACTGGGAGCAGTGAAAGAGTGGAGAAGAAATAAGGTGTAACTCACCATTTATAACTAAGGGGCTTTTAAAGTTGCATGTAGGTATAAGTATCAGTATAGCATAGATATATAAATGTGGGGGTGTGTGTGTGCATGTGTGTCTGTAACTTTATATAGTTGGAAATACCTGCAATATATACAGTTGGAAATACATGTGATTTAATATTCAGCATATCAACCAACGCTTGATAAGTTCTAATAATACCCTGGTGTTAAATAAAAGGATTATCTTCCCTTCCAAAGTGAAATAAAGCATAATAAACCATGCTACCAATCAAAAAATCCCTTCAATGTATCCACTGTTACTCATCTACTTTTAATTATTAAAGATGCTTCCCCTTAAATGCCAATATTCAAAATAAATAAAAAGGGTTTATTGCCCTATTATTTTTCTATTCTAATTAATATTTTATTTTAATTTTTAATTTAAAATGTAATTGCAGAATGTCTCTAGATTTGATGGATTTTTGTGGCTCATCTGGGAATACAACATGTGTTTCTGAACTGTGCTGAGGACAGGATGATTGTATTAAGAATGAGCAAACCAGCTGGAAAGTAGCAAATTGACCCAAAAATAGTAAAAACATTTTCTGTTTTGGAAAGAATGGATTAATAAGACCTACTTCACAGAATTATTGGCATAATCAAAGTTCATAAAGTATAAACTTACACGGAGGCTGTTAGTAAATGGTAATTTACTTTTTTAATTTTTTTAATTATGTATAATTTATATTTATAAAAATAATTTATATATTTATTTATTTATTATATATAATAAAATTATATATTTATGTATAATTTATATATAATATATATGTTTATTATATATTATATATAATAATTATATATAATAATTTATATAAAAATTTATATATTATAATTTATATTTATTTTAAAAAAGTAATTTTTTTAAATTATTTACAAATAGCAGGAATATACACACACACAAGCAGCAACCATGCCTGACCCGCCAGTAGGCAAGCTGTGCAGAATTATTACCCCGGAAGTTCACCATGTTGCAGGAATGAATGCGCTTGCGGATGGCCTCCAGTGCGTTTCTTGTAACTTTCAGAAGCGCATCCGTGTTTAGATGGTTAAAATGGGAGAGTAACCCGCAGGCTTCCTCTTCTAATATCTCAGTCTCCTTCTTCTTTCTCAGGATTGTCGCCAAAGGCAAGAGGCCTGCCGGGGCCTTGAGGGATGACGTCAAGGTGTCGGAATTTCCTTCTCTCTTTGCTGTTACAAGATGAGAAGATGGAGGGAGATGGAAAGAAAGAGAACCATCTATCACAATTGAAGAGATACGATAAATTACGTGCAAGTTTAATCATACTTAGACGTCAGATTTCCTAGAAAGTGAGGAAGAGGAAATTGGGGCACCACATGGGTTATTGGAGGCCTCTCTGCTCCACAGTGTGAGGAAACAGGAGGAGAGGCCTGAGCTATGGCTGAAAAAGCAAGACGGGGCCTCAGGGACCTGGGTTCTGATGCTCTCTCTTCTATCAACAGCCATAAAGCCTCGGAGGAATCACTTTCCTTCTCTGCCTGTCAGTGTCCTCATCCCCATGAAAGGTTTGCTTTAGGACAGACAGAGATCCTCTAGTGGGAATTCCAATCCGTCATCCATCCTACTCTACTGACAAGGTGCATGCTTGTAGAATTTCACACAAAAAAATAATGGGACTAATAACAATAGGCTCAGAATCATAACTTCAGATTTATAAATGTCCTTATAAAATTGGGAGAGTGTTTACAGAAGTGTGAAAGTAACTGATATATAGCAAATGAAATTTTAGTTTTCAGCAATGCCCTTGGACAAGTAAGACCCTTCCATTACCCCATCTCTTACCTGAACTTTCGTTTTTTGAATCAGCACTATTTACATTAGATACTTTGTCACTTTCTTCTTTGGACAGAACTTCCACATCCAGCAACATATTTATTAGTTCATTCACTGCTTCCTCCACTAATGAGCTTTTAAAATTTAGTATCTGAGCACCATTTACACAAAGGTCCTACCAAAAAAAAAAAAAAAAGAAGAAGAAAAACAGTGTCATATTTGTTTATCTAGTTCTTTTTTTTCTAATGTTTATGTATTTTTTGTTTTTTGAGAAAGAGAGACAGAGTGTGAGCACAGAGAGAGAGGGAGACAGACTCCAAAGTAGGCTCCAGGCTCTGAGCTGTCAGCACAGAGCCCAACACGGGGCTCACACTCACAAACCATGAGATCATGATCTGAACTGAAGTTGGACACTAAACCAACTGAGCCACCCAGGCACCCCTGTTTATCTAACTCTTAAGACCATATCAGTACCAGTAGTAATGCCATAGATTTAGCCTCTAGATTGGATTTTGGCCTCCAATAATGCAGGGCCACACCCCTCACATTAATCCTGGCAGGCATGTAAAAGAATGCATTAAAGATAAGAAGCCAACTTGATCAGCTCAGGTAGACCAAAATTATACTTACTTCTCCAACAGTAAAGAAAATACCTCCAAATGCTTATCATCAGCCTGTCCATGAAGCTCCCTTTATTTCACATCAATCTGCTCTAGTCAGCCTTCTTTCTCTCCTCACCTTTGACAACAAGCCACAGTCAGCCCCTAATTAATTTCAGATATTCCACTCCCCTCTCGTGAGATTCCATGTTTCTCAAGAATGAGATTTAACAAATATAAACTAATAATGATTGGGGCACTATGATCAGTTCTGTAGGGTGATAGATATAGGTAGATAGATAGATAGATAGATAGAGACAGATGATATAGACAGTCAGCAATTTACCACCTAGTTGGACAATAAGTCCATGCAATAATAGACCCTGTTAGTTGGTCACAGTCTCTGGTTCCTTTCCAAGGCCCACCATTACTCATCTTGAAACTCTTCTAATGTGCTCATGGACCATCTACTCCAAACGTCAGCTTCACGGCTCATTTACCTCCTCATCACCAATGACCTTCACCTCCACTCTGCTGCTGCAGGGCACATGGCATTTTGATACCATTTACATAGGAACACTCTGATGTGTCCTGAAATAAACTATTAAACTTCTTTATCATCAAATAAAGCATAAAATAAGAACTTCACTCCCAACTCACAACTTCACCCAACTACCAATCTCTATCCCTAGCCTTGAGACAATTATGAAAAAGAGGCAGGTCGGAGATTGGGTAAGGGATGAGATAGAGTTAGTACCATCTAGTAACAAGTAGAGACTCCAGCACCAAAATTCCTGGGTTCAGATCCTAGTTCTGGGAAATCTTTGACTCCCAATCTGAAAATTAAGTGGTGATTATCATAGAACCTAACCTTATGTTATTGGGAATATTCCATAAGATAATGTATGTAAAATACTAGAATAGTGCCTGGCACAAAGTAAGTACTCAGGAAGTGTTTGTTTTTATTACTGGTCAGCAAAGCACACATAACCACAGGACCTACATTTGCCAAACTTGCTAATCTCATTCCATATAAATGAGAGCACTTATTTTCTGAGAGCACTAATATTTTTTAGAGTCTGTATCCTAAATCCTTTCACTGTACACACCCTTTCCTAATGACATGCTTTCTCACTTCAACCATTCTTTCATCAATATCCTTACCTCCATCACTCCCTCAGCCTTCCACTGCCCCAGCCCGGAGAAGCCCAACCCACATGAACCAGGTAACCAACCCTTTCCACTTGCATACACAAGTCAAGGCAACGCACGTACTTGACACTGGGAATGTGGTCCCCAAATTCAGTCAGGCCCCTAATGCTACCCAGAATCATTCTACAGGACTACAGTCACATTCTTCTACCAGGCCCCATAATAGCTGTATCCTCAAATCTTTACACTGGCCTCTTCCATATACTCAGCCAGTGACCTTGATTTTTACAGCACAAAGCAAATAAAGGCCAAGAGGTGGGGACTCACCCAAATCCCTGACCCCATGCCCTCACCCAGAAGATAAATTGGCCTCTATCATTAACCCCTTATCCTTTTTCAGTGAATGCGGTAAGTCCCCTTCTGTTTAAGAATAATCACACAACATGAGTTCTAAATCACAGACTCCCCTGCTTCCCAGACACATACTTACTAGCCATTCCCTTTCTCCTTCCCCCTCAGCATAAGAACATACTTGGTGAACTTTAACGCAACATCTTCCTCCAGCTACCATAACAAGTTTCTGCCTCAGGGCACTTATTGTTCCCTGTGCCTGGAATTCTCTTCCCCAAAGTTATTCCCAAGGATTTCTCCCTCATTTCCTCTGCTCAAATGTAATAGCAGAAGTCATCCCTGTCCATCAACATAAATCACAACTGTCTATCAGATACTCCTTTTCTTCATTACCCTCTTAATTTTTTTCCACTGAGCTTATCACCTCCTAACTTGTTGGGTTACTGGCTTTTTTGTTTATTTGCTCTTCTGAATCCTGAACTTGAAAACGGGCTCCATGAAGGCAGGGATTTCATCTGTCTTGCTCATTGCTGTATCCCCAAGTAAATAAATTCTGGGGCGTCTGGGTGGCTCAGCTGGTTAAGCCTCCGACTCTTGGTTTCGGCTCAGGTCATGATCTTACAGTTTTTGGAATCGAGCCGTGTGTTGGGCTCTGTGCTGACAGCATGGAGCCTGCTTGGTATTCTCTCTCTCCCCGTCTCTCTGTCCCTCCCTCACTCGTGAGCATGCACGCATTCTCTCTCTCTCACTCTCTCTCTCAAAATAAATAAACTTTTTTAAAAAAGCAAACAAATTCAAGAGAAAGCATTCACTTAATTGGTAATCACTCATTTTGGTAAGCAAAATGCAAATTAAGATTAGGTTCTATGATTCTGCTACTTAAACTGAAATGAATAAGTTATAATAATTTCAAATTATTTATTTCAATAAATTTATTATATTTTATTTATAATAAATGTGTTGTTTTATTATATAACTTATAATAAAATCTCTTTTATAATTTATTACTATTATTATAAAACAGTATCTGTTGAAAGATAGTGAAATTGGTACCATTACGTTGCCGATGGCATTGGAAGCTGATGCCATCCTTTTGAAAAGCAAGTTGGCTACAAATATTAAGAGCTATTAAATGAAGCCACATTCTTTGATGCAATAATTTTGCTTTGAAGAAAGAAATAGTCCTAAAGGGGAAAACATGATACATATAAATATATTCATTGCAGCTCTTGGCAAAATAGCGAAACTTTGGAAACCACCCAAATGTCCAGCAACAGGGAATGAGTAAGTAAATTAAGGTACATGAACTCAATAGAATATTTTGAAGGCATCATTAAAAAGGTGGCTATAAAAGCCACATAGCAACATGAAAAATAGTTCTTGAAAAAATGTTAAGTGGGAGAGAAAAACACTATTCAAAATCTGCTGGAGGGGCACCTGGCTGGCTCAGTCATTGGAACATGCGACTCTTGATCTCAGGGTTGTGAGTTCGAGCCCCATGTTGGGCATAAAGATTACTTTAAGAAACTATTTTTTTTAATCAAAATATGAGGCACCTGGGTGGCTCAGTTGGTTAAGTGTCTGACCCTTGATTTCAGCTCAGATAATGAATCACACTTTGCGAGTTCGAGCCCTGTGTCAGGCTCTGCACTAACAATGTGGAGTCTGCTTGGGATTCTCTTTCTGCCTCTCCCCTGCTTGTGTGCTCTCTCTGTCTAAATAAATTTTTTAAAAATAAATAAATAGATAATAAAAAACAAATCAAAATCTGCTGCACGTGTAGCAGGGGATCACAACTTTACTGAGAGGCATATAAAATAGTCCGTACCCCAAACTGTAACAAGCATGGTCTAAATGATAAAAAAAAAAAAAAAAGGTATTTTTCCCATTTTTAAAAGCTTGTGCTTAAATTTAAAAGAAATCTATTTTTATAGAATAATACTGATAATAGGGGTAACATTAAAACCATGAAGCTAAGTGATTTCTCAGAGGGCAAGAGCATGACAAATGAGCAGGGGCGTGCGGGCAGGGGGAGTTTGGGGTCTAGACACAGCTGGTGAGTCTGAGAGAAGGAAGAAATAGGAATTTCTAAAATGCTGACATTTAATTTTGGTTATCTAGTAGTAATTTAATGTAAACTGAAGATTACCACATATGCAGAAAAGGTAACATGTGTTACCGGGACGGGACTGAGACTACTATTCTGCTTGGGATGTTGGTCTTTGGCTGGTGTCTGGGGGCCTGGATTTGGGGAAGGTTCCCACGGCTCCCCAGCTGGTAAGACTGGCTCACTGCGCCTACACGGCCTGTGCAAACAGTGTGGTTTATGCTGCATACCTGTTTTCCTTCTGGATACCTGGGATTTTGGTCCATGCTAGGCAGATGGTGCCTATGTGACCACACCCAATGAAAAGCTTGGGCACTGAGTTTCTCATGGACTTCCCTGAGCAGAAATGTTGCAAACAGGTTGCTGCATTTTTGTTGCTAGAGAGAGAGTAAGCTCTGTGTGGCCCCTCATGAGAGTGAGAGAGCAGAAGGAATGCACACATGCATTCCTCCAACCCCCCACCACCTCGTTTCCCTATGGCCTGGGTGTCTTTACTATATCACTCTAGTAAGTCTCAGTCTTTAGTGCAAATAGGTGCTGACTTCCAGGAGTCTTTCTTACCAATCTTCCATTCTTTTTTGTTTTTTTAAGTTTATTTATTTTGAGAGAGACAGAGAGAGAGGGGGGAGGGGCAGAGAGAGAGAGCAGGGGACAGAGGATCTGAAGTGTGCTCCGTGCTGACAGCAGCGAGCCCGATGGAGGGCTCAAACCCATGAACTGTGAGATCGTGACCCGAGTCGAAGTCTGACACTCAACCAACTGAGCCGTTCAGACATCCCTTAATCGGCCATTCTTATAAATCATCCTTCTAGTGGAGGTGGTCTTGAGGACTCCTGACATACCATATCAAAATCATCACTGATGAATTCTCATAATCAGGATGCCCATAGAGAACACTGCAGTGATGCCAAAGTCTCATTTCCAAAGGGCCAATTCATGGAACACTCTTTGTAGGATCTTAATCCTGGTATAAGGAAGAAAGTGTTCCATTTGGGAAAAAAAAAAAAAAAAGTGTAAGAAATAATGGGTCAAAGCAAGTTATAAAGGCTCTCCCAGGAGACCTTCTGAAAGCTGTTGTTTGAATATGTTAATGAGTGAAGAAGCTGCCAGGGTAACTGGGGGAACGGTCCTTACCCTGAGCAATCTGCACCCAGACCCAGCTTTCCCGGTTTCCTGGCAGTGACTTTGGAACTGTGCACCATTGGACACCTGTTTGGGAAGCAGTGCTCCACAGAAATGTTTAAGGAAGAAATTCTGCCCTGAAGATATTTAAAACAATCGCCTTATTAATTAGCATTAGCATACTGGAAGCTCTTCAACAAAATAGCTCTATTTTTCAAAAAATATGGAAAAAACGAGAAATGCGTCCCATGGCAATTTCCCCTCCTACTGGTCTGAAAAGAAATGATCTGCTCTTCGTGTCTAAGTGACTCCTTAGATACGTTCCTCTTCATTTTCAAATTACTGCCAGAAAGCTCTGCGTTTGATCACACCTATCACAGACCAATTACAGACATAAGAAAAATGTGTAATTTATGCTTCGAAACATGCCCTTTATTTTAAAATTTTTAATAAAAACATCAATCTCCTAATAACCTTTGTCATCTGGAGGAACTCGGCGCAGGTAAGTGGCTCCTCCTGGGGAAGCCGGCAAAGTGGCGTGCTGCTCATTTCTTCCAGAATGGCATCAATGCGAAACTCCATCAGATCGTTGACTCTGTCAAGCAGCAATTCCAGGTCCTCTTTGGAAAAAATAAAAGTGAATACAAGGGATGAAGCACTTTTCTTTTTTCAAAAAAAAAAAAAAAAAAAATGTACACGGCCAAACTGCAGTGGTGAAATCAGGATTATGGTTACTGGGGACCGCTGTGTCTCGCTTGGTTTTCTCACACTGTCCTTCCTCTAACTGGTTTCCCGGCTCTGGCTCTCTCGACCTGCCTCTCTCTGACTCAAGACGTCAAGGACTGGCTCGAATGCATCTCCCTCAGGAGGCTTCCTGTGACTCTGCACATATTCGAATTGCCCCCTCCTCCTGCGCTGGCACTGACCCCTGAGCATCCTTCTAGCTCTACGTGTGCCATATTGCCTACTCATCTACTCATGTGTCTTTTCTTCTTCTAGAATTCCTCCTTGTCATCCTTGCTTGGTCAACACAGCTCTGCACCTATTCCTCAGGAGGTATTCAACAGATAATTTTCTGTTAAGATTTTGTTTTTAAGTAATCTCTACACCCAACATGGGGCTTGAACTCACAACCCCAAGATCAAGAGTCACATGCTCCACCAACTGAGCCAGCCAGGCGCCCCAACAGATATTATTGAAGTGAAACAATTCCCTCGGTTTTTTTTTTTTTACGTTAGTATCATAAGGTACATTTTTTTTAAGTTGTGCTGAAGTAATATTGAACACTAAGTTCCAGACAGAAAGGTCAATTCCAGAGGAAATTAACACTTTTACATCAAAAGTAGGAATGATGGTTAATAAAGCTCTATCTAAGGGATAGTATGGTTTTCAACGGATACCACAGAGTCAATTCTCTTTTCTTCTGATACGGTTTTCATCTAGGAAATGAAGTTAAAATTGAATACAGGAAAGTCCATGTTATATACTCATGATGTATCAAAGATGTAAAATGTTTCCTTAAGTAAATACCTTTACTTCCTATAGAATAAGGCCTTAAAAGTTTTCAACCATTTCTAAGTTAATATCAAGATACCAAAAAGTTTTGCCTGGTAAGCTTATTTCCAACTAGAAGAGAGCCAACACTTTTAGGTAAGCATGAATGCTCAATAAAATTCTTTACTGTTTCTGATTCTATAAAGCTTCTTCGAGGACATCTGTGAGCCACCCCATCCCCCAAGATGTCCACATCCTAATCCCCTTCAAATGCTACCTGATATGGCAAAGGGGACTTTGCAGATGTGATCAAGTTAAGTATCTTGAGATGTAGAAACTGTCCTAAATTATCTAGGTGGGAATTATCTACACTAGGTGGGAGCAGTGTAGCCATAAGAGTCCTTATAAGAGGAAAGAAGGAGAGTCAAAGTCCATGGAAACAGAGAAACAGAGAGAAAGAGATTTAAGAATACTATGTTACTGGCTTTGAACATGGAGTGACCATGAGCCAAAGGATGTAGGTGACCTCTGGAAACTGGAAAGGATTCTCTCCCCCAAAGCCTCCAGAAGGAACTATCTGTGCTGATACCTTGATTTTTAACTCCCTAAGAGTCATCTTGGGCTTCTGACATCCATCTCAGATCCTTCGTGTAAATCGCAAAAAGAAAACAGAATACGAGAACTAAGGAGAGCTTCTTTAGAAGCTAGCTCCTGTCCCAGGTAACATAATAATAAGACATCCAAATGCAAACATTCTAATCCTAATATTCTCTAGGGAGAAAAGTACTAAAGTATAGCTTGGTAGAGCCTGTTCTAACTTGGTTGTGATAACTCTTATTATGAAGTTTTTATACCTTTTATTAAATATCTCCTTCTAGAATGTTAGCCTATTTCCTCCTGTTTTAGTTCCCAGGGAGCTGTATTTTGGAAAGAATATTGTTTTGGAGGCAAGGAAACCGGGTTCTAAACTCACCCTTACTGCTTACATCTATATCACATTGGCAGTCACCCAGCATCTCTGGATCACAGTTTTCCAACTTTAAATTGACCATCTTATTGAAAGTCGAATGTCCGGGGCGCCTGGGTGGCGCAGTCGGTTAAGCGTCCGACTTCAGCCAGGTCACGATCTCGCGGTCCGTGAGTTCGAGCCCCGCGTCGGGCTCTGGGCTGATGGCTCAGAGCCTGGAGCCTGTTTCTGATTCTGTGTCTCCCTCTCTCTCTGCCCCTCCCCCGTTCATGCTCTGTCTCTCTCTGTCCCAAAAATAAATAAACGTTGAAAAAAAAAATTAAAAAAAAAAAAAAAAAAAAAAAAGTCGAATGTCCAATAGTAAGTATGATTTTTAAATGCAGTTAGCCTCTGGGAGATAAAATTAAATAGTGAATACATATAGTTTCCAGGAAATTAATGAGTTCGTGTATTTTGGTAAAATTCCCTAAGGAACAGCTTAAGAATAACGGTCTCATTTCATTATTTATATCCCAGTATCTAGAAGAAATTATACCATAGGCGTTAAGAACGCAGCCTTTCAAAAATGAGAAATAATAACTATTCAGACAGACTTACTGATCTTCGCAAAAGTGTTTTTTAAGTACATCTCAATGTTCAGTGATGTCCAGGTCAGTGCAGCCAAGCCAGGCTGGAGAGCTTCGTCCACTTTAGCCAAATGAGGGACCATCAGTTGCTCTATGGTGGGAGGCATTTTTGACTTCACTCTCTGGTATTCGGCCAGCATCATCTGCAATGAAATGGAGGTTAAATGATCAATGAATACCACACTTCTACTATCTCGTTTTTTTCTTGTCCAAAAGGATGGCTTTTAGTTAAAGTCCAGCTGTAGGGCTCCAACAGTAGCCCGGCAGGTAGAGTGGCCAAAACAACACAAGAATGGGAGAGGCAAAATCTCTCCCTAAATACAAATTCCTAATCCAATAAAATACAGCTGAGAGAAATTAAGAGTAGGAGTTTCTCACCCCTTCCCCTGTCCAAAAAGGGGAGAAAAGTTCTAAGGTCAAGTGACTTTCTAGACCAGGTTACCAATGACTTAGTCTGTGCATCACTAAGCTCATTCATTCAACTTTGTATGCTGGCACCACCCACTTCCTGCTCCTCTGGGCAATTCCTGTGGACCATACTCATCACCCAAAATGCTGGGGTCACCAGAAATCTGCCTCAGCCCAAAGGAAACAAAAGCAAAACTGAACTATTGGGACCTCATCAAAATAAAAAGTTTCTGCACAGTGAAGGAAACAATCAGCAAAACTAAAAGGCAAACAACAGGATGGGAAAAGATATTTGCAAATGACATATCAGATAAAGAGTTAGTATCCAAAAGCTATAAAGAACTTATAAAACTCAACACCCAAAAAACAAATAATCCAGTGAAGAAATGGGCAAAAGACATGAAGAGACACTTTTCCAAAGAAGGCATCCAGATGGCTAACAGACACATGAAAAAATGCTCAACGTCACTCATCATCAGGGAAATACAAATCAAAACCACAATGAGATACCACCTCACACCAATCAGAATGGCTTAATTAACAACTCAGATAACAATAGATGTCGATGAGGATGTGGAAAGAGGATCTCTTTTGCACTGCTGGGGGGAATGCAAACTGGTACAGCCACTCTGGAAAACAGTATGAAGGTTCCTCAAAAAGTTAAAAATAGAACTACCCTACGACCCAGCAGTTGCACTACTAGGTATTTATCCAAAGGATACAGGTGTGCTGTTTCGAAGGGGCAGAGGCACCCCAATGTTTATAGCAGCATTATTGACAATAGTGGAAGTATAGAAAGAGCCCAAATGTCCATCGACAGATGAATGGATAAAGAAGATGTGGTATATATATATACAATGGAATATTACTTGGCAACCAAAAAGAGTGAAATCTTGCCATTTGCAACAACATGGATGGAACTAGAATATATTATGCTAAGCGAAATTAGTCAATCAGAGAAAGACAAATATCATACGACTTCCCTCATGTGAAATTTAAGATACAAAACAGATCAACATAAGGGAAGGGAGGCAAAAATAATATAAAAACAGGGAAGGGGACAAACCATAAGAGACTCCTAAATATAGAGAACAAACTGAGGGTTGCTGGAGGGGTTGTGGGTAGGGGGGATGGGCTAAATGGGTAAGTTAAGGGGCATTAAGAAGACACTTGTTGGAATGAGCACTTGGAGTTATATGTAGGGGATGAATCACTGGCTTCTACTTCTGAAATCATTATTGCGCCATATGCTAACTAACTTGGATGTAAATTCTAAAAAAGAAAAAAAGAAAAAAGAAAAGAAATCTGCCTCAGCCCATTGCTGGAATTGTAAGCCAAATCTTTTTTTTTTGTTTTAAGGTATCTATATATTTTTGAGAGAGACAGAGACAGTGTAAGAGGGGGAGGGCGGAGAAAGAGGGAGGAGACAGAATCCCAAGCAGGTTCCACACTCAGCGCAGAGCCTGATGCAGGGCTCGAACTCACAAAACCATGAGACTGTGACCTGGGCTGAACCCAAGAGTCAGACACGTAAGCAACTAAGCCACCCAGGGGCCCCACGCCAAGTCTTGATGTAAGACCCAAAGCATATAAGGAGTCAGGAACCAGCATTGATCCCACCAAATGTCATGGCTTTAGGTATCATCTGTATGCCAAAGACAACTAAATTCACATCTCAGCCCAGATCTCGCTCCTCAAATCCAGAAGCAAACAAGGCCTAAGCCTCTTCAATATCTCCAATTGAATATATAAAAGACATTTCGATTTAACATGTCCAAAACTGGAAGTTGGTTCTTCCCCAAAACCTTCTCTGCCCACAGCATTCTCCATCTCAGCTGACGGTGGCTTCTGTCTGTCTCTCCCGCCCACAGGCAATCCATCAGGATATCTTGTTGGTTCCATATGCAAGAGATCCTATATCTGACCTGTTTACCATATGCAGTGCCACCACTATCGCTGACTCTCCTCTAAATTACTGTAACGGTCTACCGTTGTCTCCCTGCTTCCACTAATGCCCCGTACAGACTGTGCTCAATTTAGCCACAAGAATGACCCTTTCAAAATGTAAATCAGCCTGGGTAATACCTCTGCTTACATAGCCACATGCCTTCCCATCTCATCCAGGGATACAAGTTCTTATGTTGGTCTACAAAGATCTACCCGATCTGGTCCCCATTACTTCTTTGATCTCATCTCTAATCATTCTTCTCATCCCTTACCTACTCTTGCCCTACTGTCATCCTTGCTGGTCCCTAGCCTCAGGTCCTTTGTATCCCCTTCAAATAATTACTCGAATGCCATCTTCTCAATTAGGCCTGTCCTGAATACCTACTTCATATTGTAAACCATCACCAAAAACCACCCAAACATTTTATCCTGTGTCCTGCTCCATTTTTTCCCATAGTGCCTATCACGTTCTAATAAACTATGTAATTTATCTATTTAGAATGTTCATTGCTTATTTTCAGTCTTACCCAACTAGAATATAAGGACAAGAGTTTCTATAGAAAATTCTCTTCAAGAATTTTGTCTGCTTTGTCCAATGCACCTGAAAGAGGTGCATATAGGAGGTGATCCATCAATATTTCCCTAATTTATTAATTAGTTGTCATCAGAAGGAGTGCTTGTGATTACAAACTCAAGGGTTCTGTCCTACAATGAAATTTACCTGTTGTATAATATTGAACTGTGTCGGTATTCTGTTCATATATTACCATTTGATAAATTTTTTTAATGTTTATCTTTTATTTTTGAGAGAGAGAGAGAGAGAAAGTGCAGGGGAGGGACAGAGAGAGAGGGAGACACAGAACTTGAGGCAGGCTCCAGGCTCTGAGCTGTCAGCACAGACCCCAATGTGTGGCTTGAACTCACGGACCAGTCCGTAAGATCATGACCTGAGCCGAAGTCGGACACTTAACTGAGTAAGCCACCCAGGTGCCCCATACGTTACCATTTTAAATAAGACTAAAAGTACTTGCAGCCTACCTTTTTTCATAATGTTAGTATTAATAATAATTAATTATAAGAAAGTAAATTTAATGTGCTTCTTGAATACAATTGTTTTTAAGCTCATATTTGTAATGTGCATGTTGATATTAGTTTGTCATTAGATCAACGTTTACCCAAATGTTTTCCCTGAACTACTAGCCCTAAGAGATTCTATAAGGAAAAGTGGTCCCTGGATGAATAAGCTTGGAAACCACTGTATACATGATCCCCCTTCTTGGAAAGTCACAATTAAAATTAATAATTCTGCAAAAACCACAAGAAAGAAGTAAGAAACCCAACGGACTTTGTGAATTTTGTTAAACCCAACATTTCCCAAATGGACCACATAATCCTTTCTTCATACAATACTTTTCTGCAATTTCTCTATATCCTTTCAATTTCCATGAAAACCACTTTGAAAAAGCCTATGTTGGATGGTTCTATTAGCAGCTACTTATACATTTCCTCAATCAATTATCCACGGCTTATCTATTTTCAATGCCCATCACTTATTCTACCTGGAAAGCAAATCAGCAGACCTTCTACCTCTCACCTTAATCCTTTAACCCCATGAGATATTATTCATTTTATGATGACAAACTGAGGCTTCAAAGGGTAAAACAATTTGCCCAAAGATAATGATTTGTATCCAGATCAAACTGGTTTTATAATCCATTCTCATAACTATTAGTCTATGTGGGCTCATTTCTTTCCTGTTTGAACTACACTCCAAGGAACAGATGAAGAAAACAAGCTCTCAGCATAACTGTGGGAGCCTGGGAGCTCTGTTAAATATTCAGCACAATAACTCTGCAACATCTGAGGTGGTCCTCCAACCTACCAAAATATCTGCTCTTACCAGTTACTCATGTTGCACACTTGTCCTCTTCTGTCAGACCCATTAACATTGGGGCAACCTGTAGCCTTCTACTCCACTTTATCTACATTCTCTTCCTTGGAGATCTCATCCAAGACAATGACATTAAATACCAACTATATTTTAAGTTTATCTATTTTTTTTATTCATCTCTACACCAAATGTGGGGCTTGAACTCATGACCCCAAGATCAAGAGTTGCGTGCTCTTCCCACTGAGCCAGCCAGGTGCCCCTAAATGCCAACTATATTCTTAAAATTCTCAAAAAGAAAAAAAAAATTTAAAAATAAATTTAATAAAAATAAAACTCTCAAAACTATGCCTTCCACTTTGACTCCTCCACTCTACTCCAGACTTACATATCTATCTGCATGGATAATATTTCCACTTAGATCTCTCAAAATCATCTTCTACTTCAGATGGACATTATTGATTTCCTCCTGTAGTTAGTTTTTACGATAGTTTTATCGTAAAAACTATCATGCCTTTTGCTCCCACTTGAATTCTTGCAATGTCTTCCTGGTGCATTCAAACTTATAACCTGGGTTTACATGATCGGTGATGAGCTGGCCTCCGCCTTCCCTACAGTCACATTCCCTCTCAATCTCCACCTCAGTCATCCTGAGCACTTGCTATCCCTCAATAGTGACATACCACCAGATTTTTTTTTTTTTTTAATGCAAACTGGGCCTAGCCAGAAAGAGGAAAAAATTAAAGTACCATACCTTCATGTTACTGAAGTTCTTTTTGTATACATCCCGTTTCTGGAACAGGGCAGCCGCCAATGGTGACACTTCCAGACCCATCTGTGACATGCACTCTGTCTCTCTAAATAAGGTTAATATCTGTGGGTCAAAGTTTACAAACAATTCCCCCGTGCCTGGAGCCTTCACCAATAAAGATGCCTCAAGTCCAATGTGAATTTCTTCAATCTGTGTCAAGAGATCAACATTTTTACTATTAGAAAGTTCAGCGCCTCCACAGGGGGTCTAGCTCAGTCATTTCTGGGAATGATGACCAGTAAGTGTTCTTCCTTGGATTTGAGCTTCTCAAACTAAAGACGACACTCTTCTTCCAAGGTCACTTTCAGAAAAGTGCCTTCGAGCTCTTGGTAGTGATGCTATGCAGTCAGTCTGACAAAATGCCTGGGTCATGACCCTCTCACACCCAACAGGTAAGTGGACGCTGCAGAGGCTTCTCAAAACCCGTTTAGCTCCCTGATACCGTCGTGCCCAACTCATTATTCTTCCTAATAAACGTTTTATTCAACCCACTAAATTCGGTTTTAGTTATCTAGAGAAACTATGAATACCACCATGGAGACCTCTCTGTTATTGGCTCAGGCACCCAGAGCTAAACCAGGAAAATGGGATAGCATTTTAGGGGGCCTGTAAGGCTGAATTTCATCCTCTGAGATACTTCCCGTCAATCTACAAAGACATACAAGAGTGGGTAGGGTATGAAATACAATTTGATGAACCTAGGATAACCAAAGAAAATTTAAGATTTCGCTTTACAGAGACATACTAATGTTTAGCAACACATCAAGGAAGTTAATGGATTAGAAAAAAGTCAGAAATCCCAATCGACTAGGTAAAAGAACCAATAAACAGGATCTTCTTTCTCTCTTAGGAGTTTGTAAATTAAATAAAAATGAGTTTCTGTTACCTGCCTTATAATTTTTTTCAAAATCAATCATTATTTTTCTTCATGGACATATTATACTCTTTGACTGATTACCTACATTCAACCAAACCTGTCTTATGAAATACCCACAAATCCAACTTTCTACAGGAATAAAATGCTAGCAGAGGGTTTCCTCTTGACCTGGCAATGAAGACGTCTTTGAAGGGCACACATGTAGAGACTCACTTGTTGAAGCCATGCCCTGTGGTAGAGAACTTCAAACTCTAGGAGGACTTTGGCCACCCTGTTGTAACTGCGAATCACAGGCTTGGCTTCAGCTGTCTGTAGCACAGCCGGGTGCTCCTGGAAAAGCTGCATTGGTTGCTGAATCCTCTGGAAGAGCTGTCGGGCCCACAAAATCTTCCCAGCAATGGGAGGCTGATCTCGACCCAAAGGAGGATCGCATTTCTGCTTCGTATACAGCTTGGAGATCATACCGACGTCAGCCCCATAGTTTTCAAGAATACGCCGATATTTGTCATCAATACCAAGATTAGGTATATTCAACCTGAAAAAAACAAAAAGTGAATGGTTTGAATGAATGGGAAGATACCTAGCAATCTCCTTTATTAAGATTTATGTTAGGGGCACCTGAGTGGCTCAGTCAGTTGAGCGTCTCTGGAACTCAGCTCAGGTCATGATCTCATGGTTCATGAGTTTGACCCCCCACATCAGGCTCTGTCTGCATTGACAGTGCAGAGCCTGCTTGGGATTCTTGCTCTCTCGGTCCTTCCCCCACTTGCACACTCTCTCTGTCTCTCTCCCTCAAAATAAATAAATAAACTTTAAAAAAAAAAAAAAGAAAAAGAAAAAGAAAAAAAAAAAAAAAAAAAAAAAAGGTTCATTTTAAAACCTATGGCAATGGAGGGGTCCCTAGCTGACTCAGTCAGTTGAGCATCTGACTCTTGATTTTAGCTCAGGCCATGATCCCAGGGTCATGGGATCAAGCCCCACATCAGGCTCTGTAATGATACTGCAGAGCCTGCTTGGGATTCTCTATCTCCCTCTCTCTCTGCCCCTCCCCCGCTCACTCTTTTTTTTTTTCTCTCTCTCTCTCTCTCAAAATAAATAAATAAACATTTTTTTAAAAACATACAGTAATGGAAAAAAATGAGATATTTGGTTGGCATATTTAAAAAATCAGAATAGTATCAATCCATCCATTATCTCAATAAAGTGGCTTTAAATAATAGTATTGGGATGCCTGGCTGGCTCAGTAGAGCATGTGACTCTTGATCTCAAGGTCACGAGTTCAAGCCCCACATTGGGCATAGAGTTTACTTAAAAAAAAAAAAAAATAGTATAACTCCTTAAAATCTAAGCAAAACCATTAGCCTGGTAAGAATTTTTTTTAATGACTTAAACATTAAGTAATATTATGATAGACAATCATATGGTAGTTCAAAGCTAACAGGAAATAAAACAAACTCTTAACATCTGAAGAACTTAAAAACTCTGACCTTGTTATGCAGACTGTCGAGAAAGGATTTTAATTAATAATAACAAAATAAGCTAAACTGTGTTCATATGGCCCCAGTTTTAGAAGACAGAATAGAATCTGTTTCAAATTTTTACCTTTCAAATTTCTTTAACATACTTAGAGCTTGATTTGTGTTCTGAATCTTTTCAAATGTAACATCCATGAACTTCTGCAAGTCGTTCTGAAATGGAATAAAGTCTGATTGTAAACAGTGAATTCTCATTGGAAAAGTCCTCTTTCCTTTAATTTTTTTAGAGTACACATTCTTTAGTTTCAGATGTACAACATGTTGATTGAACCAGCACTCACCACATAGGTGTGGCCAACGGCTGTCACCATAAGTTATTACAATATTATTGATTTTAAAAAGTCCTATTTAGCAATAAGACAGAAGAGTTCCCCATTCTCTACGAGCACACATAATATAGGAAAAAGCATAACAGAAAATTTAGTCCTCCCCTGAGCTTGAAAGATAAATGCCCAGAAGCCATAACAAAGAGGGTCTTGAAAGCCAGGGCAATCACAGGACCTGGCACGAAGTCAGGCTCCATCGGCTTGGGTCGGATACAGGGCCTGGGGGGCAGGAAGTGGGGTTTTATCTCAATGTGGGTAGAGAAGCGGTGGGGTCCTAACACTCTCAACAGATCGCTGTAGAAAGCCACAGCCCTTGAAATGCAGCCCGGCCCAAGCAATAATTCTGTCCGCAAGGTAGGGAAAGCAGCATGGGGGCTTGCCATCTGCCCAGAGTCATGAATGGATGAACCAGGCCCCCTGAATCGGGATCCCGCACCTCCTCTGTAAAGGGCCAGACAGTAACTATTTTCGGCTTTGTGGGGCATAGGTCCCTTTCACAACCACTCACCTATCACCATATGCAGAGGCAGCCATAGACAATCCAAAAGCAAAGATGCATGGAGCGTTTGGCCCTTGGGCATAGTTTGCCGATCCCTGCCCTGGAGCAAATGAAATCCTATGTCTGCACCACACCTAAAAGAGGGGTCTGAGTTTAAACTACACACGAGATGGGGGGTGGGGGAGGGGCAGTGTCTAACCCAAGAAAGTAATATAACAGCTGGTCTGGAATAGCGAAACCACTGGGGCCCCAGCAGAAGAAATGCAAAACTACTCTGTAGAAACACTTCCAGAGCCCAGGAACATAAAACCACTACAGAAAAAGAGATTAGTAAGTAATTCCTAAGAATTTCAAAAGGAATGACTTAAATACCAAACTTTTAAGAAATACCTCTTTCATTAAGCTCTCAGATCGATTTTCCAAAATGATTTTCATTATGAGTTGTCCTGAGAACCTCACATATCTTACACTATCATACAATTTTATGTAAAAAAAAAAAAAAAAAAGGGGCGCCTGGGTGGCGCAGTCGGTTAAGCGTCCGACTTCAGCCAGGTCACGATCTCGCGGTCCGTGAGTTCGAGCCCCGCGTCAGGCTCTGGGCTGATGGCTCGGAGCCTGGAGCCTGTTTCCGATGCTGTGTCTCCCTCTCTCTCTGCCCCTCCCCCGTTCATGCTCTGTTTCTCTCTGTCCCAAAAAAAAAAAAAAAAAAAAATCGCACCAAAAAATGAAGCACGTGATTTATTCTTGGTCATTCTAAGATTTAGTACAGTTGTCATTAAAATCTAAATTAATCCGTTAAAGACAAAAAAAATATTTCATTATTTTCTATCTCATGCTTCAAGGTAAAGGTACAACCAATTCTTCTCAATTTTACCAGACGAAAATTTTGAGCCTCTACAATTCTAAAGGGATCATTAACTTACACACAACTGGGAAGCCAGTTGCATATGCAGTGAGAATTAGTACCAAGATGAGCTTGACTGTACACAAATCATTTGGCAAGACCAGTTGGAAATATCCAGGACACCACTGGAAACACTTAACACTTGAAGAAACATTGCTACCTGGGGGGCTCCCTGCCCCATTCAGCAAAGCCCCAAAGCTGAAGGATCACTACACCTATCACAATATATTCTTGCTCTCAATACTTCTCACTACTCCTACTAAAACTATATATACATATATATATACACACACACATATACCATTTTACATATGTTATATATTATACATATATTAAATGACGCTATTTCTTCTGCAAAAACCACATCTTAGGATTGAGAAATTGTCCTGCACTAAATAGTACAGTTAGCCTACTAAATAAACATTCAAATGTTGTCACTACATTAAAAAAAAAAAAAAGAACAACTGTGTATAAACCATGCACAACTAGAATATTTGCAATGCCTCCGTTACCTCCCTAGAAGCTACAGACAGCAGCTTTACTGAGCCCTAACATTTGCACCTGGTTTTCCTTGCTTTCCTACCCTGTGGCTTCACAAAGTCCTATGCTAAGCTCTGTATGAATATTTCCTTAGGCTTTTCCCTCTTCCTTAGGCCCATTCTGAGAGTCTTATGGAATCTGGCCATGGAATCTTCATACTAGTCCTCTTACAAGTTCTGGGCTCTCGGGTCCTTCTCAGTCTTCTCTTGCCTCAGCTTGACATCTCAACAGCTGGTCCTTTGCTAAATACTGCCTTCCTCTGCCTGCTAGGCTCTGCCTGCCAGACTTCTAATAGCTCACCTGGTTCCAAGGCATTCGCTCTCTGACCTGTTAGCACCAGCACGAACCCAGGATTCCAGGCTCTGATCCCCTGGACACAACACTGATCAAAATCACTCATGCACTGCCACCCCCCCCCCCACCACCACCACCCATGCCCTCTAGTCTTTATCTTGGAGATACCAGTTACTGGTCCTCTCTATCTCTTATCTCCAAGGCTCATCACCTCTGTCCCCAACTCTAACCAGAGCTGTAGGAAAGTCAGTATTTTCATCCTGATTTTATAGAGACAAGAGCTGAATTCAGTGAGAGTGGGTGAGTAATTTAAAGGAGAAAGGCAGGGGTCTCCTGAGTGCTTCAGTCAGTTGAGTGTCTGACTCTTGATTTTGGCTCCAGTCATGATCCCAGGATCATGGGATCGAGCCCCTCATCAGGCTCCACACTGAGCATGGAGTCTGCTTGGGATTCTCTCTCCCCCCCTCTGCCCCTCTCCCCTGCTCACAGTCTCTCTCTCTCTCTCAAATAAAAAAATTAAAATTAAAAAATAATAATAATAAATTAAGAAGAAAGGGGCTGGTTAAGAAAAAGAGAATGGAGGGCCACCTGGCTGGCTCAGTCAGTAGAGCATGTGACTCTTGATCTCAGAGCTGTGAGTTCAAGCCCCACATTGGGTGTAAAGGTTACTTAAAAATAAAAATCTTGGCAAACCGTAAGAGAACAAACTGAGGGTTGACGGTGGGGGCGGGGAGTGGAAATGGGTGATGGGCACTGAGGAGGGAACTTGTTGGGATGAGCACTGGGTGTTGTAAGTGATGAATCATAGGAATCTATTCCCGAAGCCAAGAACACACTGTATATACTGTATGTTAGCTAACTTGACAATAAATTATATATTTTTTAAAAATCTTAATCTTGGCATGTTAAAAAAATATATGTACCTTGAAACCATATGGAGAAATAAAGATCTCAATAAAGGCAAATACACGAGCAATTATAAAAATAAATAATAAATAAATAAATCTTTTAAAACAATAGAGACAAAGAAGTCAAAGGAAAAATTGGTCATTCAACCAAAGAAACAAGTAGACCACGTCTGAGGTGTAAGATGAGATAAACAATAGTGTTGAATTAAAAAAAAAAAATTATGAGAATAGGCACTAGTAATCTACAACTGATGCTTTAAAGCCAGGCTGTAGGGCATTTATAAAATTATATTCTTGGTATTACATAAAGTAAGCACAGTCTTGAAAAGGTTTCCCCACTCCTCTGGTGTCCCCCACCCATGTCTGTTCTAGCATCAGCCTCCTCTCCAAAACCTCCTCTCTGAAGCTCCACCAGTCCCAGCCAAGCAGAAGACAGGGTTATTCTCCTAGGCTCACATCCTACCCTCATGGGTCGCCGCAATTATCAAATCCTACCTGTGTTCCAGGCTGTCCTGTAAGTTGCCCTGGGACTTCTTTAGAATATGTCTTTTTATCTTTGAATCCTCACTTCCGGGCACGGTATCACAATATTACACTTTTAGAGTTGGTCATTTTAGCCACTATTTGCCCTTCCTTCAATAAGGTACTCATTATTCTAACATATATGTGCTTGTATTTTAACCATATCACATGTCTGCCTCTGGCTGTGAGCTCTGAGGGCAAATCTACTTGATTTACTTCTGTCTTTATAACCCACAGCAAAGAAGCATAGTTGTTAATTGATGTACAGTAGATGCTTGTTTAATTGCAGTAAATCGAGCTCTTACGAATTCCTTACTCACACACTAATTTGGCAAACATTCCTTCCGCTCTCTCCAGTTAGGTAAGGCGCCCTGGAGACACAAAGAGGAATGAACACAAGCCCTGCCCTCAGGGTGTTCACCGTCCACTTCTATCCACCCCCCCACAAGCTACTAAAGTGCCGTGTGATCTGAAACTGCTGGGAAGGGAAGCTGGAGCAGGGAATCAGCATCACCACTGCCCATAGCTTCCCATCGTCCTCACGTCTAATTGGCCCCCAAACAAGGTCACTGCATAAATTACCATAGGCACTATATCTTCCCATCAACCGAAACATTTATTCTAGCATAATAGTTAAAAACTTGAATGCTAGAGCCAGAATGCCTGGATTTAATCCCGACTCTCCCAGTTGTTATCTCTGTGATGATCAGATGATTAACACCCATAAAGTGCTCAGGACAGTACCTAACATATAGAATTAGCTCATTTTGTTACGATTCCTTTTTACCATTGGACCCACCCTTCAGAGCTCTTTTTCCTTGAAATGTACGAATTGACTTCAAAACAGAACTTTTGGGAAAGAAGCAACAGAATGGTCATTTTCCTTTTCAAATCAGAAAGGCATACACTTCGGACTTCACTAGGATGAAAAGAAGTCTGAATATGAAACTTCGGTAGACACCGATGGGGTCATCTCCCCCTCACCCTCCTTGATTCTTCGCTGATAACACTCACAGCCCGCTCCCCCCTCCAAGAGACCCAGACCCCCCCATATGGGCTGGAAGTCAAGATGGCTGGTCAGTGCGGCGGGGGGGGGGGGGGGGGGGGGGGGAAAGGAAGAGAGAAGTGGGCTGCAGACCAAGAGGGGTCCAGGTGCTGAGTGGGTCCTGGCACCACTGTTTCTAAAGCCAGCTGCAACCCTGGCTTTGCAATCTGGCAGACAGTCGGTCGTAATCATTGCTATAAAGTAACAAACAAACAGAAACAAATTTCTATATTCTAATAACTCCACATTTCAACAGGAGATGAAAGTTAATTCTCTAAGAACTAAGATGGAAGGCATGAAAAAGTATGATTACAGATCATTATCCAAAGCTATATTTATGACCCTTTAATCCATGAAAAAGAGCCTTCAATTATTAATGTGAAATCACAAAATACAGGCTGAGGTTGCGATCGGTCACCTCTATGATGAAGCCGCCTCTCCCTTCTGAATGGTTAATGATTAGCAACAGCATCATACAGAAGGGAAAAAATAAACACACGGCTGTCAACAGGAATTTTATTATACAACTTACATGAAGGTCATTAGTCTGCTTGCAAAACTCTTCATAATCCTGGTCAAAATCCATTTTCCTCTGGTCTAAGAAATTATATTCCTTTTTCTTTATGGTGGCAACAATACTCTGAAATGTTATGAAAGAAATAAGACATTGTCTCAACATTCTCGCAATACTCAATTAAATAGGACCTTTAAATGTAGAACCTATATAATCATCTTTCAAAAATCAACTTAAAAGGAGTCTTATTTCTTTAATTACTCACATGGCTTAATGCTTATCAGGGGCAATAGAATCTTGCCAAGTGCATTCAGAGAAATCATTTAGAAAGCATTTTCATGAGGTTTTACATATTCCTGAAGAAAAATATAAAATAAAACCATAGCTGAAAAGCAGGAGAGGTGTTTTCTCTAAAAATTTCTCTGGGGTGCCTGGGTGGCTCAGTCAGTTGAGCGTCTGACTTCAGTTCAGGTCATGATCTCATGGCTTGTAAGTTCGAGCCCCACGTCTGGCTCTGTGCTGAGAGCTCAGAGCCTGGAGCCTGCTTTGAATTCTGTCTCTCTCTCTCTCTCTCTCTCTCTCTCTCTCTCTCTCTGCCCCTCCCCTGCTTGTGCGCTCTCTCTCTCTCTCTCTCTTTCTCAAAAATCAGTAAAAACATTAAAGAAAATTCCTTTTTAATTTCTTACTAATGATATCTGAATTTTTTTAAAAAGTCCAGAGTAGAATTACTAAAACATTTTTCACTGAAAAGTTTAAGTCTTCTCAGAAAATAAATAGCAGTAACAGAACACAACCAACCTAGGAAGAAAATAGTTGTAGCATCTACAGATGAAAACGTACCTTCTAAGCCTCACATGTCTTAAATAAAACATCAAACCACAATCTGCCGTCTCAAGAATCTCCAGAATTAACTGCTTCCTCCTACCCTGCAAAGCTACAGTCTGTGACTATGAAAGTACAAATCAGGCAACTCGTCTCCTTGAGAATACTATTATCCTAAGTTTTGTTTGCTCAGAATAATGAGCTATAATGCTCTATGATCATTCTTAACCAGGTACTAAGCCATTCTCAAACTCAGGTGCCCACATTGTTGACACAGGCATATAATTTTTATGAAGAAAGTTGGGCCCCCTTCCATCACCTCCTCTTCAAAGTCATTTCCATTTAAACATCAATTCACATCTCCCAATAGACAAGTGTATAAAATGCAGAACTCCTTGAATCAAGTTTACTAACTAAAACAACCTACTCTTTCATGCTGTATAACTGCAAAATTAGCTCTATGTAGACACTATATACATATGGTGCCATCCATCATGTTATGAGCATTGAAAAGCTGCATTACTACATTTTAATGTGGCAAAAAAGAAAGAAAGAAAGAAAGAAAGAAAGAAAGAAAGAAAGAAAGAAAGAAAAAGAAAAAAGAAAGAAACAAAGAAAGAAACAAAGAAACAAAGATTTGGGGTCCTTAGAAAATTCTTTTCTATGTTTGGATTTAATGGTCACTTAAGAGTATTAAACTGACAAACATTAATCATGACCTTCAACCAACTAATCCAACTCAACCTAGTAAACCGTTTACTTGACGGGTATTTATTGTGCACCTATTACATGCTAGTGAACTCTGAAAACACAGGAAGGAGCTGAAAAAACAAATGTCCCTGCCCTCAAAGAACGTCCAGCCTCGGTGTGGGACGGGGTCAGAATCTATGTAAAGCACAAGTAAATGGACAGGATAATTTCACACAGTGATAAAATGAGTAATGTGACATTGAGTGCTTGAGAAGAACAGAGATCAAGGAAAACCTAACCAAAAGGGTCATTTAAATGAAGATCTACAGGCCAAGAAAGAGTAGCCATGTGATGGTCCAGAGGCAGAACTTTCCAGGAAAAAAAGCTCTAGAAGCCCCAAGGTGGACTGAACTGAAATGACCTGTGTCCAGAGAACATCAAAGGAGAAGAGAAGCAGATGAGGAGACAGGAGGGGTGGACAAGACCTTGATAGCTACACAAGGAACCCCAGTTTCACTTCCATGGTCACCATTTTGAGCTTCTAACACTGGTACTAACACACAAAAACCTCACTAGATGCTTTCACGCACCGTCTACATTTTATCTCACTATCCTCTGGTACATCCATTTTAATCAGTATTTCACGTTAGATTTTCAGAACTATTTCTCTTCCCAGTATTTTTATCAGGTTAGAACAGTCTTTATCTGCATTTAGATGTATAGCTCAACTTCTCCTTCAAAAATAAACTTTGACATATGCTCCAAAGTTATTTTTTCATTAAGAATAGAAAATAAATAAATTCCAAGCTGAAAAGTAAATGAATATATTCGGTCTTTGTCTTGCAAAACTGTCGGTTTCAGATATAGATTATGCACCCTGCAGATAACACCCAACCCACCTAAAATGTTTCCTGCTATATAAAAAAGGTCTTTTCTCTTACTCTCCTAAAATCTGGTCTACTCAGGAAATGAAAAAGATTCCTTATATTAGACTAAACTGTTAGAGTACAAAAACTAACGTGTGGCAGTAGATTTTACCATTCTTTTCAAATTCGAGTACAAAAAAAAAAAAAAAAAAATTAGCTTTTAATATCACTGTCCCCAAACAAGAAAAACTTAACTATATCAAGACTAAGAATTCAAAACCCATTTTGTTCGGAAATTGTTTTTCAAAACTCTTCAAAACATTATTAGATCACTGTGCCTGCTTTAAAAACTAAGATTAGGGGGCGCCTGGGTGGCGCAGTCGGTTAAGCGTCCGACTTCAGCCAGGTCACGATCTCGCGGTCCGGGAGTTCGAGCCCCGCGTCAGGCTCTGGGCTGATGGCTCAGAGCCTGGAGCCTGTTTCCGATTCTGCGTCTCCCTCTCTCTCTGCCCCTCCCCCGTTCATGCTCTGTCTCTCTCTGTCCCAAAAATAAATAAACGTTGGAAAAAAAAAAATTTAAAAAAAAAAAAAAACTAAGATTAGTTACACACCTACCCTTACAAGATAAAGCAGTTAAAAATCAAAATAATTAGAAACTGTTGGGCTAGGGGCGCCTGGGTGGCTCAGTCGGTTAAGCGTCCGACTTCGGCTCAGGTCATGATCTCGCGGTCCGTGAGTTCGAGCCCCGCGTCGGGCTCTGTGCTGACTGCTCAGAGCCTGGAGCCTGTTTCGGATTCTGTGTCTCCCTCTCTCTGACCCTCGCCCATTCATGCTCTGTCTCTCTCTGTCTCAAAAATAAATAAACATTAAAAAAAATTTTTAAAAAAAAACTGTTGGGCTAAATTAAAATCTTTTATTTCACTAAAATATGTCCCTTTTATTTTGCTAACATAGGTCCAAATAAAAAGATTAAATGCAGCCATAATCAGATGCACCCAGAACTCAGTGTCAGTTAGTGCCTGAAGCATAGTATATGTTTCATTAAATATTTCTTGCACGAATAAATGAAATAATAAGTTATATTTAAACATTTTTCTTGTGCTAATGAAAATGCTCTTACTAATGATGATTAATTTTAGACTATTGGTAAGTCATTCTCATAATCACATACCTGAGAAGAACATATTAGCACCCTTACACAATTCTCAAATAGATTTAATTTCTTTATTGTTCAAGGGTCATGAGCTTACATCTAACATTACAGATTATTTGAATCATTCTAAATATAAATACTTGTACAAGATATTAAAGTTTTAGTTACAGAAAAGGTAGGAAATTTAGTTTTAAAGGACAGAACCTCGGGGGCGCCTAGCTGGCTCAGTCAGTGGAGCGTGCAACTCTTGATCTTGGGGTTGTGAGTTCAAGTCCCACGTGGGGTATAGATGTTACTTAAAAAAAAATAAAATAAAGTACAGACCTGGTATTTACTGACCATGTCTTCCAGCCCCTCAATTTTAGAATCTTGCAGGACTGAGTATGTCCTGAAGGTTGTAAAGATGTCTATTATCTTGGCAAGACGTCGGTGGAAAGTTTCAAATTTTCCAAAAATATACATCTCACTAAATTCAAATTGTTTCTCATTTGGATCTTGTTTAAGCTTTTGTTTTGTCTTGTGAAAGCAGCGCTGGTATTCCTTAAAATTAAAAACCAAAATATTAGAAAGGGAACATAACCCAGGTTATCAACCTTATTCTCTCACATGGAAGAAGCTGTAAAGTCAGGGTGGAACTTCAAACCCGTCAGTGTCATGCCTTGCATGTGCCCATTCTTCAGCTGGAAATGTCATCATTTCCTAACTCCCAATCTAGCAAATTACTACTTATTCATGAGGCAACTCAAAGGCACAGCCTTTCCACTTGATCCCACTGTGTTAGCATTAGCCTAACTCCGTGTCTAACTCCCAATTCATCCTCAAGAAACTAAAGAAACTACCTCATCTTTGCATTTCTGGGACTGCATGTGGCATCAGGACATCACAGGGCCCCAAAACAGCAGAATAAGTGCATAAATTTTGAGAGCAGATTTATTAACATTCAATTTTCTTCACAATAAAGAATTACTCTTTTACAAAAAGAATTACTTTTCAGCAATCAACAATGATAATTGCTAAATGATTTAAGATGCATCAGCAAAAACCACATAAAAATAATAAAATATTATCTAAACGTGTTATTAAGCTGACCGTTACCTGCTTGAGTTTAATTGCAGATAATATCTTTTCCACAACAACATCTTGCGGCTGGCTCCAGATGGACGCAGTTCCATTGTTGGTAATGTAGGCTTTACATGCAGATATCATCTGATTCGTCACCTGGAATTTCCCAATAAAATGGTGCTAAGTACATAAAACAGCCATCACTCATAAACTGAACTGGAGGGTCCTTGACTCCTCTACCTCTCAGGGTGTGCAATCTGTGACCTTGACACTAGGTTTCTTTTTTTCCATCACAGCCATGATCCAGCACTAACACTTTTTTTGCCCCAGCCCTTTTTTTGCCCCAGCCCATTTATACAAAAGACAAACAAAAATTATTTATATTTCAGGTGTACAACACGATCCTTTATATTCATATGCAGAGTGAAATGATTACCATGATAAACACATGTACCACCTCACAGTTTACCACTGTGTGTGTGTGTGGTGTGTGTGTGTGTGTGTGTGTGGTGTGTGTGTGTGTGTGTGTGTGTGTGTGTATTGAAAAGATGTCAGATCTGCTCTCTTACCAACTTTTGAGTACACAATACAAGTATTATTAACTATGGTAGCTATGCTGTGCGTTAGATTCCCAGAATTTATTCATCTTATAACTGAGAGTTGTAGCATCTCCCTGTTGCCCACACTCCCCAGCCTCTGGCAACCACCCTTCTACTCTCTACTCCCATTTGTTCGTCTTTTTTCGATTCTAATATGTACTGTCAAAATCATTTGTGAAATCACAGAGTTGGAAGCACTGTGGCCAATCAACAATTCAGGCCCCCTGGTTTATGCAGGATGAACATCTCGACCAACCAGGAGAGAATTCACTTCCCTGTCTGAAAGCTGTTGAGAGTTCCCCCAGTCTCCTTAGGTAGGCTGCTCTAACATGTAACTCACAGTCTCCAAGTGCCATGGAAAGGATTGTCCACCTGACCATTTCATGACACCAGGAGCTGTAGCAGAAATGTCAAAAAGGAGAAGAAGAGAATAGAGTCAAGCTGACATCCGTAACCACTAATATTTTATCCATTCCTCCAAACTGCAAAAAAAAACTTCAGAATTTTCTTATGACTTTTTTATAATGTAAAAGGAAAATCAGATGACTATGTACGCATGGAATGGCAAGATGTCTGGGACGGGCAGTGCAAAGGCTGGAGGAGAGTATGGAACAAGAAGGGTGTCGTGCAGATAGAACCTGGGCGACAGGGACTTGGGGGTCTGGTGTATAACTCTGTCCTTTGTACCCATCTCAAAATTTCCATAATGAAAGCTTCTCCAAAATTAGATAAATGATGGTTTCACAGTTTTGTTCAAAAACAAGCCTTGCGGATAATATGCATGAAGTCTGGAGCGATGATACAAATTGGCTTTGGAGGCTCCTTCTCAGGGAATATCCCTCACGACCCTCACATGTCCTTTTAACATGGGAAGAAGTGGAGCAAGAATCTCATGGATTTCCCTCCTTTCTCGACCTGAACTGCCTGACTGAGAGCAGAGAAAAGGGAGCCTCCTGTCCAGTTCTCAGGCTGGACGTACCCCTTCCCAAGAAGAACCATGCCTCCTACTATGCGAGCATTCACAACACAAGTCCTGATGAGGCAGAAATGCCTCTATTTTAGCACAACATTTAAAATTTTCACCTTGGTGATGAAAGTCATTTACTTCTTAGAGACTGTTCAAAATGGGGAAAGCAACAGTGCTCACCATAAACGCTTATGAGTTAGGACATACGGTTTAAACATCGTTATGTTTTTTGGCAGAATCATTATAATTGCTTTAGGATTACTGAAATGTTGCAAGTGGCTTTTATGACCATGATAACTGTTCTAATAACACCAAGTAAACAACTGTGGCATCAAATAAATTTGGAAAAGTGGCACATAAAATATAAAACAGGAGAAAGCCAGTTAAATATAGTTTTTCTTAATTAAAATTTACCCAAAAGGAATAAATAATGTGCTAAATAACATAGGGAAAGAAATTCCAAAAAGACTCTTTGTTAAAATTTTATTATATAAATAACACAATTATTGGGGTGCCTGGGTGGCTCAATCGGGTAAGTGTCCAACTTCGGCTCAGGTCATGATCTCGCAGTACATGAGTTCGAGCCCCGCATTGGGCTCTGTGCTGACAGCTCAGAGCCTGGAGCCTGCTTCAGATTCTGTGTGTCCCTCTCTCTCTGCCCCTCCCCCACTCATGCTCTGTCTCTCCCATTTCTCAAAAATGAATAAACATTTAAAAAAATTTTTTAATTAAAAAAATAGCCCGGGGCGCCTGGGTGGCGCAGTCGGTTAAGCGTCCGACTTCAGCCAGGTCACGATCTCGCGGTCCGGGAGTTCGAGCCCCGCGTCGGGCTCTGGGCTGATGGCTCAGAGCCTGGAGCATGTTTCCGATTCTGCGTCTCCCTCTCTCTCTGCCCCTCCCCCGTTCATGCTCTGTCTCTCTCTGTCCCAAAAAATAAATAAACGTTGAAAAAAAAAAAAATTTTTTTTTTTAAAAAAATAGCCCAATTATTTATTATAATAATTATTTTGGGAAATAATGCTTTATGATTTGCAAGAATCAGCCTCACGAATACACTTAATTCTGTATCTATTTACAGATTAAATTTTTTTTTAATTGTAGGATACGTAGACATTGAATTGTGCCCATATGGTAATTTCTAATTATCAAAAAATCAACATTGCAAAAAAATACAAGTGACCATGGGATCTATGCTACGAACTTACCTTTACAAACAGAGACGTGATCTTCTCAGAGGTGTTATAGTAATGGGAAATACTATAGATCATTTTAATTGCATTTATAAGTGTAGGGATAGCATCAACCATGGATATCTAGAAGACACCACAAAAGTTTTCAGAGAAACAAATACCAAATTCAGCAAAATTCTGATAGTATAACCATTCAATCTTCATTAGAATAAAATTAGCTAAGAGATTTTTAGTTAAATTTTTAAAATATTATCTAACACTCCACACAGATGTATTTAAAGGTAATTTCATTTTTATTAGTCATATGCAGTTAATCAAATTTGTTTCAATGCAAGAAACATTAACTGTCTGTTAATGACAAGGTTAACATTAATTTTGTAATCAATAAAAGCAGGCACTCCCTAAAGTTAAAAGATAAAACACCGGGGCGCCTGGGTGGCGCAGTCGGTTAAGCGTCCGACTTCAGCCGGGTCACGATCTCGCGGTCCGTGAGTTCGAGCCCCGCGTCAGGCTCTGGGCTGATGGCTCGGAGCCTGGAGCCTGTTTCCGATTCTGTGTCTCCCTCTCTCTCTGCCCCTCCCCCGTTCATGCTCTGTCTCTCTCTGTCCCAAAAATAAATAAACGTTGAAAAAAAAAATTAAAAAAAAAAAAAAAAAAAAGATAAAACACCAACCGATAACTTTTCCAACGCCTCTTTAAGTATCATCCAGGATGTCAATTACAATACTCAATGGAAACCGGAATACGCAAAAAAGATTCTAAAATATAATATTGCATATCCATCTCAGAGAGATGGACAGACAGATAGATACAGATAGATATATACATATGTACAGTTGACCCTTGAACAATGAGGGGCCAGGCACACCAATCCCCATGTAGTTGAAAATTCATGCACAACCTTTGACTGCCCCCCAAAACTTAACTACTAATAGCCTACTGTTGACTGGAAGTCTTACCGATAATATAAACAGTTGATTAATACGTATTTTGTATGTTTTATGTATCATATACTATATTTTTACAATAAAGTAAGCTAGAGAAAAGAAAATGGTAAGAAAGAGAAAATATACTTTCAGCAATATACTGTATTTTTTGGAAAAAAACCTCATGTGTAAGTGGACGCACGCCGTCCAAACCCATGTTGCTCGAGGGTCAACTGTATACATATAAAATTTTCTTGAGGCTAAAAGGAGGTTTCTAAGACTTTTCCAACAAACTTTAATATTAATGAACCAAAGTCCATGCTCGATTCCGCCAGTGCAAAAGGTTTACCAGCAGACTAAGCAAGTAGGTTTCTTCAACTCACAGGGTCACTACTGTACAAGGGGTCACAGCATTTTTCAAGTGTGTACAAATATTTGACATTGTCCTTCGCTTCATTAGCTGCATCAGTGATTCGAATATCCAGCTCCCGCCAAGTCTAAGCACAAGACAAGAAAGCAATTTTTATGCAATTATTATAAAGGAACTTCCAATATAGCAGCTGCTAACAGCCACCACAGGTCCGTTGTGTCAGACTTCCAGTTTATCCTGTGCATCTCACATAAAACTGAATCCACAGGAGTGAGGGGTATGGCCACGTTGGAGAGCAATTTAAACTTTTTGGCCGAATGTTTAAAGGTATCTCTTTAAGGCCTTCCCTTATAAAATCTACTCGCTAACTAGGACAGAGCATCAAGAGGGCAGCACCTCCATTTGAACCCACACTTTCTCTCCTCCACTGGCTGCTGGATCCATCGTGCCCCTCACTCCCATACTTTGTATGGTAAGAACCGAAGGAAGCCTCCAGCCCACAGCGAGCAAGAAACTGAATCCTGCAATGACCTCATGAGCAACTTGGAGGCAGATCCTCCCCCCTAGGTGAGCCTCAGATGAACCAACACCCTGACTGTGACCTCAGGAGAGATCGTGAGTCAGAGGCACCCAGCTGAGTTGCCCCTAAATTCCTGACACACAGCACACAGACTGGGATGTAATATATGTTTGCTGTGTTAAGTTGCTAAGTGTTAGGGTAATTTGTTACAGGGGGATATAAAATGAATATACTAGGACTAATATATATATATCAAAGTAATATATATATATATCAAAGTAAGTTTTTGTTATTACAACTCCTGGTTAGTCTGAATTCAAAATATATACATAATCGTGACGTGAAGCTACATCTTAATTACATGCAATGCTCTCTAATAATACATATACATACATGCACACCAGCCAACAAATACTCTTAATTCAAAGGCAATGTCCACAGTACCCAGAATTATAAAAGGGCAAGATTATCCAGCCTTCAAGTTTTTTCATAAAGGTATAACAACATTTCTCTGTTCCTAGTTACTCTATGACATGAAAATACACACAGAGAGTTTCCATTCCCGTTTCATAAAGCAGAAAGAAATGGCTGACAACCTTCAGAAGTTTCGACCTAGCAGCAGCAAGCATTGCCAAGACAGCCTTCACATCCGGGCCTTTTAACTGATCCAAAAGGTAGTTAAATTTGGACAGTCTTTTCTTCCAGTGCTCCAACTCTGCTCGGGGCCCGAGGTCATCCGCTTCCTTACGCAGCTGGTTGTTTTCAGCAAGGACCTGATAATGCACGGCAGAACTGTGAACCACTGAACGGGGCTGGCGGTATGAAAGTTATACACTGGGAAATAAATCAGTTATGCATCATGATATATTTGAATCTGAATCTGAATCTGAATCTGAATCTGAATCATGATATATTTGTATCCATTTGCATGCTTCAAGTGACAGCCTTTTACTTGTATCCATTTTTAAAACTTCAACAAAAATTTAGTGAACATGCTCAAATTGAAAACTACTTATTTAGAAAGTTCTAATGAACTTTTGGAGGACCTGACCTCAGAACATTTCCTTGACTCTTCACTTACCGTATACCCTTAGAGCAATATAACCTTGGAAAGTCTGCATGCCTTAAGTTGGTTAACTTTCATTGTTAACTGTTGGTTAATTTTCATTACTTTTTGATTAAATGTCTGCCGACACTTCGGATTTTTCTGAAAATGTTTTTTTAAGCTTTTTTTTTTTTTTTTTTTTTTTTAAAGTCTCGAGCTCCCTTTTAGAAGGCACACTGACTGGAAAACTCCTTGTACTTCTACAGAGATTCTCTGTAAAATACACCTTGAGAAAAAAAAAATTGACAAAGTGCAGTCTTCTTGTTACATTAAGTATTTAAAGTTACTTGCTTTCCTCTCTTCAATTTTTTTACTATCTCTTCTTAACTAATGACGATAAATGAAGACCACACTGAACTCCTCACCTTTGTAGGGACTCGTCAAATACTTAGGCAAATGGGAATGGCAAAAGATATACCGTCTTCTATTGACTAGTTCAGTAACGTAGCATCTGAAGCTGATGTTTGCTTTCTGAAAATTACCTGTTCTGTCTGTTTGATCCATACTCTCATACAAGCTTCTATTTTCTCCAGAGTCTCAGGGTTATGAGCTAGACTCAAGTAGTCTATCGGCTCCTTCAGGGTTTTCAGTTCAAATATGTCACACTTTTGAAGGCTCACCTAATTAAAATGAAAGTTAAACAATTAAGATGATGCTAATTTTATTTTTTAATGTTGATTTATTTATTTTGAAAGAGAGAGAGAGGAAGGGACAGAGAGAGAGGGAGAGAGAATCCCAAGCAGGTTCCGCACTGCCAGCATAGAGCCCGACACAGGGCTCCAACCCATGAACTGTGAGATCATGACCTGAGCGGAAATCAAGAGTTGGATGCTTAACCAACTGAGCCACCCAGGCACCCCATGATGATGCTAATTTTAAAACACACACACACACACACACACACACACACACACACACACACACACGTAAACACACACTTCTGGTTCATCCCCGGGATCAGAAGGATCTTAAATTTTTCTCTAAACTACCCTGTTCCCTGAAGAAAGATCTCTGAAAGCATAGTGTAATACATAATGCTTAGTCCTCCCTGTGAACTAGAGATGACTGAGGGCAGATTTGGGGTCATAAAACAGAAAGAGTGAACTAAAGAGAGAGAGTCATAATATCACAAATTTTGGGAATTAATAGGGAATTTAGAAATTAAAGAGTCAACTCACGAAACCAAAGAACATGGGGGAGCTTCAAGGTAATTGATTGGGGGAAGGGTAATTTCTAATGCATTACATTCTTTTTTTGAAACTAACCAGATGAAAAGATTCTCCTGTCCTTAACCAATAACATCCATATAGTTTGCAAGTTTAATGGCAAACACATGGATTCATTTCAGGGGAGGAAGGAGGAAGAGGATAGAGAAGGAGATGTGCTGGATTTTGACTTGACAAAGAAACTCAGCACATTTTTGCACACAGATAAATGGACCTCAATATTTGCTCGGGACATTTTCTCCTGGGAAAGTGCACCCGGCATTGTGAATGCCTAAATTCAGGTTTCAGGCCAATCCCACTTTAGCAACAACAGAGCTAGTACGTTTCTCTCAACTGGTTCAGAACCAGCAGGAAGGGGCGTGGTTATTTGTCATCCTCAAATGCCCATATGGTCAAGGAGCCACAACACAAGGCCCAGGCCCTAAGGGCTTCTTGGTAACTGAGATAAAACCAAAGAGTTCACTAGGAGATGTGGCAGGTGAATGGTGCAGGCTGGGAGTGAAGGGCACCAGATGCTGAGTTCAGACCAGCAGAGAGAAGCCTATAGGGCGAGTCAGAGCACCTGCTACGAGGGCCTGCTGCAAGGGGACCCTGTAACCCCTGGATGGCCCCCTCAAGGTTTCTCGTTTCCTTCACTTGGCTTCCTAATAAAGCCCTGCCAGCTCTAACCTTACCTGATGGCCTCTGGCCCTGATGGCCTCTAACCTTACCTGATGGCTCCCATGCCCACCGCTGCTCTATGGGGCTATGTCCCATCTACATGGAGCTCAGAGACACCTCTCCGTCCTCCAAGAACCTAGCCTCCCCACTCTGTTTTTCACTTTGCTGCCCTCCGACGGGGCTCTGAAAACCCACCAGGGCAGGCACGTGCCTCTGCTCCCCTGTGCCCTTGCTCACACTGCCCCCAGCCTGGAGGAACCTCCCAGCATGCCGCCACCCCTCCCCCCGCCACACTGCATCTTCCACCTGCCACTTCTGGAGCCATCTTTGGTTTTACAGGGGAGGGCTCTGCTCTCCATGAAGCGGCACTACCTCCCTTCTATGTGGAGATCCATCCACTTTTTTTAATACCTAGACCACAATATGACGTGGGACCATATGAAAGCAATGCTTTTTCAAGTAGAACAACAATCTAACTTGCTTCAGCTTGCGGTTTAGTATATAGGCCTGCATCAGAGTTCACTACACATAGAACTCAGATATTAGGTGGAATCAACCCGCTCCCATCTGGATGAAAGTTACTCCACTCCCCTATTCCATATCCTCTAGAAAGCCTGATGTCTCTCTCCCAATATCCCAATAGGTCCCAATGCTTCTCAGTCTCCTCTGGAGAGGAGTGAGTAACACACCGTCATTGGTATCACAGGCTACATTTCTGTCTCCCATTCATGCCTGATCGGGGCTATCGCCATCACGGTCTTGCATCCACCACCGTCTGCCCCAAGTAATGTGTAACACGGGCTTCCAGTAGATTGCACACATTTTAAGGAAGCTAAATCTCACATTTGCCAAACTTATTCTTAAAGGCCCTTTTGGTCACAGGCTTAACTGCAGGACCCAACCCACTCCCTCCAGATACGTCAACTGCTCTCTCCTTCTCTCTCATCTTCAGGATTTCCTCCATCCCTACCCATCACCCACTACCCACCACCCAGCCCCCCCCACACACACACACACGCATGGGCACACACTCTCCACACTCTCTGGGTCCAGATTCCTTTCCTTCTAGGACAAACAGTGATGCCACAAGCATTTCATTCACTTCTCTTTGCAGTCAAGCATGCGATGTGACTGAATGAAACCCTCCATCGTGGCCGACACTTCCGATGCATTAATCACTCCAAACCGTAAGAATCTACATCTAGCTACCACCACCACCTCTGGGAGGGGCAATAAAAATGCCCATAAAATTTTTTCAAGATTTGCCAGGCAGAGGAATTAAGACCATCCAACAGAAGCATTACACACTTACATGTTGATTTGTCCACCATCTGATAACTTTTGAAGGAAGAACTTATTCATTCTTACCTTCTCCTTCAAACTCTCCTGTGCGCCCGACAGGACGCCCACAAAGCCTTCCAGAGAGTTCAAGAACTCCTGCCGAATGCTGGATGCTTCCTGAAGACCCTCGAGCTCGCCCCAGCCATGACTCGTGGCCCTGAGAGCGGGAATGAAGATGTCCGACAGCAGATGCCTCACGCTGTTGAGCAGGCCCCCATCCGCGGTATCTAACATATTAAAGCTCACCTCCTGGAACACAGGAGATCCCCTGCTGTAAAAATTATCTGCAATTGCAACACAGCTACTAAGTCATTTCCGAAGTCATTTGCTCATTAACCAAATATCCCGCGTCGGCCAATGAAGACCAACCAAATGAGAAAAGCAAAACTGCTTACTCGGAACTTGCTATAGCAAGAGTCGGCCACCATCACCCGCATTTCGGAAGACACTTAAAAGCAGGCAGGGGAGCGGGAAAGCCTTCTAGTGGAGGAAAGAGAAGCTTTCAGGCATGTCCTGATTGGAGGCTGCTGGTGTGAGGAACCTGGAGGCGGCCCCTAGAAGTGGGGCATCCTGTGTGATCCACGAGGGGTGCATATTTGGCTTTCTCCGGCCCCAGGGAAATAGGCTGGGGGTACGGACAAAAATTAGGGAGGCCGACAGTCACGAAACAAATGCTGGCACTACTGGCCAATTTGTCACAGCAACTCTTGTGTGGCTGCCCCGCAGGCTTCCTGCGACTCTGACAGTGCAGGCTGGCTCCCTGGATTGTTTCCTAGATAAGGGGGTTGGCTCCCTGGACAGGTTGCTGCCAGTTACAGGTCAAAATTCTGCTTTACGTGCAGTCTGGCCTTTGTTTGTATGTTCAGTCTCTCAATCCAGTAAATTATTTTTTGATGCCCTGGTTAAGACCTACGCTTTATACTATTCCAAATCGCAATCATCAAAATAAAGACCTGAAATAAACAGAACACGACACGTCTACCAGTTTATTTGCTCCAAGCAGATAATGCCCCCATCGAGGGCAGAGGAGACATGCACTTTATTTTGCACATACACAAAAAAATTATATATCCATTATTACAAATCTTACTTTAAATGTATGAAATTTGCCATTAAGTAAATAATGTACGGGCCATTATTTTTTAAAGGAAAGACTTCACTGTATCACACACACACACACACACACACACACACGCACGCACGCACGCAAATACATATACATAATGTTATATCAATTTTTGTTAACAAACTGAATATTAAGTCCTATAACTCAACAGATTTAAAGGAAATGTCTTGTTTGCTATGAATGCTTTTAGAAATACTTCTTTGAAAGTAGTTTTAGATAGTTAATGAAAACAGTGGTTACCTCTATAGGGAAGGATTTTTTTTTTTTTTTTTTGTAGAATTTACATGATTTTGGGTCATTTGGGGTAAAGGATTACTCCGGCCCCTTACCCTATGGATGTTCTCAGGGGTGATGGCTCTGGAAGGGTCAGTCCTGATGAAGAACACACATACTCCAGTAAGAGCCACATCTTTTCCCTCGGTCACAAACACCTTCGGTTTTTTATCTTTCAGAAGAGGAAGTCACTCCCCCTGGAGAGCCAAGTTGTCCTACAGATGCAAAAGAATTTTAGTTTCACAAATGCTACTTACGGTCCATATGGTTGTCTCTTGGAATGAGTTTCCTTGTTAAAATAGTGTCGCGTTGACTCATCCATGTGCCCTGGAAGGTCTGCTGCCTGGACCATCTCTAGCCTGAGCCCTGAAGGGATCTAAAAGGAGGTGACTGTTTCCAGATCACAGGTTCATTTCAAAAAAGTGTTGCTCCAGCAAAAAACAGGAATGAGGGGCAGCTGGGGAGCTCAGTCAGTTAAGTGTCAGACTTCAACTCAGGTCAAGATCTCCCAGTTTGTGAGTTTGAGCCCCGTGTCGGGCTCTGTGCTTATAGCTCGGAGCCTGGAGCCTGCTTCGGATTCTGTGTGTCTCTCTCTCTGCCCCTTCCCTGCTGACACTCTGTCTCTCTGTCTCTCTGTCTCTCTCTCTCTCTCTCTCAAAAATAAATAAACATTAAACACACACACACACACACACACACACACACACACACAGGAACGAGAGGCACAGGAATGAGAGAGTTTGGTCCAAAGCAGATTCTTGCTGAAGCTACAATAGTCATTTTCATCCACAACAGGCCACAATAGAGGCAAGGGGGAGGGGCAAAGAGGGAGACAGTACCTGTTGCATGTGCTGGGTGTCAGCTCCTCTGCTTGGTACCTTATCTACATTATTAAAGTCACTACAACCTTAAAGGCAGCGGTGGCCTGTCCCATGTCACAGCCAACAGGTGCTAAGAGTTGAGATCAAAAAACTAGCTTTGACTATAGAACTCCAGACCCCTGCAGCCCCCTCAGTATCGTGCTAGAGTCAGGACACTGTAGAGCCAGGAGAGCAACGGGATGAAGGGCGTGGGCTCTAGAGTCAGACCCCCAAGGCGTGAGTCTCCTCCGCTGCACTTCATGGCCATGTGACCTTGGGAAAGATACCTAGTCTTTCTGTGCCTCAGTCTTCTCATCTGAAAAATTCGAATAATATCCCTAGAAGCTACCATCTGCAATTGTTGTGAGGATTAAATGAGTTAATACATGTGAAGCCCTTAGAAAAGCACATAAAAACACTAGGCCACTAAGCATTACCATTATTATTATTTGAAAATTGTATTTTCGGTCATCGAAGCATGTAGCTCATTGAGTGGACCATTTACGCACACAGAGGGAGCCAGTGCCCTTGTCTGCCCACGGAAGTTGGAGCTCTCCAAGCAGATCGGTAGTTCAAGCAAGGTTACCAGGGGCAGGAGCACAGTGCCAAGGGAGGGACCTGGGGAAGAACGTGGACTGCAAGCTGAATCCTGAAACCCTGCAATTAGAACCTCTTGGAGGAACCTCCCCCCATGCAACCAAGTTCTGCCCCCACGGTGCCGGGCTAGAGACCGGTGCTGGGGCTTTGGCAGCGAACCCGCCCAATAAAGATAACCAGCAGATATGCCTCACCGGGAGGACAACACGTCACCGCGGGATGTGCAGCGAACGCTCCCAGTGCCCACCCAGTGCCCACAAGAACAAGGGCCTGGGGAATCAAGGTCAGCCAACTTGTGACAGTGCCAGTGCTGCTCGAGTAAAAGCTTTCCTGCCACCTCGTCCCTCTTGTGCCTGCCCTACCTCAAGCCAGAGCCGTGGTTTGCACAACGTGGACAGGAGCAGAAGGTTAACTTGAAGGAGCAGAGGAGGACCATATCCTTCTCTCCTCCTGTGAATACTGACCTTCAGAGGTCCCTGCTTGGAACCTTGGGGGATGGTGGAAGGAAGTGGGCGAGCCAGCAGTGAAGAAGATTTAACTTTAGATCAGTTCATTTTGATCAACTGGATAGTTTTAGTTTCTGCACTGAGACGGTATTTGTAATGTGAAGCAACCATAGGAACATTTCCTATCTAAGAATATCCAGGAAAGTCATGGAATGGTCTCAGTGTTGATCCAAGATCAAAAGGTTAAGGCCAGTCCCACGGTAAAGGTCTAAAGGGAGAGCGGGGAATGAAATTAAATTATGTTTATATCCCGTGAACCTTCCTCGTTCACTGTCACATTTACACGCGAACCCTGAACTCCACCCAGTGCACATTTTGTAGATAACTCAACATCCCATTTGATTTTATGTTTGTCAGACTGGGATAGAATTAGGAATTTCTGTATTATTTTGATTTTTCGTTCAAAGTGTAATGGACTTTCTGGGTGCCTCAGTGGCTCAGTTGGTGAAGCGTCTGACTTTGGCTCAGCTAATGATCTATCTCACGGTTTGTGGGTTCAAGCCCTGTGTTGGG